>NW_028270140.1:15227565-15568815 GCF_037043375.1 Chiloscyllium plagiosum
TCAGCCAGTGAGCATTCACTGCACTGTCTCTAAATATCCCCTTAGGTACGGAACCCTCCTCATCTCTGTTCTAAAGGGTTGCTCATCCAGTTTGAGACTGTGCCCTCAGGTGCTCAACTCTCTACGAGTGGAAACATTTCTTGCCATATCCACTCTGTCCAGACATCTCAGTGTTCTCTAAGTTTCAGTGAAATTCCTCCACCCCCCAAACCACCACCTCCACCACCAATCCTTCAAGTACAGACCCAGAGTCCTGTAAAGCTCCTCATCTGGCAAGCTGTTAATTCCTCAGCTCATTCATGTAAACCATTTGCCTTTCTAATTGCTTGCTGTACCTGGCTGTCAACTTTCATTGACTGGTGTACAAGGAAACCCAGATCTCTTTGTATATCCATAATATATAACTTTAAATAATATTCTTCCTTCTGTTTTCAACACTAAAGTGTATCACTTAACACTTAGCCATATTAAACTGCATCTGCCATGTGTTTTTCAAAATTACCTTGAAGCCGCCTTGTGGATGGTGTTCTTAGAAATGAACGAATGACAACACACAATATAATTGAAACATTGATATACTTGAATTGCTTTTTTCTGTCAAAAATAGGAAGCAGGAATAGACCATCAAGTTTGTTTCTCATTCAACTAGACATTGATGTTATACCTTTTAACAAATGGAAATCTAATTTTAATGCAGTTGAGAAGCTGAAAATATCAGCACACCATTTTGCAGGAGAAATCTTCAGACTTTCACACCCCTCTGTATGACAAAGTGCTTTCTAATTTCAGTGCCAGTGGCCTAGCTCAAATTTTAAGATAGTGCTCCTTTGTTCTGAATTCCTGCACGAGGGCAGATAATTTCTCAGTTTCTGATCAAAACCGTTTTGTCGTTTCAAGACCTTGATTATGTCACCTCCTTGTCTTCAGCTGTGAATTTTTGGATAACAGTAGTGTTTCACATCCCGCTTTGACTACAAGGAGCTGTGTTTATCCTTCTTTCCAAATGTGAATTACTTGTACTTTCGATGTAATTTTTCAAGTCCTGCTCTGACAAATGATCTAAGCTCTTGTATGGAGTCTTACTAAATTTGGTTGTGTTGCAGCCCATGTTTTGATCAGTGATGATTGATGACTGCATGTGGAAGTGAGAGTCGTGTTTGTTAATGCAGAGTGATAGTGATAATATTGGCATCTTATGCTAGGAATTGTTTTAACCATTTTTGGTAGCTGTCTGGCATGTTCTGGCTGCTTTAGAAGCGCAGTCTGTACTGAAGTCCTGAGGTCTAATTATTCATCTCTGAATATTGGCTCAGCTAAGTTCCAGCTTGTAGCCAGTGATCAATAAATATATTGTCACTGTGGTGGTCTGTGCCCATTTTCTACTCAGTTCATCTGAGACGTAAAGACTGTAAGTTATAGGAGCAGAATTAGGCCATTCAGCCCATCAAGACTGATTACAGATAATCACTTCCACAAACCTGTCTTGGTTTAAACATCCTCTGTAAACTGTTAGTTGAATATAGTATGGAGGTGCCATAGCCTGGTAATCCAGTGATCAGTGTGCAATCTCATTACACCAAGCTGGGCAACAGAACTCTGTAAAAGTGTTTCTCTATGGGCTGTCGCCAGTGGAAAGCTATCACAAAAATTGGTTTGTCATATAAATCCAATCTGTTCAACAATGTTCCTTGGAGTAGTTAGCCTATATGGTTGACTCTCGTGTCCACTTGACCAACGTAAACGCAATAAATGCACCCTAAGAACAAATTATTTTATAAAATCTGCAGCAATTACAGCTGAACATATTGGTCCATTTATGAAGAGAGAATGGAGTAACCTGGGGCGGAGAGCTTTTTTTTGCATTTATGTGCTTGGGCAATTCTAAGTGAGTTTTATCTAAAGATAAAAAGTATTGCTATGTGGAGTTTGATCGCATCCAGTCACTGCCTGTACTATGGCTTTTGATCCTTTGTTCAAGTAACTGATTCTTGGAGTCTCTCACCAATGACGTGCTTCATCTGGACCATGTTTCACAAAGATTTACATGTGGCTTGTGAAGTGAAGTAGGCAGAATAAATAGAAACTTTTGGAACTTCTTGACTGGGCTTTTGAAAGAAAGAGTTAACAATTTGTGGGTGGCACTGCTGCCTCACAGCGCCAGAGACCGGGGTTCAATTCCCCCTCAGGTGACTGTCTGTGTGGAGTTTGCACATTCTCCGTGTCTGCGTGGGTTTCCTCCAGGTGCTCCGGTTTTCTCCCACAGTCCAAAAATGTGCAGGTTAGGGGAATTGGTCATGCTAAATTGCCCGTAGTGTTAGGTGAAGGGGTAAATGTAGGGGAATGGGTCTGCGTGGGTTGCGCTTCGGCGGGTCAGTGTGGACTTGTTGGGCCGAAAGGCCTGTTTCAACATTGTAAGTAATCTAATCTAATCTAATTATGGTGATGAATGTTAACCCTGTCTGTCTCTCTCCACAGATTCTGCCGAACCTGCAGAGTTCTAACAAGTTTTATTATTCAGATGTTCGACATTTTAGCATTTTTGTTTTTCAGGAGCGAGAACGAATCTTTTTATAATTATCTTCATAATTGAGCAAAGTAATCAAAGAATGAATAAACTATTTGTGTTTTAAGTAAATATTACAAATGCCATGGAAGATAATGAAAGAAATATTGAACGCAAATTGTTGGAACTAAAGAAAAAGTATGCTTGTTAGGCTCTGTCTTTATGCCTTTGTGAAGCATCTTATAATTTTTTTCTATATCAGAGGTACAATGTCTTTGCAACTTGGTTCTTAAACAACTTTTGCTGAGATGGCAATACAATGCAGTGTAGTTAGTAGTCTGTGAGAGTTGGTAGCTACATTGAAAGAAACCAGTGGTAATAAAGGACCATTTTTGTAATTGACTTCAAACCTTGTTTGAGAGAGTAAGAAAGAGAATGCTACCAGCAGAAATTAAACCAGCCAGCAGCTGGGGTTAGTAAATCTGCTGCCCCAGATGCTCCATTTCCAGCTGGCTGCCATGATGATTATTTCATCCCTGATGGGCCAGACCTTGTAACAGTTTTGAGAAAGCTGCAGTCACTGCAAAAAGCATTTTTAGAGAAATGAGTGAGATATCAGGAAGCACAGGTTTCCATCTTAACAGGGTGAACATTGATAATGAATACAAGAGTGAAACTTGAGTAGAGGAGACTTGTGAGAAAAGGGAATTATTCAAGACAAATGCATTTGGACATGAATTCGAGAAAAAATACTGCAGCTTGGGTGTCTGAGATCATATTAATAATGGTTGAAAGTAACTGCTGCTAATTGCAATATGGGTGGTCATAAGACAGTTGAATGTTTTTCAATAGCTCTATGGTGCCTCTTTGAATTAGGTATGTTTCTCTCTTAGGGGCCTGGCATAGTCTCAACGCAGTTATTGGCCACGTCTCACAGCTCTGATATGTTGCAGACCAAGTTATTTCTTCCTTTTATAGGAGGTTCCAGGGCTCTTTTGTATTAACCTCTGCAAACTGCTGAGTCTTGCTGTTTTTAAGCATTAACAAAATTAGGATGCTAAATATAAAAGCTAAAAATAATTTCCAAACTGGCTATCATTAGTGCAACAAATCTTTTATTAAACGTAGTTTCGAATGGTTGCCGATGTTTAAAATCTGTATATATTACTTATAATAGCCTGAGCATTTTGTACATGTATCAAAGTGGTATGTTAAAAATCTGACACAAATTGCACTTCCTGCCAATAATCCCCCTGTAAGTTCCTGTTTCCATTCATTATGAAAACTGCCTTTGTAATACCCTTCCATCAGGAGTTATGTTACAGTGTCTTTACTGACAGGAATGTATAGTTACAGCTTGACCAATTTAAGTAGGCAGTTTGAGTTCGAAATGAGGAAATTAGAATGGAAATATAAGAAGGGCAGATATAAGACTTTTAAGATGGAGAATGTATTCCGTCTGAGCAGTCTGGTTCAATCACCCAAACACTTGCCACTCTACTTTTTTCAACCCATTTCGCCTCTGCGTTTGACTTGGGTGTGAACTCCTTATCTACGCTGCAAGAGAGTTTGACCAGGATGACTTAATACCGAAACTGAATCCAAAACCATTCAAAAGCAGCACATCAGCCAACATTTGAAAGGTCAATATTTTGAGTGTCATGGTGTATGGAGTACTCTTGTTTCTTTAGTCAGAAATAAATTGTTTGCAAGTTGCTTATTCCTGGGAAATCTAATTGATATGTATAATAAAGAGATGTATAGCATTCTTGCTTCTTAAGTCTGAAAGTTCATGTTTCATGATCGGACTTGTCCCTATAATGTTGCCAACTCTGGGGAGATGCTGTAGTGGTCATGTTGACATACATGAGTATGCATTTATATATAAGTTATGTTTTGTTAACTAACATGTCCAGAAAGGATAAATATAAGTACACAATCCTTTATCCGAAAAGCTCAGAAATCTGAAATTCTTTTTGGGGAGTGTGGAGTGTCATTTTGGCGTGCGAACAGGTGACCCAACTCCGCACCCACTCAAACCACGTCACATAAATGTGACTTGGTGGCGTGGCCCAGCATTGGCAAGTGTCAATTGTGTCTCAGCGCTCGTGCTATTCACACATGCATCTGCTGTTACGTAACTTTTTTTGATTTCACTGTGAAAACGTCATTTCTTCCAAAATCTGAAAAATTCTGAAAAGCAACTGGCCCGAAGGATTTCCGGTAAAGGATTGTGTACCTGTATTAACTTCTCAACTTCCTTGTGAAAAGGATGTAGTGATCCAGCAAACATATATGATTTTGCAACTCACCCTGTCCTTCCCCTTTAACCAGCATCCTGTGCTCAGATCCCAGGGTCTGCAGCCTCTGCCTTTCGCTGCCAGGGTCTTGGTTTTGAAGGAAGTCCACCTCTTCGGGTGGGACCATGATCATATCCAAAGCGGAAGAGAGGATTATTGATTGTTGTCTAGAATTTTCAGATGCAATAATGTAGTTTTTATAATTTATCTCTGGTCAATTAGGAATTCAATAAGCTACCATTAAGGTCTATAAACCATCTTCCAATCCATGTTAAATTGTATTCATGGAAAAAAAACCCAATAAAAATCAAATGATTGATATAAAAACCACGACGTGGTGAGGCAGACCTAGCTGAGCACATAATCTAGGAAGTAAAACTCTCCATAGCACTTTTCAAAGAGATGCAGGGGATTCCTCCCTAGCCCTCCCTATAGGGCTAAAATATAATAACTGGTCATTTATGCCATTGTGCCACATAGATTGGCTGCTCTGTTACCCTATGTTACAGCAGTAATTACTGCCTCAACTGGCTGTAACTGCAAATTGTTTGCTTTCATGTTACATGTTGATCAATATTTATATTCTGTTGACTTTGCATTAAAAAAAATTCAAACCCACTTGCATTTTTTTGAAGAACTAGTCACTATCATTGAATGGTTGTGAACTAGTTCTCCTACCAATTTATTTTCAACTCTTTCACATAATAACAATACTTTAGATCGTCCCCTTTGTTTTATTTACTCAGAGGGTGTGGACGCCACTGGCTGGCCAGCATTTATTGCCTGTCCCTAGTTGTCCTTGAAAACAGCTCACCACCATCTTCATGCTGTGGGTTAACCCACAATGCCCTTATGGATGGAAATTTGACCATTCCTTCACTGTCAAAGGGTGATATATTTCCCAGTCAGGATGGTGAGTGGCAGGTGTTAGTGTTTCCACTGTATCTGCTGCCCTTGTCCTTCTAGATGGAAGTGATCTTGGGTGTGAAAGTGCTATCTAAGGATTTTTGGTGAATTTCTGTGGTGTATCTTGTAGTTAGTAGCAGCAGTATGTACTGAGTGTCGGTGGTGGAGAGAGTGGATGCTGTGCCACATCCCTGATGGGGAATCTTCCTTTCTGTACTGCGTCTAAAGGTCATTTGGTAATAGTAGCCGAGGGTGAACACAAAAATAATCCTAAAGAAGCATTGCATTTGTCTTCCTTAACAGCATTTGAACTTGAATGTTTTATTGTCACTTCCATTCTGCAATGAATAATTCAGTAAAATTCAATGAAAAGCTTCAATTATCTCCACAACCTGGCACCATTTTGAATAGTTTAAGAATAAAGAATGAAAACATATCACTGAAAAAGAGCATATCTTCATTTCGCTGCCTCTACCTTGAGTCCTGAGTCAGTTCACCAGTGACCCGTTCCACGCATCCTCCCCCACCTGTGCCAGACCCACCATCATAGGAATTGCCACTCTTTAGGTGCCATCTCTTGCTGCTGGGCCCACCTTGCCTCCGCTGAGTCACATGCTGAATCCACACTTGCCCTGCAACCAGGTGTCCTCTGCTCTCCTGCTGCTACTACCTCACTGATGACCAGGAGTCCCCACTCCGCGTCTATTAAAACAACAACTGGGAGCCCAGAGTTCCACAGCTTCCTTGATAATACTAGGAGTCTCTGCTCCAGGCATACCATGTGTAGTTTATTGCATAATAACAAATAGGTATGAGTTACATTGGCTAGTTAAACATAATTAATATTATCAGGAGCTGTAGATAACAAATCTGACCCCATCAGTATCTTGAGCTAGAATCCTGATTCTCCACCCAGCATCAGATCAAGTGGTGATTAAATGCAGTTTTCAATGTTAATGCTTTCAGAACCATTACCTTCATACACTATCTCCAGCTCCTTCCTGCTGTCCAAAAAGTTAACAGATTTCCAGAACTCCATTACTCAAATTTGAAATAAAGTACATGGATACTTGAGGGTGACTGATGAAGACATAACTGCTTTTCATTAGAGGAAAAATACACAATAATTGCAATTAATATGAACATTAATAATAGCCATTATTGACTGAGAAAATATGCTGTCTACCACATTAACTTTGACCTGTTATCAGGATAAAAGCTAGGTCATACCACCTTTTCAGAATGGGTTTATTCTGTTTCCTCACAGGTCGCGTTGAGTTACTCGCCAGCACTTTTAGTTATTTTCAGAGTCATAGAGTTGTACAGCAAGGAAACAGACCCTAAGGTCCAACTTGTCACTGCTGGCCAGATATCCTGAATTAATCTAGGTGTCCCATTGGGCCAGCATTTCTCTAAATACTTCATATTCATGTACCCATCCAGATGCTGTTTAAATGTTGTAATTGTAACATTTGGCAATTCATTCCATTCATGCACCATCCTCTACTTGGAAAAAATTACCCCTCTGGTCCCTTTTATATCTTTCCCCTCTGACCTCCAGTTTTGGACTTCCCTACACTGAGGGAAAAAGACCTTTACTATTCACTCTATCCATGTATCTCATGATTGTATCAACCTCTATAATGTCACCTTTCAGCATCCGACACTCCAGGGAAAATAGCCTTTGTTTATTCAGCTTTAACTAGAAGTCAGATTGATGTTAACTTTGTTAAATCCATTTATTAATCAGAATTCTTTAATACTAGTAAAATGCTTTGGCAGCATTTCCTCTTTTTAAGTGTCAGTCTTTGTTTAACAGAACTTGTGCATTTATCACTTGGTAGAACAGTGAGAGATTGTTGGGAGCACTGATGACCAGAGCTGCCTTCTCATTGAATGCCCTGAATAAAGTTGATACACTCAACAAATTACACAGTACAACCATTTCAAGATATCTTTATTATAATGTTCTACTCCTAAGGAAATCTGACACAGGAAATTGTTGTCAATTTGTCGTTGACGCTAGGACCAACTTCTGATTGATGGAGTGTTCAATTTCTCATTTAAACTACTAGGTTTCCTTCCTTAAATGGCCTGTGGATCCCAACATCAATGAAGGTCATTTTCTTGGGAGTTCCTCTGCCTGTGTGTCACTCATCAATGCTAAAATCTCTTGCTCGGGGTTAATCCAACAGACCAACTTTATATTTTCCTGTCAAAGTTTGCTGACAGAGCAGTCTTTGCAATGAATACAGAATAAGGAACATTTGAGACCAATTTGTTTTTAATTGATTTCCTTGTGATTCTACGGATTCTTCTGATACCGTGCACTTCTGATGAGAAACATCCATGTCTCTCTTTGGGGAGAAGCAATGGAACAGCGAGGATATTGCAATTTGGCTCCTGAAGAACTTGTTCTGTGAGGATCTTTTATATTATCTGGTACATGTCAAACTTTGACTTCTGTCAGTAAAAGAATGCTTTCATATCAACTCTAGTTAGATATATTCCTGGAGGCTTATTCATATGACCTCCCACTTTCAACAGTACCCCCCCAGCCCAGTTAAGTTATTTTGTTTTAATTGGGGCCCTCTGGAATGTTTTTATAACTAATAATTGGTCGTCAAAAAGAAAAGCGACAGTAAACAAAATTTTACTTAGTACATCAATGACTTTTCTCTAGGGTTCTGCATAGCAAGGTTCGAGAGATTAATTCTTAGAAATGGTTGGGACAATCCAGAGGGTGATCTGTTGATTTAATAGTGTTTCCCCTCCTTGTAAAACTGTAAAACCTTACTCTGGAAATTTTAAGAAAAGTTTACAATCAAGAATCTTGCAAGAAATGGAATTTTGTATCCTCTGTCATCCCTTGGAGAATAGAGTGAAAGGATTTATAGACTGATACTATAGACTCTGAGAACCCATTATCCCTTATGCCAGCCCTCCAGGTAATTTGCCCTATTAGATAGTAAGAGATCATACCACTGTAGAAAGGACATTCATGTTACTGTAACCCGAATGTTCTTTTAATAGCTGTATCATCTGTTACCATCTGATAAGGTGAATTACCTGGGGGTTTGACATGACATTAATGGGCCATGCAGTCCACACAATGGCCATTCTTCAGATGCAAGTTTCATGCTAAATATCAATCAGGAATTCAGACCTGGAACTCTGCTGTCCATTGCAAAGACTGTCTGGAGTGAGATTCAAATCCTATACCTTCTGACTTGAGTCTGAATACTATCACTAAGCCAAAGGATTAACTACCTCCGTGGACTAGTCAGATAAAACTGGAAGGAACCTGTGTACAAATTAAAATTTCTTCTTGTCAGGCATTCTGAGGGGAGCTCTTTGTTATTATGCAAAAAATTGGATTTGAGTGAGAGTATTTTGCAGTAAATCTGATCATTTTGTAACTTGCAAATTCTTAATAAATCCTGCAGGTCCCAGTTGTGAGGCTAATATTTGTGCCTTTTTATATATTTCTCGGATATGGGTGACACAGGCAAGGCTGTGTTATTGCCTGTTGCTAGTTGTCCAGAGAGCATTAAGTCAACTGTGATGTCATAGAATCATAAAGATCTACAGCACAGGAAAAGGTCCTTCAGTCCATTGAGTCTGCACTGGTCAAAAACAACCACCTCATTATTCTAATCCAATTTTTCAGCACTTGGCTTATAGTCTTAATGCCTTTTCATCACAAAGTGTACAGCTAAATACTACTTAAATGTTATGATGGTTCTGCCTCTACCACCTTTGCAGATATTGAGTTCCAGATTCCCTCCCTAACGTCTCCTCTAAATTTTCTGCCCCTTAACTTAAATCTTCTGCCCCCAGTCATTGATTCCTCCATCAGGACTACAGATTTCTTCATGTCTACCCTATCTAGACCCTTCATAATTTTATGCATCTCGATTATGTCCCCTTTCGGTCTCTGCTCTAAGGACAACAACCTGAATCTATCAAATCTCTTTGCGTAGTTAAAACTTTTCAGCCCAGGCAACATCCTGCTTGATCTCCTCTTCAACCTCTTCAGTGCTGTCACATCCCTCCTATAATGTGGATTTAAATTGTGCCTTGGCAAATAAGGTAAGTATGCCACATGCCTCTTTAAACATTTTGTTTGCTTGTCCTAATACCTTGTGGGACCAGTGGACATGCACACCAGGTCTCTCGAGTCCTCACTGCTTCCCAGGGTCGTACCATTTATCATGTATCCCCTTGACTGACTTGTGCTGCCCAAATGCATTACCTCACATTTATCAGATTGAATTTCATTTGCCATTGACCAGCCTGCCTATGTCCTTATGTAATATAAGGCTATTTTCCTCACTATTTACCAACCCTGCAATTTTTGATGTGTTGGAATGGGGATATGTGAAGGTCCAGGCTGGAAGGAGTGTCCTTTCCCTTTTATGTAGGACAAGAATGAAGCAGTTGGTTTTAAACAATGATCTGGTCAATTTTATGGGAAAGAAGTCAAGAGAGAAGGGAGACGGAAAGAAAGAGAACCTTTCAACTTTAAGTTACTATTATAAAAGTCATCATTCACAATATTCTCATTACATTATTCATGTCCACTGGATTCACATACAGGCCACTCTGAGTTGTGCTATCTGGTTCTATTCCCTGAAGAATGATAATGATCCAATACTCTTTTGATAACAATCCAATATTTTTACTATCTGTTTTTACTTTGGTGCCAGGCACAAATTACTTGATTAGCTTCACTGCTTGCCCATGCTGAGAATTGAGCGAAGCCTTCTGGATTACTAGAATGATACCATAACCACAACATCCTATTTAAAATGCGATTTATATCCTTTCTGAATCAAGATGCTTTAGTGCTGTTCACTATTTATTTGCCTTTAAATGGTACAATAAGGACATCAGAAACATTCTTCATTCAAGCATTAACTTATCTACCAGTCTGTGACACTGAGCATCTGTCATACTGTCTTGGCTCATTTGACACATATTCCCTCTCTGAGGGAACATCAGCAATGGAAATTTGCTCAATTCTTTATCCAATTAAATCAAAACTTGGCAACAGTGCAGATGTCCTTAATGCACTCGCTGGCTCGTTGCAAGTCATATGAATTAGTGTGACTTTTTACCTACATTCTCAGTTATTGGGAACTATTTGCAATTATACTTGTCTGTTCAGAATTTCTAGATGCTGTTCTCATGGCATTCTGGGTGAGATTTTAACTTAGTGTGTTTCCTACAGTTATTAAAATGGCATGTTTATGTGTATTTGAAGTTTTGTTTTAATATTGTGAAATAATTCATTTATTTAGTGCCATTCATGACTGCAGGATGTCCTAAAGTACACTTAAGAAATTTTATCACAGTTTTGATGTTGGAAACACAGCAGCCAATTTAGGCAATAACAGTCTTTACACTTGAAATAAAGATGGATAATTTCCAGGATTCTCCAGAGAGGAGCCTGAAAGGAAAATCGTTAAACATTTTTTGTCATTGTTGCAAAAACATTGAATATGATGTGGAATTTGGGAATTGGCCTCTAATATTTGAATGGAAATAGTCGTACCATCAGGCAATAGGTCTCTTCTTTTTCCCGTGTGTATGGGAAGGTAGGACTTTCTTATTCATGTGGAAAGTAGATGTCACTGGCTGAGCCAGCGTTTACTGCCTAACCCTAATTGTCCTGGAGAAGGTGGTGAGGTCTGCCTTGTGAATTGCTGCACTCCATTTTGTGTAGATAGACCCACAATACCGTTAGGAAATGTATTCCAGGATTTTCACTCAACAACACTAAAGGCACAGCAATGTAGTTCCAAGCCAGGATAATGAGTGACTTGGAGGGGAACTTGCAGGTAGTGATGTTCCCATGCATCTGCTGCCCTTCTAGATGTTAGCAGAGGTTATAGGTTTGGATGGTGCTGTCAAAGGAGCCTGGTGAGTTGTGGCATTGGCACCTTGTAGATAGTACGTTCTGCTACACTGCATCGATAATGAATGTTGAATGTGGTTGATATGCCAGTCAAGTGGGCTGCTTTTGCCTGAGTGGTGTCAGACTTTGTGTTGTTGGAGCTGCACTTGTCACGGGATCAGATCAGACAAGACCAAACCCCCTCAAAATATTTTGAGAAGGTAGCCTATACCCTAACTTTTTCTTATTTTAAATGTAGATGTGGAGTACATGTTCCAGATGGGATGTGACTGGTCAAACTACTCTACATTTATTCAAGCACTATAATTAAAATACAAATAAATGAAAGAGGAATTTAGAATAACTTAACTATTGCAAAACTTAACCGAATAATAAATACAGTGCCAATTACTAATTAACTGTTCCAATATAGTAACATCCCATAAGCACATCCCTTATCAAAATAGCAAATTCAAACACAGATTCTTGCATTCAGCTCTCCAATCGAGGAGGAAACATTGAGAGATTTCTGAGAAAGTAGCAGCTAGGAATCATTCACTGAAGCTTCCATCTCTTCTGGCACCCAAAACAGTTTCTGACTGTTAAAGCTAAAAGAAAAAGCTAGAAAGCCTGGTCTGAGAGAGCTGGTTACTCCCATTCAAGCTGCTTCCGTTGTTTAAAGTTTTTAAAAAGAACCTGAAAGCCTCCTAAATTGTTTATTTAAGCCATCTTCAATAGCTAGTTTGGCACCTCTCTTCCAAAACAAAGGATACAATAACCTTATTGTCACACACTCAACCAGCCAAATGGGGAGTATTCCATCATGATCTTTACTTGAGCCTAGTAGATGATGGACAGGCTTTGGAGAGACAAGAGGTGATTTATCTGCTTCCGAATGCCTAGCCTCTGATATGCTGTTGTGACCACAATATTTACATGGGGTGCTGCAAGGACATCAAGGATTATCAAGTACCAAATGGTAAGCTGTGGAGCAAAGATGATGGAGGCAAGAGGTCACATGATGAAACCTTCAGAGACCATTAACCACAGTTCCCATTCCTGCTGAGCATAACAGAAACCAGTATTACTCCCCAAATCTGTTTCCATTGAGACCAATAGGTCTATTGTTGTAGTGTCTCCTCATTATTCTCTGACTTTCGGTGCTTTGTGTATGTTTTAATCTGTTGTCTGTGGTCAATCTCTTGTTTTATGATCCTAGCAACGATTGGTCATTGTGACTTTTCTCAAACTGAACTGTTCTTGTTGAAACCACTTCAGATGTGAAGCAACAGTATTTGGATTTGCTTTCTGGAGCATTAAAAATTTCCTCCTGAGCTACATTTTGTGTTAAATCAGTAATTGCCAGAAAATTTGCTGATCAGAGCTTCTTTTACCAATTATCAATTATCTTTGCCCTCCCACAAAGATGCTTCAGAAATTCTGGGTTGATCAGTTCAGAAGGAAGATAAAGGGAGCTGCTGTTGAGCACTTTGATAGTTATTTGGACTGTTTTTGCACTTGATTAATATCATTAGACTAGGATTCTGAATTAATAGTCCTATGTTCTGAATGCATGGGTTCAAATCCAGTCATAGCAGATGATGAAATCTAAATTAATTTAAAAAAAAACTGAAATTAAAAGTTAGTCTAATAACGACCACATAACCACTGTTGATTATTGCAAGAAAAGCTCATCTGGTTCACTAATGTCCTTTTAAGGAAGGAAATCTGCCATCTTTACTTAGTCTGGCCTACATATAACTTCAAACCCACAGCAATGTGATTGATTCTTAACTCTGGGCAATAAATACAGGCCTAGCCGGCTGTACCCAAATCCAACGAACAACCTAAAAAGAAATCTTCCTATCTGCCAATCAGAATGTACTGCATCACATTTATGTGTGCTGAGCTTCATTTCCCAATTATTTGTAAGTTTATTAATGTCCTCCTGTAACTTGTTGACTGTTTCTGTCCACAAGCAGTGATAATCATTATCCTGTTGCAGTAGCGTCGCTTTCAATATTGCCAGTTATATAGCATCTTGTGTTCTATTTAGTTTTGATTTACTCATTAGTTTGCAACTGAATGTTACAAAAAAGTCACATAGTTGGGGTTGTCAAAACTAAAGCAATACCTCAAAATCCTTGAGTGTACATTGAGCTTCATGGAACAGTAGAGGAGGCCAGAGGTCTGAGTGGATTTAAAATAAAATAGAGATTTAAAATGTCAGGCAACAGAAAGCTCAGTCATGCTTGCGGGCCGAATAAAGGAATTCCCTGTTAAGTGATTGCCAAATCAATGTTTGTTCTCTCCAATGTGTTTACAATATAATAAATTTGAAATATATACAAGTAAAATTGCTCTACTGCTTGGAGTGTTTGGACCCTAGGACAGTGAGAAGGGAAAAGAGACAGGTGTTGTGTCCTTTGCTTTTGAATGGGGAACGGGGAACTGCCTTAAGGCAAGAAGAGCTTGAGAGTGATTGAAGTATGAACCAGGGTGTTGTGCAGGGAAATGGACCCTTTGGAAGCCTGAGCGAGAGATGGGGTGGAGAAGATGTATTTCATGTTGGCAGCTTTATGTTAGTTTTGTAGTATCAGCAAAATTTGGCTAATTAGGGAGATGATGGCCTAGTGGTATTATTAATCCAGAGACCCAGGTAATGTTTGGGGATCTGGGTTCGAATCCCACCGTGGCAGATAGTGGAATTGGAATTCAAGTTAGAAATCTGGAATTAAGAGGTTAATGATGACCAAAAATCCATTGTAATTGTCAGAAAAACCCATCTGCTTCACGGAGGGCCATCTGTCATCCTTACCTGGTCTGGTCTACATGTGACTCCAGATCCACAGCAATGTGGTTGATCAAAGTTTGTGAGAAGATTTGTAGCTGGGGTGCTCGTTGTTGTGGTTCTGTTTGCTGAGCTGGGAATTTGTGTTGCAGACGTTTCGTCCCCTGTCTAGGTGACATCCTCAGTGCTTGGGAGCCTCCTGTGAAGCGCTTCTGTGATGTTTCCTCTAGCATTTATAGTGGTTTGTCTCTGCAGCTTCCGTTTGTCAGTTCCAGCTGTCCATTGCAGGTATATTGGGTCCAGGTCGATGTGCTTATTGACACACTCCACACTCTCAGGAATCCGATTCACTAGAGAGGAAGAAAAGGACAACCAACTCCCATTCCTAGACCTGATGGTACAGAGAACACCTAACGGAAAATTCACCACAAAGGTATACAGGAAAGCCACACACACAGACCAAGTCCTGAACTACGAAAGTAACCACCCCAACACACACAAAAGAAGTTGCATCAAGACACTGTTCAAAAGGGCCACAACACACTGCAGTGCAACAGAACTGCAAAAAGAGGAAGAAGAACACCTCTACAATGTATTCGCCAAAAACTGATACCCCCGCAATTTCATCAACAGATGCCTAAGGGAAAGACAACGGAACGAGGACATGCCGCAACCCAAAGGACTAGCCACACTACCATACATTAAGAGCATTTCTGAACTGAAGACCAGACTACTGCGACCACTAGGACTCATAACAGCACACAAACCAACAGCCACTCTCAGACAACAACTCACCAGAATGAAGGGCCCGATACTCAGCATGAGCAAAACCAATGTAGTGTACAAAATCCCATGCAAGGACTGCACAAAACACTACATAGGACAAACAGGAAGACAGCTAACGATCCGCATCCATGAACACCAACTAGCCACGAAACAACACGACCAGCTATCCTTAGTAGCCAGACACGCAGATGACAAGCAACATGAGTTCAACTGGGACAACACTACTATTATAGGACAAGCCAAACAGAGAACAGCCAGGGAACTCCTAGAGGCATGGCACACATCCACAGATTCAATCAATAAGCACATCGACCTGGACCCAATATACCGACCACTGCAATGGACAGCTGGAACTGACAACCAGAAGCGGCAGGTACAAATCACTATAAATACCAGAGGAAACATCACAGAAGCGCTTCACAGGAGGCTCCCAAGCACTGAGGATGTCACCTAGACAGGGGACGAAACATCTGCAACGCAAATTCCCAATGTGGTGGATGCTTAACTGCCCTCTGAGCAATTAGAGATGGGCAATAAATGCTGGCCTAGCCAGCAATATCATCCCATGAATGAATAGAAAAGAAATACTTAACCAGCCAAAAATCTGGCAAGTAGTCAGATTGTAGCCAGTGTTACCAAATTTGATCAAATTAGAGCATGAGCGTTAGCTAATTAATATTCAGTCCATTCCTACAGTCAGTATTGAAGCGGTGGAGCTATGTAAATAATTGGCATGGCTTTTCAGAACATGCATGAAATACAGAGCCTCCAGTCCAATTATGCAAGATGAAAAGTTAATATGGTACACAACTGAGATAAACACATGACTGCACAGTAGTGAAACTGAAGTTCAACTTAACGTTTTTACTTTTTAGTCAAACAAATCCTCCTACAGAAATGTTTTATATTAGATTTTTCTCAGTGCTTCAACCATCTTTAATGTGGCATTTTAACACTTACCATAAAGTCTGAAAAACATTGTACCAGGCGTCATCATTTAATGGGCAAATCACATCTGATTAGATTAGATTAGATTACTTAGTGTGGAAACAGGCCTTTCGGCCCAACAAGTCCACACCGATCCGCCGAAGCGCAACTCACCCAGACCCATTCCCCTACATTTACCCCTTTACCTAACACTATGGGCAATTTAGCATGGCCAATTCACCTAACCTGCATATTTTTGGACTATGGGAGGAAACCGGAGCACCTGGAGGAAACCCACACAGACACGGAGAGAATGTGCAAACTCCACACAGACAGTCGCCTGAGGTGGGAATTGAACCCGGGTCTCTAGCGTTGTGAGGAAGCAGTGCTGACCACTGTGCCACCACGCCGCCCACGCAAACATACCCACTCTTAGATGGATGCTGTGTAATATTTTGTACACAGGCAAATGCAGTGTAATCCATGGAAGTTGTGTACGTGAATGCCTGTATGTGAAGATTTGGATCCGTGGGGGGTGGGGCGTGTCTCTCTGTTCCATGATCGGTCAGTAAACACTAGCAATTCAGTCTAGTTCTGTAAGATTTCACACTTTATTGAATATCGACCAGGCACAGGTTGTCCAGTAACACAGGTGAAACACTTCCATGTTCCTCAGAGAAACTGCACACGCTGCTTAAGACAAAGACTTTTCATACTTTTTTTTGAGAGAAGTACAGGGCATAATCACAGGGCACATTCAAACAATTTCCAATCAATTTTAATTAAATGACTTCATTGACAGCATCTTAGCCCAAAGATATTTCCTGGGAACCAACCTTGTTTTCCACAACTTAAGCCATTCTTATCTCATGAACAGAGTTTTTGAACCTGTACTTGAAGGTCAGTTAGGATGGCTAGTAACGTTTTATCTAGTTTAGTTATTTCTATGCTGTAAAGAAGCATTGTCTGCTAATCTTTGTAGAAGCCATTTTATGCAGCTTTAAGCAGAATTGTCAATTTGTGTCAGAGAAGCCATTTTGTCATATTATTTGCATTAAGAATCCATTTTATTGCTGCCTATGTTAGTAAGGACATGTATTAAATGGTTATTCCTGATTACAACTAGTTACTTCGCCCTCTATTCAGATTTCAGATCCTCATACCAGTGTAACCTTGAGGGTTTTGTAATTATGCCCCCCCTTTGGTAAAGTGTGTACAACACTCCAAATGTAGAGTTTGTATTTTTTTAAAATTTATTCATGGGATGTGAGCATTGTTGACTAGGCCAGCATTTATTGCCTATTCTTAATTGCCCAGGGTTAAGAGGCAACCACACTGCTGTGGGTCTAGAGTCAGATAAGAGAAGGATGGCAGATTTTTGTCGCTTAAGAGCATTGGGTGAAAAACCAGATAGGTTTTTATGGCAATTGGCACTCGTTACCATGGTCACCATCAGAGCAGTTTTTTGTACTTGAATTCAAATATTGCCACCGACCACAGTGTGATTGTAACCCTTGTCCCCAGATCATTACCCTAGATTTGGGATTACTGGTCCTATGTCAATACCACCACCACCATTGCAAGGAGGGAAATGTTATGTGTATGTGGACAACTATTGCATTACCCAGGGTCCCCTAGGTCAGAGGTTCATATGAGTCATGCAGTCCTTAAGACCTTGTGGTTTGAATTTTGTGACTTGTAATCCAGCATATCGTGATTTCCACACCAGTTGGAAATGAAAACACATGGAACAAATAACAGTCTAGCAATAAGTATTTATTTTATTAATATTTTATTCGGGAAACAGATGTTATCCACTGTATTTTACTGCAATATACGAAGGGAAATATTTGCAGGAAGCTATAAGTGGCAGTTTTGTGACAAATTAACATGATTCTAGTGGCAATGAACTGTGATGATTGCAACTCCCTAGGGGAGTTAATTTTGGAGAAGCCACATTTTCTGTAGAATAGAGAATTCCTCAGTCGTATCAATCTACCATTAACCTTCCAAAGAAGGGCCATAGTGGGCATGAAACATTAACTCGTTTCTTCCTCTCTACTGATGGGGCCAGACCTGCTGAGATTTTCTACTAGCATCTTCAGGTTTTTGTTTAAAGTCTTAGTTCTTCTG
This sequence comes from Chiloscyllium plagiosum, assembly GCF_037043375.1. Classification (NCBI taxonomy): domain Eukaryota; kingdom Metazoa; phylum Chordata; class Chondrichthyes; order Orectolobiformes; family Hemiscylliidae; genus Chiloscyllium; species Chiloscyllium plagiosum. The sequence continues at coordinate 15,245,811 of NW_028270140.1, forward strand.
ATTGTAGCAAGCTGGTTTGTTTCATTGTGAAAGCCTGTGTGATTGCACGTGTGCTAAGTGCTGATGTCTTCCTGGATATTTGCAATTGCTATAAGACATTTTCTCTGTAGTGATACTTGTGCTGCATCTTGCTTTAGGGCTTTGTGTTCTTCTACTGCATCATTGCAGATTAGAGTCCAGAGCAGAGCCCCACATTTGTTAGATTGACATGTTTATTAAAAATTGGCAGAGGCTGTGGACCAGATCTGTGGGAGAGGGAGCTGATGACGCACAGGGAATGTTAACATTATTTTACAACTTCAAAAGACAGCCCAGTTACAGGAGGCAGAAAAGTGTAAGTTATCAGAATTGTACGGATCAGTGTTAACAATTTTAAACTTTGCTGCATTTACAGTTAGCTTGAAGTTGTATAAGTATTTTTGCCTATTTTAACTTGTCCAGTTTGAATTTGTGGGGAAAATACATCTTACTGCACAGATAAATTGTGATAATCTTGTCTTTTTATTTTTGTTTTTAAAAACTGTGGACTCCAATGAGCAATAATTCTTTTTAAAAACAGATAATTACCAGCATGGCTGTAAAATTTCACAGTAAGGGATTTGATGCCTATTGTGAATTCTGTTCTTTGAGACTGACTTCCTGTAGACAATCAGGAGCCAAGGAGCTGGTTACAAGGAAAGCTGATTAGTTTTCAGCTAACTGAGCAGGCTGGAGCTGAAAACAAGTTAAAGAGACAAGAAAGAAAAGACTAATGTGCGTGTAGTTGTTTTCCTAAGATGCCTGTTCTCTGCGGTGGAAAAAAACTCTGTTTCAGCTCCATTACCTTTCCTGCAGCAGTTGCATGTGAGCTGTGACTTTAGAATTGATAGGTCAGAAACATTTTTCAAGTGAATCACTTGCTCTGTACTTACAAACTGGAGGAATCTATCAGAGAAATTGATCTAAACACCAAGTACCTGGCTAGCTGAAGTAGGGGTTATCTCACCATTGGAATCTGGAAGCAAAAAATACTGAACTGACTTTCCCATTTTTCTCTACGTCCATCAATCATCTATTTCCCTTGTGTGTATAAGGGGATTAGAATTTTAACTAATAGTGCTATAAACCAGTAGTTTACATTTGTGTAACTATAATCCAGTCACTTATAATAAATATTTTTCTTTTTCTGCACAGAAACTTGGTCTATGCTTTCTATCAACCTCAATGTGAAAGTTCGGTATATTGAGGTACATATACTGTACCTTTCACAAAAAAGTAGCATAGCTTGTGCTTGTACTTGCTGGAGCTCAGATGAATGAGGGGGCATCTGATTTGAGGTATATAAAATGCTAAAGGGGATTGATAAGGTAGACATTGAACAAATGCTCCCCTTTATGAGACAGAGGTCGTAGATATAGAGTGAGAGGAGGTAGGTTCAGAACTGAACTGAGTAGAAATGACTTCTGAGGGTTGTGAATCTGCAGAGCTCAACTGTCCCAGGGTGCAGTGGAGACAAAATCAATCTACACATTCAAGAAAGTAATACATATGTTTCTGATGAAAAGTGGAATAATGGGCTGTGGGGAGCAGACAGGAAAGTGGAATTGAGACCAGGAGAAGATCAGCCATGATCATGTTAAATGGCAGAATGGGCTAAAAGTGCTGAATTGCCTATTCCTGCACCTAATTCCTGTGTTGCGATTTGGTACAACTCTGGGAAAAGCGGGACTCAATTTATACTATGCTACCCTGTGGATCATAGCAAAATTGAAGAGATTTGGAAAGATTGTAGTAAGTCAGCAAGGACTGAGTGACTCAAAATTGCGACACTTATCAAAATGTATATCTACTTGTCAATTTTCTCCAGTAAATTTTGTTTTAAACTCTGCAGTCAATTTTCACACGAGTAAACAATGCCAAACATAGAGCAGAGTGAATGGGAGTGGATCATTGGACAATGTGCGAGATGGTGCTCACAATCCATTTTAAAAGCTATCCCAACTTTTATTGAATATTTTTGATTTATATTGTGCGGATTATGTTGTGACAATTTGAGAAGCAGAGAAGTGGGTGTTGAGCTGAAGTTGGAGCTGAGGTGAACCTCTGTTGGAACTTTGAGATACTGATATGAGCAGTGGAGTGGGTTCGAATGGTTTAGCTGTTGGTAAATGTCAATGCAAGTATGCTTTTCAGGTTATCATATGTTGCTGAACTAGCAATTCGAAGAGGTCTGCACTAATAATCCAGTGAGCAAGAGATGCAGTCCTACCACAGCAGTTTAAAGACATAAATTCAGTTATTAAAAATTAGGAAGCAAGAAATTGGCAAATTGAACTGTGACACTGTTTGTAAGCTCTATCACTTTAAAGGAGGAAATCTGTTCCGCTTATCCCGTCAGATATGTGAATTTAGTCTCATTTGAATCCTTGAAGTGACCTGGTAACCCGCTGTGTTCTATCCAATTTCTGTAAGGAAGCAGCCCAGTCTCGCTCTTTGGAGAGGAGATAAAAATGGGTAAGAAATGCCAGCCTTTTCAAGGCACCCACATCATTTTTAAAAAAAACTTTCCCAGCAATTCTGTTATTTCTGACTGTGATTCAAAACTAGGAGTTGCATAGTTAAACAAGATTTGCTACTTTTAATAAAACACGGCAACCTAAGCATGTTCACACTTCTCAGTTATGTTTGTATGCATTTACTGGATTTGAAAGGGTTTATCCCACACCAGCTGATCAAATAACCCAGGTTCTGCTAACCCGATCATGCACATTTACAGTAAAAGCTCAAAAAGCTTCCAGAAGATTTTGCATATTCTCAATTTTCTGGCTGAGTTCCCAGGCCGAGCAGGATATCAGTGGAGTTCATGATTACAGTAGTGGAATCCAGCTCCACAACCATAACCTTGAATCTGGCATCTGGAATGGAGCATTCCAATGAACTGTAAGAACATGTTCACTGTAATTCAAACAATGTGTGCTGCTTTTATCTCCACTGACAGATTTTTTTTTTTGTGCAAGTTTTGGATCACCACTCCTAACTGTTTCCTCTTACTCTCTCTGCCTGTGGATTTGGATTAAGGAAGAATCTTCTAGAAGTTCTTGAACCTTTTACTATATTCCAGTTTGATAGTTTGTCATGAATTTTGGGGCATATGATTTGTGGTTTGTCTCACTAAAACACCGTTGAATTATAGCTTGTCCCTCAAAGGCATCCTGAAAGATTTTTTGTGTGAAGTCATTGTGTAAAGGTCAACTGTTATGACTACACTGTTAGTTTGGGCAGCAGATGGAATTTAAATGAGGTAATGAGCTCACTTTGCCCCAGCTCAATTTTCAGGCCCCTGTGGCCACTCTCTGGTTCTGTGATAAGAAAGTAACAAAGTGGAGCAGAGGTCAGCCATCTGGCTCCTCAGGCCTCCTTTGGCATTCAGTAAGATTCTGACTGATCTTGAATCTCAATTCCAATCCCCTGCCCAGTCCCATCATGACTGCATTCTCCTGGAGCATTGCTTCCTGATTTTTGCTCCCATTGTGATCCGGTTTTGACTGAAAATTGCTGTGATTCCAGAGAGCAAGGAGAGCTGTGAGAGTCGAGATGGTGAACTGTTCAGATTACAAGGTTTTAAAATAGGAAAACAGCTGTATTTTTGCTGGGTATTTTGGAATGGGAATCAGGCCTCAAAAATTGGCATTTAGACTCTGCCCCCTATTTTAAAATGTCTCCATCCCGCCTAGCTTTGTTTTGTCAGCAAAATTGGACACTTTACCCCAGCTCTCTTCTTCAAAATCTAATATAAATAGTAAATAACCAAGGCTCATCATTGCCCCTGTGGCACTCCACTGGCTATCGCTGACCAACTTGAAATTGCCTGTATGTTCCTACTCTCTGCCAATCCCTTATGCTATTAACTCTGGGTTCTATTCTATCTGTGAACCTTTTCTGTTGCACCATGTTGAATGCCTAGTGGCAATCTACTGGGTCCTTTTTATTTACCCTATTAGTTACCTTCCCAAAAAACGTTGCCAGATTTGTTTTTATTAATGTTAACTTTGCCTAAATATTTTCATGTCACCAATAGTGAATTCCAGCATTTTCGTCACTGGTTGAGCTGTCTTTCCTGAAATTTCCTTTGTCTCTCCCTGCTTTATTGAAAGTTTAAGTGGCATTAGCTACCTTCTGATCCATGGAGAACACCTACCCCCATTCCCAATCAAAACCTCATGTAGCTTCATCTCCAAGCGACCAAGTCTGCCCTGACACAGACAAAATCTTTTCTGGCGTTCATAAGGCCCAAAATCTAGAGGTTGACGACAAAGAGCAATTCTGTATCCGGAGCAGAGATCTGAACTGCTGAAGCCATTGAGGTTGTAAACATCCCAGGTAAAAGAGTAAAGATTTGTATACTAACAGCAGTCTGAATCTTGTGATCAAGTTTTTGAAATGACATTTGAACGCACAACCTTGTCGTATATAGGTGGTTTACACACTGTGAGAATGTGAAGTTTCTCTCTCTTTTTTAAACCACATTATTTGTATATGCCACTGACCTGATTTGCTATCCTTTGGCTGCCTCCTAGCATGAGGCCTTTTCATTTGCAATGAATGCCTTGATGAACACGAAGACTAAGCAATGGAGCTAGTTGTGACAGGGATGCTTGGTTTTTGGAGTTCAAGATGACTGCTAGACAGCTCCTCACCATTCACTGCCTCCTTTGACATTCCTTATCCAGTCTCCTATCCCACTGTTTAACCTTCCCTGACACCAATAGTAGGTACATTTTAGCCAAAATCAAAGTTACATATTACTTTAAATGCCTGCTAGTTTTAAAGCCTGTTCCCTGACTATGTTTGTTACATTAATTGTGTTTAATTTCATCCAATTGGAGGGCATTAGCTGAGTTTAACTTTAGTACATAAGAAACACTCCTAGAAATAGTGGTGTGATTGAGTTTAGAGGAATCTGCTTGTAGTCTTTCACTTTGTCGATGTAAGAACCTCGCAATAAAATGGGCATTTCAAACTTAAGCATGTGCTGCTGGTAAAGCATTAGCTGCAACTTGTTCAGAAGAAAATTGAAAATCATTACTGTGTGTCTCGTTCCTTCTGATGGTCCAGATTGTTGTGCCAGACCATGTTGAGCTGTTCTAGAGACACTGGTTTTTGTGTACTGAAGAGCATCTAGATCTCGCCACATACCTGAAGCAGAACTTGAGCATCCTGATGTCTTGCTCAGTAATGTCTAGTTATCTTCTGGCTTTCAGTGTATCATTGAAAGGTCTTTCAGGTTGGATTCCTTGTCAGTCATGGTTTCAGTGAGTATTTCTAGTTTGCAAGCAGCCAGCTGTAAGTTTAGAAGCATGGCTGATTATCCAATTCTATCCTGTTCCTGCTTTCTCCTTATACTCTGATCCCTTTAGCCCGATGAATGATATCTATCCATTTCTTCAAAACATTCAATGTTTTGGCCTCAGCCACTTTCTGTGGTAGAGAATTCCACTGGCTCACCACTCTGGTTGAAGAAATGTTACCTCATCTCAGTCCGAAATGGCCAGCCTTAGACCATGTCCCCTGTTTTTAGACTCTCAAGTCTTCAGAAATGACCTTTCTGCATTTCCCCTGTCTCATGCTGCTAGAAATTTATAGATTTTCATGAGATCCCTCTCACTCTTAAACTCCAGTGTACACAGTCCTAACTGATCCAGTTTCTATTTGTATGTCTGCCCTGCTATCCCAGGAATCAGTCTGGTTAAACCTTAACTGCACTCCCTCCAATAGCTAGAGTGTCTCTCCTTGGATAAGGAGATCAAAACTGTGCATGTAATCAAGGTGTAGTCTCACCAAAGCCCTGTACAGTTACACCCCTGCTACATTATCCACATCCTTTTGCTATAAAGGTTTGCCTTGTTCACTGCCTTCTGCACCAATATGTTTGCTTTCAGTGACTGATATACAAGGACACCCAGGTCTCATTGCACCTCCCCCTTTTTCTATGACCCCATTCAGGTCATGATCTACCTGCCTGTTTTTCCGAAAAAAATGCTAGTCTCACATTCATCCACATTATACTTTTTCAGATGAGGTTTGCTTCAAGGTGTGAGCAGATCAGGGAGGATAGGCTGATGCAGAATGGAAGCAGTGTGGCAACTGTCTGGTTGACTAGCGCTTTTCTGCCATAACATCTCTGATCTCTCCTGTCTTCACTCAACATAGACCATCCCTTTTGTTCTTTTCCTCCATTTTTTTTTCCTAATCAACCTGTTCAGAAATATTATTGCACACCTCAAGCAGGTGGGACTTGAACCTAGGTCTCCTGGCTCAGAGGTAGGAGTACTATACTGTGCCACTTCACATGCTTGTTTAAAACCTGTTACCTCTCTAACTCCTTCCAGTTCTGTTCAAAGATCACAAACCTGAAATATTAACTATTTTTCTGTCCATAGGCCTTACTAGACCAGTTGAGTATTTCTAGAATATTTGGTCTTTCAGATTTCTGCTGCATTTTACTTTTGAATGGACGTCTTTCTGTGGCTGAGTGCCACCTGTAGCGTGATGGAGTGGAAATGCTTGAGATTAATGAATACTCCTGGGTAATCTGGGATGTGTCATATTTGCTCCACTTGTGCAGATGTGACTGCTGGTACCAGTGGCAAGCAATGCAAATACCTGTGAACCAGCTCATTCTGATTGGCAAAGTGTACAAAATAGCCTGCCCTGTGAAAGCAGTTATCAGTCGTCCTGTCCTTTGTATTTGTGCACCCGTGTCCCTGGTGGAGCCCTGTAAGGAGCCAAAGACGAGGAAGCTGAGGATGAAGGTGACTTTGACAGTTCCTGCTAAAGCTTGATTGCCAGAACTATCTTCCAGTATGCTACAAATATCTCCCACCATTTGGCATTAGACCCTGAGCTTCATGAAACACCATCCTTACATGAACAAGAAACAAGGCGTCTGTCTGTTTACCCTTTTGTGAAGTGTACTTGCCTACTTTGCTTTCTCCTGTAGAATGACAGGTTTCTGAGGAAGTGGTTGCTCCTGCTGCTGTGAGAATGGCCACCTTGTCACTTAACCTGAGGTCCAATGTGCTACCCCTGATTACAGCTCAGAATGAAGATCAGGTGTACAATGCTTCCATGTAGTGAAAGTGCTGTGAACTGTGAGCGAAAGCCATGATGAGGAATTAGAGTAAACCAAAAATTGCTAGAGTAAGGTCACTGCACTTGAAAAAATAATTCTATCTTTCCACAAATGCTGCCAGACCTGCTGAGATTCTCCAGCAATTTCTTTTTTATGTTTCAGATATTCAGCATCCATAGTGCTTTGCTTTATTACAAGGAATCAGAGGAGCTGTGAGCTGTCAGTCCAGTCGTGGGATATTTTCCTGTCAGTTTATCATTTTCAATGTTACTTTGTTTTCCCTGGCACCTTCCAGTACTTAGAGGAGGGCAGGCCAGGAACCGCACCAGGCAGAGCTCAGCAACCTCCAAGTCAAAGGATCAGATCAGCTGTGCAATCTTGCCATATCCAGTTTGAATGATAGTGGACAATTAAACAATTCATTGGAGGAGGAAATTCCACAGATATCACCATCATGAACAATTGATGGACTAGCACATCCATGCAAAAGACAAGACTGAAACATTTGCAGTTGTCTTCTGCTAGAAGTGTCAAGAGGATGATCCATCTCAGTCATTGAGGTTCCCAGGCTCAGATGCCAGTCTTCAACCAGGTGAGTTCATTCCACATGATATCAAGAAATGATTGTCAGTAGTGGGTACTGCAAAGGCTACGGGCCCTGACAGCAGTCTGACTATAGTAATCTCAAATTGTGCTTCAGAACTTAGCGTGAGTCTACCCAATTTGAGCAAGTACAGCTATAACACTGGCATTCAACTGACAATTTTGTAGGTACGTCCTATCCACAAATAGCAGGACAAATCCAACGCAGCCGACTACTACCCTGTCAGGCTATTCTCGATCATCTGCAAAGTGGCACCTACTGAACAATGACAAATTGAGCATCTTGCTTTAGGAAGGCTGTCAAGGCCATTGAGAGTGTGCTGGATGATTCAGCTTAAGATAATACCAGGATTGAGAATCTTTAGGTACGACGACAGCTGCAGAAACTACATTGTTAGAGCAGACGGTCATGAGATTCAGTAATATTGAGAATTGAGGCATTTTGATGAGGTAAAGTAATGAATTTGCTTACCAATGCTTGGAGATTGGGAGCTGGAAGTATAAACTTAAAATTGTCAAAAGGGCAAAGTTAGGTTTATTTGGTTACTTCTCGAGTATTGTTATGTCACAAAATGACTGCTGTATGCTCAAGAGAAATTCTTACTAAGAGGAAAGATTGATCTTACAATAAATTTTCATTATAACAATCAAGAAACATTTTAATTGTTTATAACATTAGACAAGGCATGCTTTCAAACTACACAATCACAAAAAGTCTGGAGATTTTACAGAACCGTGAAAGGATTTAAAAGGAATGTTCCTGTTGGTCCCAAGAAAAAGGTACTCTTAACCAACAAATGGAGAATCATTTTAGGAGCCTTGGAGAGATGTCTCTGGCACCACCTATCGCCCCTGAAGTTTCAGAGATCCAAATCTGAAAACATGGAATACCTTACTGAGATTGTATTATAGACCCCCTAATAGTCAGCGGTAAATGGAGAAACAAATTTGTGAGGAGATCTCAATTATCTGTAAGAATAATAGGGTGGTTATGGTAGGGGATTTTAACTTTCCAGACATAGACTGGGACTGCCATAGTGTTGAAGGTTTAGGTGGAGAGGAATTGGTTAAGAATGTACAAGAAAATTTTCTGGTTCAATATGTGGCTGTACCTACTAGAGAAGGTGCAAAACTCGACCTACTCTTGGGAAATGAGGCAGGGCAGGTGACTGAGGTGTCAGTGGGGGAACACTTTGGGGCCAGTGACTATAATTCTATTATTTTAAAATAGTGATGGAAAAGGATAGACGAAATCTAAAAGTTGAAGTTCTAAATTGGAGGAAGGCTAATTTTGACAGTATTAGGTAAGAACTTTCAAAAGTTGATTGGGGACAGATGTTCGCAGGTAAAGGGATAGCTGGAAAATAGGAAGCCTTCAGAAATGAGATAACGAGAGTGCAGAGACAGTATATTCCTATTAGGGTGAAAGGAAAGGCTGGTAAGTGTAGGGAATGCTGGATGACTAAAGAAATTGAGGTTTTAGTTAAGAAAAAAAGAATAACATGTTAGGTATAGACAGAATAGATCGAGTGAATCCTTAAACAAGAGGCAATGCATGTATACTTGAGGGAAATCAGGAGGTCAAAAAGGTGACATGAAATAGCTTTGGCAAATAGAGTTAAGGTGAATCCAAAGGGTTTTTACAAATACATTAAGGACAAAAGGGTAACTAGGGAGAGAATAGGGCCCTTCAAAGATCAGCAAGGTGGCCTTTGTGTGGAGCTGCAGGAGATAGGGGAGATACTAAATGAGTATTTTGCATCAGTGTTTACTGTGGAAAAGGACATGGCAGATATAGAATGTAGGGAAATAGATGGTGACATATTAAAAAATGTCCATATTACAGAAGAGGTAGTGCTGGATGTCTTGAAACATCCCCAGGAACTGATCAGGTGTATCCTTGAACTCTGTGGGAAGCTAGGGAAGTGATTGCTGGGCCCCTTGCTGATATATTAGAAGGGTGGTAAGGACAAGCCAGGGAAGTACACACCAGTGAGCCTGACGGTGGTGGTGGGAAAGTTGTTGGAGGGAATCCTAAGGGACAGGATGTACATGTATTTGGAAAGGCAAGGACTGATTAGGATAGTCAACATAACATGGCTTTGTGCGTGGGAAATCATGTCTCACAAACTTGATAAGAGTTTTTTGAAGAAGTAACAAAGAGGCTTGATGAGGGCAGAGCGGTAGATGTGATCTATATGGACTTCAGTAAGGCATTTGACAAGGTTCCCCATCGGAGGCTGGTTTAGCAAAGTTAAATCTCACTGACTACAGGGAGAACTAGCCATTTGGATACAGAACTGGCTCAACGGTAGAAGACAGAGGGTGGTGGTGGAGGGTTATTTTTCAGACTGGAGGCCTGTGACCAGTGGAGTGCCACAAGGATCGGTGCTGGGTCTACTACTTTTCATCATTTTTATATAAATGATTTGGATGTGAGCATAAGAGCTTTAGTTAGTAAGTTTGCAGATGACGCCAAAATCGGAGATATAATGGAAAGTGAAGAAGGTTACCTCCGATTATAACAGGATCTTGATCAGATGGGCCGATGGGCTGAGAAGTGGCAGATGGAGTTTAATTCAGATAAATGTGAGGTGCTGCATTTTGGGAAAGCAAATCTGAACAGGACTTATACACTTAAAGGTAAGGTCCTAGGGAGTGTTGCTGAACAAAGAGACCTTGGAGTGCAGGTTCATAGCTCCTTGAAAGTGGAGTCGCAGGTAGATAGGATAATGAAGAAGGCATTTGGTATGCTTTCCTTTATTGGTCAGAGTGTTGAGTACAGGAGTTAGGAGGTCATGTGGCTGTACAGGACATTGATTAGGCCACTGTTGGAATATTGCATTCAGTTCTGGTCTCCTTCCCGTCGGAAGGATGTTGTGAAACTTGAAAGGGTTCAGAAAAGATTTACAAGGATGGTGCCAGGGTTGGAGGATTTGAGCTATAGGGAGAGGTTGAATAGGCTAGAGCTGTTTTCCCTGGAGTGTTGGAGGCTGAGGGGTGACCTTATAAAGGTTTATAAAATCATGAGGGGCATGGATAGAGTAAATAGACAAGGTCTTTTCCCTGGGTTGGGGGAGTCCAGAACTAGAGGGCATAGGTTTAGGGTGAGAGGGGAAAGATATAAAAGAGACCTAAGGGGCAACGTTTTCACGCAGATGATGGTACGTGTATGGAATAACTGAGGAAGTGGTGGAGGCTAATACAATTGCAACTTTTCAAAGGCATCTGGAAGGGTATATGAATAGGAAGGGTTTAGTGTGATATGGGCCGGGTGCTGGGACTAATTTGGGTTGGGATAACTGGTTGGCATGGACGAGTTGGACCAAATGGTCTGTTTCTGTGCTGTATTTTTCTACGCCTCTATGACTCTATATATTTTGAAAGAGTCAGAACTGTTAGTGCTATGACTGGACTAATAGCAGGAACCAGTGTGTGAAGGAACAAGTTAGATATGATTTTCATCAAAGCTGAATAAGGAACAGCTTCTTTGTAGAATTGACAAATACTTTTATTTGTTCATGGGATGTGGACATCCCTACCTATTCCAGCATTTACTGCCCTGGAGAAGGTGAGAATCAGCTGTCTCCTTGATCTCCTACAGAGAAAGGCATCCCAGCAACCATAGTGAAATCGCAATACATTATTAAGTCAGGTTCGTGAGTGGCTTGGAGGCGAACCTGGAGATAAATGTGTCCTAGTCCTTCGAGGTGATAGAGATTGTGGGTTTTGCATGGTGCTGTTAGAATTGTAGAATCTCTACAATGTGGAAACAGGCCATTTGGCCATCAAGTCCACACAGACCCTACAAAGAGCATCCCACCCAGACCCACCTGCATTCCCTACACCTGCATTTTACATGGCTAATTCACATCCCTGGACACTATGGGCAATTTCCCATGGCTGATCCACCTAACCTGCACATTTTTGGACAGTAGGAGGAAACCCATGCAGACACAGGGATCATGTGCAAAGTCCACACAGAGAGTTTCCCAAGAGTAGAATCAAAACCAGATCCCTGGCACTGTGAGGAAGCAGTGCTAACCACTGAGCCACCATGCCACCCCTGTTGGAAGAGCCATGGTGAGTTCCTGTAGTAGTACATGCTGCTGCTACAATACAGGGAATGAATGTTGAAGATGGTGTGTCAGTCAAGCAGGATGCTTTCGTCTGGTTGCTCCTTGAGTGGTTGGAGCTGAACTCATATAGACTCATTCCAGCACTCCTGAAGTTAAAACATATTTTAGCTATTCAACTGTTAGTTGCACTAAGTTAACTTTAATTTTGTTCTTGTCTGATGTAGCCACAGGGTTTATATGGCAGGTCTAACAACCACAGCCATCTTCCTTTTTTGCTTGGTATGCTTTCAAACTGCAGAAAGTTTTCCTCTTGACTCCAATGTACTCCAGTTTTGCTTGGGCTTTTGATGCCAAGCTCAATCAAGTGCTACCTTGATGTCAAGGATGTCACTTGCACCTTGGTGCTAGAGTCTTTGCTCATGTTTGAACTTCAGCTGTAATGATGTCAGAAGTAAGTGAAACTGAAGTTGAGGATAATGAACAGATTATTCGTTTGCAGTTGACAGTAACCCCTTTTTTAAAATCCATTTTGACATGCCCAAGGATGGTGACGCTGTCAGGCTGTTGTTTGACTAGTCTGTGAGACACCTCTTCCAATTTTGGCACAAGCCCCAAATGTTTGCAGGGTCGACACTAAGGCCGAGAGTTTTCTTGAGAGGATGCCAGTTTTCCATTAGGTAGGTCACGATAAAAAGTTTGGCAAAAGACCTACTCTGTGAGACCCTAACATTTCGGCATCTTACCAGGTCACTTCTCAGATAAAGCTGTCTGAAATAGATCCAGTGGTAATGGTGGAAGGGCAACATGCTTCAGTCTTTACTGTAGCAACCTGGAAACTAATAACACAGCATGTTATTGGAGTGCAGCTTTGCATAGAGAGGCAAAGGCCTAGATGTTTGTGAAATGCAAAAAATCACAGGTAACCAATTTGCACTACTTTAAAAGTATTTAATAGCATTTCAAATGACAGCATTTATCTGATCAGAATGAAGGAAGCTTTTGTTGTTTACGGTCTTATTTTGTCCTCTATTTCTGTCTCAACACCACTCTACACATGTACAACATCCCTGCCTCCTATTCTAATATTTAAGCCTATGGGGAAAATCTGTCAGTCAATGACCCAACTATAAGAGCCAGCAAAACTTCCACAAGCATAGCTGGGATTAACCAGGACACTGAATCAAGAGGTTTCCTCGTGTATAATGTTGTGGGTGTGCCAGTGTTGGACTGGGTGGATAAAGTTTAAAAATCAAACAATACCATGTTATCGCCCAGGTTTATTTGGAGGTACTAGTTTTTGGAGTGCTGCTCCTTCATCAGATATAATGTCACAGCAACATTTGCAGTTGGAATAACTGCAGTACAAACAGGACAGGCCCATTCTCTTGCTGCTGTAAGATGTGGGAAATGTGGTTTCTTTATCCTAATTTTAGTCCACAATTTGTTGAAGTGGGGGGAGTTGCTTTAATTTTTACTCTGATAACTCTTTGAAAAGATGAAGACCGTATCTGTGAATGGAGCGTGTCTCTCAATCTTGAGCCTTGTAACCGAAGTGGTTAATGGAGGCCAAGTATGTTTTGGATTTTTTAAAAACAAAGAACTGGCTGAGTCTTGTCTCTGAGTTGGCAATTTTATTTTGAGTTGGTTATCTAATGATTTATAGAAATGTTTTGATCCACTTCAAAAGTTTGATTTCTTGTAATGGCAATATTAATTTGTCATCACATGAGCTAGTACTTGAACATTCTTCTTTTCTCCAAGTACACAGAAGGAGAGTGTTCCTTTAAAATGTGAAACATTTCAGTTTTGACACAAGAAACTTTAAATTAATGGCTTAGTTATGGTTAGGAAGAGTAGTTGCTGTGTTTGAGAAGTTATCTAACTGAGGCCTTCCAGTTCATAAAGAGTCTTGATTAAATAAGCAATAAATGCTGTTTTTACCATTCACTGAGATGGTAATGAAAAGGAATACATTTTAAGATAATCAGAACAAGATTAAAGGGAAGGTCTGAAAATTTTTTTTATATATAGAATGGCTAGACTGGTATTCTCTGCCTCAAAATATTGCTGAAATAGTCAATAAATCTACTTAAATTGTGTGGTTTGAAAAAGTATAATATTAAACAGAACTGGAATGCGCAGGATACTGGACTCCGACTTGGTAGAAAATTAAATTGTGTGGGTTTAATCACGAAAGTATGATTAAACTAGGAGGAACGTTAAGGAGTAAGATAGGGAGTGATATTAGAGTAAGCAGGACAGAAAAAGATAAGCGATGAATGATTATTTTAATAAATCTGTTTAGATGTGTTATAACACATCTCTGGAGTCATCACTGTGCCACACGATCCTTAAGAATGAAGAGTAAAGTGTGATTAATCAAAGTTATGTACTATGGAGCTAAATTGAAAAGCAAGGTTTAGCAAGTAATAATTTCAGGACAGTTGAGTCATGATCAAATTGGTAAAGAGACAAATGGATTAGGGAAGTCAACATCTGGCAATAGAAGTGGTTTCAGAAAGAGGAGTTCTAGATCATGGAATATTGGTACCAGTACTAGGACTGAAAGGAGCTCAATGGTTGGAGTGGGTTGCATTTGAATGGGCTGGGACTAAGATCATGGTAGATATCTAGGACTGTAATAAAGTGTTGACTGTTGTTTAGGCGGGAGCTGCTAAAAATGACAAAACTGTCTGGTAAAGAGAGCAAAGGACAAACTAAAGGGATAAGGGTAATTCTAATGGCTAGATGTCAAAAAAGTCATAGATGGTAAATGACCAACCCACATAGGAATGAATGAAATGTACAGAAGTGTTCATAATATTCAAAGCAAAATGGATAAACTATAGAAGGGTCTGGATATAGTTGGAATGACTGGAGTTTGGCTATATAGAAAAGAAATTGGCTACTAATTATTGCCATAATAGCACATTTAACAAGGAATGTTATTTAACTAGTTAAATATAACTTGGTGCTGGAGATGCAGAACTGTATGGATTAATGATTCGGAGATGCCGGTGTTGGACTGGGGTGTACAAAGTTAAAAATCACACAACACCAGGTTATAGTCCAACAGGTTTAATTGGAAGCACACTAGCTTTCGGAGTGATGTCACCTGATGAAGGAGCAATCAGGTGTATAAAAAGGCCAAAGAAAGAAGAATCACTGGATCATATATTGGGTAATGGACCAGAACAGGTTAAATTTAAGAGCAGGAGGGTATGTTGGTCGTAGTGACTCTGCAATGTAAGGGTCCAAGACACTGGTAGGACAACTTTAACATTATAGATTAGAAAAAAAGAACGTTATGAGGAAATAAGGCTGAAATTAAAGCTAAACTAAGATATTTTTAAAAACAAGGTAGAGTGGGAATCATTAAAAGGGCAATCAATAAAGTTTAAGAGAAACAAATCTGAGAATTGTTATAGCATTGAAGGAGGCTGGGTCTGTGCTGTCTCTCAAACAGTAATGCACTTCAGATGAGTTTTAAAAATTTGAATGCAGTTGTGATAGAAAGAAAGAAAATAGCTTCTCAAAATAGCAGATTCAAAATATAATAAAGAATAATTTTTCAGCATTTCAAAGGCTGGTTCATGCTTAACTGACCTAATAAAATTATTTTAAAAGGTGACGTGAAGAACAGAGAAGGCTAATGCAGTAGATGTAACCTTCCTGGATTCATAAAAAATTGTATTTTTTAAGTTGCATCTTGATAGGCCTATTATAAAAGTTAGAGTATGCGGAGTTAGGGAATGTGAACAAGGCATTGAATGGATCGAAAATTAGCTTAACAGCAGAAAGCCGAGAGAAGAGGTGCAATGTTGTTAAATAGGTTGGAGGAAGATAGAAAATGGTCCTCCCCAAGAATCAGTGCTTCATAATTAAGATTAATAATCTGGATTTGGGAACAAATGACATGGTATCAAGATGGGCAGAAGGTATCAAGTTGGGAGGCATAGTTAACACTAAGGAAAGATGTAACATAATGCAAGTAGACATTAGAACTTTACAGACTGGGAATTTAAATAGCAAGCGAACTTTAATGTAGACAAAATGTGGAATTATGCACTTTGATAAGCTAGATATATTTCAGTGACACACATCTTGGAAAAAACTGAATAGAGTAAAAGGATTTAGTTACATGTGAACAAATCATTAAAAACAGCTTTTCTTGTCAGCACAGGCATTAAAAATACAAACCTGAGATTTATTTCTCAAGCAATAAGATTTAAACATGCTAAAGTTATGTTGAACTTGTATAGGATATTGGTCAAGTCACACTTAGAAATTCTACATATGATTCTGGTTTCTGTACCAATGGAATTTAAAAAGTGTCTGAATAGGTACATGAATAGGAAGGTTTTAGAGGGATGTGGGCCAAGTGCTGGCAAATGGGACTAGATTAGGTTAGGATATCTGGCCGGCATGGCTGAATTGGACCAAAGGGTCTGTTTCTGTGCTGTACATCTCTATGACTATAAGCACATGGAAGTACAAGAGAAAATGCAAAAACACTCTTAGAGACAGTACCAGAATCGGGAGATTCCACCTATTGAGAACAGATGAACAGGTCGAAGATTTCTTTAGAAAACAATGTACTTAGAAACGATCCAATGAAAGTCTTTTAAAATTATGAATGGGTTGGACAGGGTAGGAGTGGGAGACTGTAAAGTTAAGGGCAAGCATAAAATAGTAAATCTGATGGGAATAAAATGAGAAAGTCTTCACACTGAAAGTGATTAGAATGTGGAACTTGTTCCCACAGGAAATGGTTGAGAGGTATAACTTAAATGTCTTAAAACAAACCTAACAATGAAATATTGAGCCTGGCATTTGTTGAGAGATGAATATCGCCTGGACACGATGCAACTGCCCCTACCCTTCAAAATAACACCAGTGGATCTTTTATGTTCATCAGAGACAGCAGGCTGGTTTATGACCACCTGTAGAGTGTGACCCTTCTGAGAATGCAACATTCCCTCAATACAGTAGTGAAATGTCAATTTGGGTTATATCCCCTCTTTTCTGAAGTGGGAATTGAGTCCACGATCCTCTGAATCTGAAGAGTTCCACAGTGAGCTGGGTTAATTTGATAGACTGTCATCTGAATGACCTCAAGATGAAGGCTGTGTACGATCAGGCAGTGCGAATACTAGAAGAACTATTGATTTGATAATGCTATTTGATTGAAGCAATTGCATGCTTTGGGTCAAAATAGATGATAAGCAGGATGGAGCACTCCCTGATTATTGAATAACTCCATCTTTCAGTCGTGATTCAAATCATGATGACTCGCAATGTGTTTTGGCTGAGGCTTAGAGCCAGGAAATCAAGCTTTCTGGCTGTGAAGCATGCATTTCCCAGCAGGATTACCCTGCAGGGTGAGCTGGCATCAGTGCAGCAGAGGCTAATCTGAAATGATGGCTCATTCCTGATTGTAGGGTCTGGATGCTGCCTATAGGAGATCCAAAGGAACAGGAAATTATACCTGAGGGTCCCCATGGTTCTTCAGAAAACCAGTTGAGTATTCTTCTGCACAAACACAAAACTGCTCCCTCTGCGCTATCTCATTTAAAACTTGTCAATGTCGTTATAGTTGGATTGAATTGTATCTTCAAGAACTGGTGATCCTTTAAGATCGTGACTCCCTTTACATGGCCCTTCTGATCGTAAAAGGTGCAGTGTTAACATTCGCAAAGTTCAACAAATTTGGAAAGACATAGAGAGTAGAGATTAAAAAAAAAAATTCAGCTGGGTTATGCATGTTTGGACCAAGACTGTAAATAGTTCAAGCATTAGGTGGTCCTGTTGCAACCAAAACAGCATCAATGAGCAATTAATGCTGAGCAAGTGCCACTTGATAGCTCTCTTGACCATCCCTTCAGTTTTGAGAGTGCAACACAACAGTGCTTTCATCACGAAGACTGTATTGAAGTAAAATTCAAGATATCTTTCTCATGGTAGAGGTTACTGAACTACAGTAGACTAGGACAAACACTTGTCTATGATTGTGTTTCAAACCAAACCTGTTCCATAATTTTACTGACAAGTGAACGTAGACTGATGGGGTGGTTCGGATTTGGTCTGGTATTTTCTGTGAATAGGGTACAACTTGGTAATTTTTCACTCTGTGTATGCCAGTGTTGTAGCTGTACTGGAACAGCTTGACTTTGGGTGCAGCAAGTTCTGGAACAGACAAGTTCAGCACTATTGTTGTGCCCTTTGTTGTATCCAGTACAGTTGGCTGTTTTTCTATCATGTGGAATGGATGAAAGTGTCTAAAGATTGGTGAACATCCTAGGAAGCTGAAGTTAGTTTCGGATGCTTCAATCTTTCGCACTGATCTGATGTGTAGTGTTCCCCCATTATTGAAGATGGAGAGATTTGTGGTGCTTTCTCCTTAAGTGACTGGCCATGGCTGGAAGGTTGAGCTTTGATTTGTTCTGTTAGTTGTAGGATTGATTTGTGCTGTCTCTCTGCTGCTTTCTCCTTTTGGCAAGCAATTAATGTTGTTTTTCAGTTTCACCAGGTTTACGCCTCATGTTTAGTTGTCCTTGGGATACAGATGCTGGTCTTCAAATGCTGAAACGAGCTGTGGAAATAACTACCAAAGATCATTGAGTGTTATGGACAAATAAAAGGCCATTCTACCTGTGATAGTTCTTTGAAAGAGTCTGTCCAAAAACAAAGAGAGATGGGATTCACATTGTGAATGTATTTGCAAAAAGACAAGTTGCATTTTTAGAACATAGAACATAGAAGAATACAGCGCAGTACAGGCCCTTTGGCCCTCGATGTTGCGCTGATCCAAGCCCACCTAACCTATACTAACCCACTATCCTCCATATACCTATCCAATGCCCGCTTAAATGCCCATAAAGAGGGAGAGTCCACCACTGCTACTGGCAGGGCATTCCATGAACTTACGACTCGCCTTTTATAGTGCCTTTTGTGACATCCAAGTATATAGAAGTGCTTCACAGCCAATTATTTGTCAAGTATAATAGAAAACTGAAGTAGCCAAATTGCAAAGACCCGCAAACAACAATAAGATAAATAAGCAGTGGTATTGGTTGAGTGATACGTCTTGGCTAGGATATCAAATATTACAACAGGATCTTCCATGCCCCCTCGATACAGCAGACAAGCATTGTACATTCATACGGTATAAAGGTAGGAGAAATCTTGTTTCCCACAAAATACCATCCAAGCATTTCCCCTATGCTCACTGACGTAGACTGACTCCCAGTCCAGTGACACCTTCAATTTGAAACCAGTATTCAAACCTCTACCGCTTCACATCTCTCTCTTAGCTGTCTCTCAGTCCTTCAACATTCCAAGATTTTAACATTTCTCCAGTTCTAGCTTTTCATTGCCTTACATTTGGCAATACTGTTTTGAGCTGCCTATTTTGTAAGCTGTGGAGTTGCTGCTACTGATAACTGGGTAAATTTGTAGCTGAATCGAAGCTCAGTCATACTGTGGGATTCGCAATGAATTTACGGTGTTCCATTAACCAGCATTGTTGCAATTTTATTAGATTAGATTTAGCAACACGAAGTCAATAAAAGCTGCAACAGATCATTGCAGTCAGACAAATCATTCACATCGAATTTAGACTGAACAAGTTCCAGCTTGTTTGGATTATGCTTCATTCCAGCTAATGTGCTGGCAGCTTGTTAATAAATAGAAGATCAAAAAAGCTTTTTGTGTGGCACTTAGGTTTTCTAGAGTCTTGAGTTTAAAATGTAGATTGAAATTTGTAACCAAGCTTGTGAAGTCTCCTTAGAGCAATGATGAACAGACCATCAACACTGCAGTGTCTACTCAATGCATTAAGATTTCATTCTCCAGTCTCCAGAGAGTAGGGTTTGAAACACTGCTTTATGCTTCATGGTCTGCTGTAATTTGAACAATGGTCCACTCGCAAGTCCTGTAATTGAGTAATGTTTTTCTCTGAATCCTTATTTTGAAGTGAGGAATGGAGAGCTAGAGCAATGATGTTTTGCGCACTTTCTGTGTAATGTGGTAATGCCTATTATTATAGAATTCGTACAGTGCAGAAAGAGATCATTGAGACTTGGCCCATTCAGTCTGATTTGACCCTTTAGTCATGGAACCCAATTTTTATGAAATCATTTGGAAGATCGTAAGGCATAGAAGCAAAAGTAGGCCATTTTGCCTGTTCTGCCATTCAATGAAATCAAGGCTCATCCAACAATCCTCAATTTCACTTCCCTTCCTTTTCCACATGACTCTTGATTCCCTTACTGATTAAAATCTATCTCAGATTAAAGTCTAGCTCAGCTTTGAATGTACTTAATTGCCCAACTTCGACAGTCCTCTGCTACAAAGAATTCCACAGATTTACTAACTCGAGAGAAGCAATTCCTCCCAATCATTGCCCTAACTGGGTAGCCTCTTACTGAGATTATAGTTTCTGATCCTCTACACTTCCATAAAGGGAATCAACCTCTCTGCATTTACGCTCTCAAATCCCATAAGATTCTTGAGTGTTTTATTAAGGTCTTGCGTCATTCTTCCAAATACCAGTGTCTATAAGTCCAATCTAGTCAAACTCCTCATAAGAAAAGTCTCTCCATACTTGGCATCAACCAAGTGGGCCTTCTCTAGATGGCCTCCAATGCCAGTACACCTTTCCTTAGATAAGAGGAACCAAACTGTTCAAGGTATTCTAGGTATGGTCTAATGGTGCCTTGTGTGGTTTAATAAATTGTTCCCTAATTTTATACTCCATTCCCTTCCCTTGTGAAATAATGGCCAACATGCCATTTGCCTTCCCTATTACTTTTGAACTTGTATGCCAGCCTTTTATGTGACGTATGCATAAGGACTCTCAAATTCCTCTGTGCTTCAGCTTTCTGCAGTCTTTCTTTGTTTGAATAACATTCAGATCCTCTATTCTTGCTGCCAAAGTGTATAAGCTTACATTTCCCACTTTATAACTGTTGACTGCCTCCATTTTTCAAGACAAAGGTCCAGTTCCTCTTGCAGCAAGGCTGGTACTCACAACTGATTGGGTGTCGTCCCCTGCTGCAGCATGCTGTGAGCTGTAGTTTGTGTAGAACTTTTTCAGTAGGTGTTCTGTCACCTTGCATTATGAACAATACACCAATGTGAGATGAATATGGAGTTAATGTTACCAGGATGTATCCTACTGGGAAAACTGCCAGCTGGGAACCCAGATTGGAATGGTACTGTTCAGCTGTGGGGTTCATGTTGCCAGTTCTGGTTTTGCCTATTCCTGCAGGTTTTGTCACATGATCTCCCACCGTAAACTACCCAAGCCTCAAACTTCAGGTATTCAAGATGTTAATTCATTTTGACAGCAGTTGTTAAACATGCAGATCTGTTTTTCATAGGAAAGAGACTTCAGGAGATTGAAGTCAACTTCCTGCTCTGAGTGTTTGTGATTGACTGTTAATGGGTTGCTGTGCTAAATCTTTCTTTGATCTTCTCCGAGGATTTAGGAGCTCTGACTGTGGGGATTCACCTCTGCACCCCATTTGAAAGGCAGCTGCAATGTTTTCTATCATTGGTTGGCTTAACTATGGCCTTCTGGAGCTCCTTTTAAAAAAAACTGTCCCAAGTGCTTGATGCATTTTTGGCTTTTTAAGAAAACTCACCAGTCAGAGACACAATTGGTAAACTGTAACTAAATCCACTCTGAAGCTTGCAACTAACATAATGCATATGCATTACATGTTAGCCTGTCAGACAGGTCTGCACTAGGGATTCAGCAAATACATACTTGCAGTAACAGCAGCAACTCAAACCGCACTAACTGACTGCTATACCTGATGAAGGAGCAGCGCTCCGAAAGCTACTACTTCCACATAAACCTGTTGGACTATAACCAGGTGTTCTGTGATATTTAACTTTGTCCACCCCAGTCCAACACCAGCACCTCCACATCACAACTGACTGCTGGTCACATGCTGCTTTACATTGGGTTCCTTGATGATGTGTACCTCATTGGCAAATTCTGTTAGTGATGTTACAGCAGTGCATATCGACTCAGAAATAAATTACAGGAATATTTTTTGTTCACTGGTGTTGCATTTAAGGAAGGTTTTGCACAGTCAATGATTATTTGCGAGCAGTGGAAATGGCCAATGGCACAAGTACAGTGCAAGAAGCATACACGGTGTGCATATTTACTCCTGGTGACCACTGCACGAGCAAACACTGGCATCGCAGTGATTGAAAAGGTGCATAAAGTATTGTGCGGATAAGTGAATTTATGAAAATGCTCCATTCAGATGGAGCAAATTAATAGTTACCAAGGCTTCATTTGAGAGCAACCTTTTCTTAACAATGGCTGGATTGTACTTTTGAGTCGTAATAGTCTCGATTTGCCAGCTTTGTTCGTATACAATATCCTTTAGGTAGCTGTCAGGATAAGCTTGTAGCTCACCTTAGATCCAGTAATGAGATACTAGATCTTTGAGTTCTGTCGCTTACATCTAGAAGTGATAATAACCTACTTGAACTCAATGATACTAACTTCAATAGTACTAATTTTAAAGAATATTCAAATGGGAGAAATTATTGATATTACTAAATACAAGTTTGGTCTCTCGCCTACATTCAAGGATTCTAGCAACATTGTTCATCTGTAGTACCAGCAAAGGCAACTGCTCCTGGTGGCGCTACCAGTACTTCAGCGCTGCTGATCTCTGGCTCACCGCTGTTGGTGGTGGGGGCATTTTCTTCATGTCAGCAAGTGCAATGACAAATTTTGCCTCAATGAACTGGGAGATCTGGCAGCACAATGCTTTCATGGAGCTCCTTAAAATGGCCATTGTCTGCAGTTCTCCACTGCTATTATTAAACTTTGCCTGATGAAAAGCACACTGGCCCTGTAATTAAAATAATATTGCAATGTTTATGCTCACAAACAAGTATCTTGTTGAAAGCAAAGGATCTCTTATTCTATGACAGCATTGCATAAGAATTAATCAGCCAACCGTTAGTATGTCAAATGTCCACATTTTGCACTTTGGTAGTTGAAACAGATTAGCTTAATTGTTCCTCTGATGAGACCTTGTTGATATAAGAACTGTCACAGCACTTTTTCATATTCCATGAATTGTTTCAGTCTTTCTTCATCATCTAAATCAGAAGCAATGTCTTTCTCATAACTCTAGTCATGTAATAAATACATTAGTAAATGGGTGGAAGGCTGAGGCAACAGGGCTCAGCTGTAGCCAACTGGTAACATCTCACTTGAGTCAGAAGTTTCTGGGATCCAGCTCCAATCTTGAGACATGAGCTCATTGTCTCAGCTGACCTCAGTTGAAGGAAACTATTGCAGGAAAAATCCCCATGTCGTCTTTAAATCGTAACATTCACCTCAGAGGTTAGATGGATTCTCCGTTAATGGCCCATCAGAAAGCTGGCACCTCCAACAGTCCAACAATTCCTCAGTACTGCACTCCAATGTCAACCTGAATAATGTACTCCAGTTTCTAGGCGGTCCTGATATCAATGTTATATAGTTGCTAATTCCAGGTTTAGTGATTGATTATTTGAGTGCTGATTCCTTTAACAGACTGCAATGTAGTTACCTTGTGGATTTGGAAAAATGTCAGGTCTCAGCCAGTTAGAACTTGCCCAATCTGCATGTGTAAAAAAGCATGTTTGTTGACCCAGATCAATGTTGGTAAATCAGATATGTTAAAAGCTTTTATGCACTGAATACCCTAGTTCCTAGCTCTCTCTTTGTCGATGTGGGAATATGATATGCTGTCTGGAACACACCCATTATTAAAGAAAAATTTACTTTAAAAGCTGTCATCATTATGGAATGAGCTATGGTTTGTAATGTGCCTTGTCTTATGGGGATACAGGAAGTTGTTGTCGCTTCCCTTAGATAATTGACCTGACAACATCTTTCTAATAGCCATTTGGAAAAATTCCATATTTGAGTAATTGTCTTTGGCCTGATTACTGCATGAGGTAGGTATGTCAGTGATGACTGTCTTTGCTTGGTGCAGGGATCAGACTTCTCTATAGTCCTAAGCAGGTCATTGCAGTTTCCGGTACAAAGGAAGCCCAGTGAAGGATATTTCGAGATATAATCCTAGCTAACTTTTAGCCCTCTTGTATTAGAATTGCAGTTTGTTCATTCCCAATCACACTGTGACACTTGCCTTTTAAATTGGAAGACTGAGTGTTCTAGTCCCAACCTAGACATAGGCTGATAATAATAACCATGGCAGAGTTAAGGTATTGGCTTTATAAGAATTGAGAAAACATTGGCATAAGTTGGGATTATGTTATTTCCTCCGGGACAGTGATAGATATTGACTTTGCTGTGTTGAGAAATTGCTGCATAACCGCAAATGCTTTCTTTCAGCTGTGACATTAAATAAATCAAGGCTCCTTCTGGTCTCTCGTAAGTCCCAGGGTACTATTTGAAGTTTTCTTGGTATCTGCAATAGCTGCACAGTAGTCCTGTCACCAAGTCACCTTTTATTTATATGTGCACAGTGCAGGGCTGTGACCAGCCAGCTCAGAGCCAGTCCCTAGAATGCAGAGACTGTATCTCTCTGTATCTCCTGTTTTCTTTCTTGTAACTAAAATAACTCCACACAGGCCGGTATCCCGTCACTAAGTCACCCTTCGTTTACAAATGGAGAACCCTTGATGCTGAACCAGCTCCCTCAGAGCTGAATGTTCTATTTATTTCTATTTATTTATTTTTCCCTCTCCTGTTTTTCTTTTTTATCTTTTTTAATTTTTTTTTCGCCCATACCCCCACACTACCACCTAATTGCAGTAGTGCTTATTTTTTCCTCCAGCTCCCATGTGTGTGCGCAGGTGTGAGACGTCGTGAAAGACACAATTTGCACGAATCTATATTCAATTTCCACCACCAGGAAGAAAAAAAACACCCAAGTGGCCAGTGACAAGCAATGCCCCTCCCATCAAAGGGCAATGCTGCGTGATCAAACAACGTCCTGTTTTTTTTTTCTTTGTGAAATAACTCCACAGAAGCAAATATCCTATCACCAAGTCTCCCTTTATTTATACATGAAATGTCCTTGACACTGATCCTGCTCCCTCTGATATTCCTGTTTAGTTTTTTCTTTTTTATTAATTACCCTCCTATTACCACCTAACTGTGGTAGTGCTTATTTTTTTCCCCAGCACCCATGGTGTGTGTGTGCAGGTGTGAGAAACCGTGAAAGACACAAGGTGCACGAATCTTTATTCATATTTCCACCACCAGGAAGAAAGGAAACACCCGAGTGGCCAGTGACAAGCAGTGCCCTTCACGTCAAAGGACAATGCTGTGTGATCAAACAGTGAAGGGGAGGGCAGGGATTAAATCAAAATAGAGTTGGAGGGGGAAATAATGCACTCCACTCCCTGCGGCTTCCACCTCTCCCTTAACAGCTCCAGGGTGTCGGTGGACACCGCGTGCTCTTTTTCCAGAGACACCCGGGCCCTAACGACCCCCTCCATGGCCCGCTGTCTGGACCTATTTATGGCCAGTTTGGCCAGGCCCAGGAGCAGACCCACAAGGAGGTCTTCAGACCTGCCCTCCCTCCTCCGTACCGGGTGCCTGAAGATCAGGAGTGTGGGACTGAAGTGCAATCAAAAGCAGAGGAGGTGGATAGAAAACTGGCTAACCGGTCGAAGTCAGAGAATGGTGGTAGATGGTAAATATTCAGCCTGGAGCCCAGTTACAAGTGGAGTTCCGCAGGGATCAGTTCTGGGTCCTCTGCTGTTTGTAATTTTTCTTAATGACTTGGATGAGGGAGTCGAAGGGTGGGTCAGTAAATTTGCAGATGATATGAAGATTGTGGATAGTTGTGGATAGTGAGGAGTGCTGTTGTCGGCTGCAAAGGGACTTAGATATGATGCAGAGTTGGGCTGAGGAGTGGCAGATAGAGTTCAACCCTGCCAAGTTTGAGGTTGTCCATTTTGGAAAGACAAATAAGAATGCGGAATACAGGGTTAACGGTAGGGTTCTTAGTGAGGTGGAGGAACAGAGGGATCTTGGGGTCTATGTTCATAGATCTTTGAAAGTTGCCACTCAGGTAGATAGAGCTTGTAAGAAGGCCTATGGTGTATTAGCGTTCATTAGCAGAGGGATTGAATTCCAGAGTCGTGAAGTGATGTTGCAACTGTACAGGACTTTGGTTAGGCCACATTTGGAGTACTGTGTGCAGTTCTGGTCGCCTCACTTTAGGAAAGATGTGGAAGCTTTGGAGAGGGTGCAGAGAAGATTTACCAGGATGTTGCCTGGAATGGAGAATAGGTCGTACGAGGATAGGTTGAGAGTGCTAGGCCTTTTCTCATTGGAACGGCGAAGGATGAGGGGTGACTTGATAGAGGTTTATAAGATGATCAGAGGAATAGATAGAGTAGACAGTCAGAAACTTTTTCCCCGGGTACAACAGAGTGTTACAAGGGGACATAAATTTAAGGTGAAGGGTGGAAGGTATAGGGGAGATGTCAGGGGTGGGTTCTTTACCCAGAGAGTGGTGGGGGCATGGAATGCGCTGCCTGTGGGAGTGGTAGAGTCAGAATCTTTGGTGACCTTTAAGCGGCAATTGGATAGGTACATGGATGGGTGCTTAAGCTAGGACAAATGTTCGGCACAACATCGTGGGCCGAAGGGCCTGTTCTGTGCTGTATTGTTCTATGTTCTATCTATGGTTTTTGAGAAAATCAAAAAGGGAGTGCGAACGCCCACACCCAATGTATACATGGTCCACAGCACCACAGAACAAGCAGTTGGGCTGGGAGTCCGTGAACCACCGCAATCTGCAGTTGCAGGGGACCACTGCGTGCAGCACCCTCCACCCCAGATCCCCGAGAGAAATGTCCTGTTTATTTTTTCCTTTTTTTTCTTACCCCCACACTACCACCTAACTGCGGTAGTGCTTATTTTTTCCCTAGCACCCATGTGTGTGTGCAGGTGTGAGACACAAGGTGTACGAATCTTTATTCAAATTTCCACCATCAGGAAGAAAGGAAACACCCAAGTGGCCAGTGACAAGCAGTGCCCTTCACAAAAGGCAATGCTGTGTGATCAAACAATGAAGGGGAGGGCAGGGATTAAATAAAAATAAAATTGGAGGGGGAAATAATGCACTCCACTCCCTGCGGCGCTCACCTCTCTCTGAACAACTCGAGGGTGTTGGTGGAGACCGCATGCTCCTTCTCCAAGGATTCCCGGGCTCTAATGTAACCACGGAAGAGGGGCAGGCAGTCGGCCCTAATGACCCCCTCCACGGCCTGCTGCCTGGACCTGTTAACGTCCTGTATTTTTGTTTAACCCCCACACTACCGCCTAACTGCGGTAGTGCTTATTTTTTCCCCAGCACCCATATTGTGTGTGTGCAGATGTGAGACACAGTGAGAGACACAAGGTGTACGAGTCTTTATTCGATTTCCACCACCAGGAAGAAAGGAACCACCCGAGTGGCCAGTGACAAGCAGTGCCCTTCACATCAAAGGGCAGTAATGTCCTTTTTTTTTTGTTTTTGGTCCAGCTTCCTCAAGAGCCAGCTCTCAGAGTGACCCAAACCTCTGACATTCCTGTTTATTTATTTTTTTCTTTTTTTTTGTGCTTATATTTTCCCCAGCACCCATGTTGTGTGTGGGTAGGTGTAAGACATAGTGAGAGACACAAGGTGCACGAATCTTTATTCAGTTTCTGCCACCAGGAAGAAAGGATACACCCAAGTGGCCAGTGACAAGCAGTGCTCTTCACATCAAAGGGCAATAACGTCCTGTTTTTTTTCTTTTTTTTTATTTAACCCCTACACTCTCGCCTAACTGCAGTAGTGCTTATTTTTCCCCAACGCCCATGGTGTGTGTGTGCAGGTGTGAGACACAGTGAGAGACACAAGGTGCACGAATCTTTATTCAATTTCCACCACCAGGAAGATAGGAAAACACCCGAGTGGCCAGTGACAAGCAGTGCCCCTCACAAAAGGGCAATGCAATGCCCTGTTTTTTTTTTTTTTTCGTTTTTTTTTATTTCTCTTAACCCCAACATCCTGTTTATTTTTTTAAATTTTTTTTTCTTTTTTTTTAACCCCCCCCACACTACCACCTAAGTGCGGTAGTGCTTATTTTTTCCCCAGCACCCATGGTGTGTGTGTGCAGGTGTGAGACACAGTGAAAGACACAAAGTGCACAAATCTTTATTCAAATTCCACCACCAGGAAGATAGGAAAACACCCGGGTGGCCAGTAACAAACACTGACCTTCACATCAAGGGACAGTGCTGTGTGATCAAAACAATGAAGGGGAGGGTAGGGACTAAATAACGTCCTGTTTTTTTTTCAAGTGGCCAGTGACAAACACTGCCCTTCACCTCAAAGGGCAAGCACACCTGTTTTTTTTTTCCTTTTTTTTTTATTTTAACCCCCACACTACCACCTAAGTGCGGTAGTGCTTATTTTATCCCCAGAACCCATGGTGTTTGTGTGTGCAGGTGTGAGACACAGTGAAAGACACAAAGTGCACAAATCTTTATTCAAATTCCACCACCAGGAAGATAGGAAAACACCCGGGTGGCCAGTAACAAACACTGACCTTCACATCAAGGGACAGTGCTGTGTGATCAAAACAATGAAGGGGAGGGTAGGGACTAAATAACGTCCTGTTTTTTTTTCAAGTGGCCAGTGACAAACACTGCCCTTCACCTCAAAGGGCAAGCACACCTGTTTTTTTTTTCCTTTTTTTTTTATTTTAACCCCCACACTACCACCTAAGTGCGGTAGTGCTTATTTTATCCCCAGAACCCATGGTGTTTGTGTGTGCAGGTGTGAGACACAGTGAAAGACAAAGTGCACGAATCTTTATTCAATTTCCACCACCAGGAAGATAGGAAAACACCCGGGTGGCCAGTGACAAGCACTGCCCTTCACATCAAGGGACAGTGCTGTGTGATCAAAACAGTGAAGGGGAGGGTAGGGACTAAATCAAAATAGAATTGGAGGGAGAAATGATGCACTCCACTCCCTGCGGCGCCCACCTCTCCCTGAACAACTCCAGGGTGTTGGTCGACACCGCGTGCTCCTTCTCCAAGGACACCCGGGCTCTAACATAACCGCGGAAGAGGGGCAGGCAACGTCCTGTTTATTTTTTTTTTTTTTTACACTCACAATAGGCAAACACGCGGGTGGCGAGTGACAAACACTGCCCTTCACATCAAAGGGCAGTGCTGTGTGAATCCCTATTTATATTTTTTTTTTGTGATCAAAACAGTAAGGGGAACCATCATTTTTTTTTTTTAATATTATTATTTTTTTTAATTTAACCCCCACACTACCACCTAAGTGCGGTAGTGCTTATTTTATCCCCAGCACCCATGGTGTGTGTGTGTGCAGGTGTGAGACACAGTGAAAGACACAAAGTGCACGAATCTTTATTCAATTTCCACCACCAGGAAGATAGGAAAACACCCGGGTGGCCAGTGACAAACACTGCCCTTCACGTGAAGGGACAGTGCTGTGTGATCAAAACAGTGAAGGGGAGGGTAGGGACTAAATCAAAATAGAATTGGAGGGAGAAATGATGCACTCCACTCCCTGCGGCGCCCACCTCTCCCTGAACAACTCCAGGGTGTTGGTCAACACCGCGTGCTCCTTCTCCAAGGACACCCGGGCTCTAACATAACCGTGGAAGAGGGGCAGGCAACATCCTGTTTATTTTTTTTTTTTTCTTTTTTTTTCTTTTCTTTTTCTTTTTGTTTTAACCCCCACACTACCACCTAAGTGCGGTAGTGCTTATTTTATCCCCAGCACCCATGGTGTGTGTGTGCAGGTGTGAGACACAGTGAAAGACACAAAGTGCACCAATCTTTATTCAATTTCCACCACCAGGAAGATAGGAAAACACCCGGGTGGCCAGTGACAAGCGCTGCCCTTACATTCCTGTTTATTTATTTTTTTTTTCTTTCTTTCTTTTTTTTTTAAAGTGCACCAATCTTTATTCAATTTCCACCACCAGGAAGATAGGAAAACACCCGGGTGGCCAGTGACAAGCACTGCCCTTCACATCAAAGGGCAGTGCTGTGTGATCAAAACAGTGAAGGGGAGGGTAGGGACTAAATCAAAATAGAATTGGAGGGAGAAATGATGCACTCCACTCCCTGCGGCGCCCACCTCTCCCTGAACAACTCCAGGGTGTTGGTCAACACCGCGTGCTCCTTCTCCAAGGACACCCGGGCTCTAACATAACCGTGGAAGAGGGGCAGGCAACATCCTGTTTATATCTGTCAGCCAGAGCCGCCTGATTGGCCCAGTTTAACAACCACAATCAAGGATCTCCGTCAATGAGATCTACCTGGCCCTTGTTTCAATCACTACAGTATCCCAAACAAGATCTAGTGCTCATCATCATCACTAAAATAGATGATTTGTTTGATGGAATCTTACAGTGGAAGGTTTAGCTGCTGGATTCATTTAGTTGCTGTATTTAAAAACCTATCGCATAGGCCACAAACTGCTTTAGGCTGCCTGAGATTCAACACTTCTGTTGGGCATCAAGGGTTTTATCTTGATGCCCAATATCACATCCAGTATTCTTCATTGCAATCGATTTGCTTCTCGGCCCTTTAAAGATACCAAGGATCAATATTAAACAAACAAAGCATTGAGAGTTATGGGACCAATATATTACATCGTGATTGAATCAGACTCTTAGTAAGAAGGTTATTGCTGTTCAATTGCCCTTACATCTGTATCATTTCATTGACATTGAGTTGTTTGGAGAAACATTTGGTTCTAACCATTTAATTTGACAAAGTACTGTATTAAGATTTTGTTAGGCAAGATTACACTGAAATTTGATTGCAAATTTCTGCAATCTATCTAGAAAGGAGATCACTCTTCCTAATAAGTTAAGCTATGAAAAACATTTTATAATGAGCAAATGTCCAAATACTTAGGTAGATATCTCTTAAAACAAACAAACAAGTGGAACAATTTTACTTCTACAGTTCAAGGCGCTATCTGATTGGCCTTATCAGCAACCTTGTAAATAGTATCCAAGCCATTCATTTATTGTGGTATGGAGAGCATCAGAGCCATCCTGCAGGATAATGGTAACCCTGATTTGGATCAGCTCTCACTAGAGCTCACAAACTCATGTCTGTCTCTAAGGCTATCACCTTTAATCCTAAAAGTGCCAAGTTGGATTACCCTGGAAAGATTGGGTATTTTAAAAGTTTTGAGCAACCAGTGAAGCTAGCTATTTCATGTTACTACTGTGCAGTAGAAGCACAAGTAGTGTTCTGTCTCCCAAATGAGAAATTTGGTACAGTCAGTTCTTTTATAATGAAATAGTTGCATTCTTGTGCAACCTCACATTATAGAAAAATCATGCTTTAGAAACGGCGTCTCCAATTCGTCAATCACTTTATAACGAATTTGCATTGATGAAATGCGCATTGTAACAGAGAACGACCCTGTATAAGAATTTTAGTAACACCTCTCTCAGGATGCCTGGTGAGTGATAGATTGAGCCTAATCCTTTGACTGTTTGCAACAGGCAAGGTACTGAATTGACCCAACCAGCCTGTACTTTCAGGACTTAAAATGCAGGTGAAATGTAATTCTACAATTGGACAATCAATACTGAATAATCCCAAGTGTGCAAAGAATTATCCTGAAAACTGTCCAGAGTTGTCAGTTGGGCTCACAATGTGGTATGCTTGTGCTGACTGGAAGCTACATATATTAATACACAGGCCTCTGTTCTTTGAAGATGAAAGAGCATGTAGCCACAATGTGCTTTTTTCAACTCAAGAAGATAGCTGTCAGCCATTCAATGGTGCATTTCTAACGAAAGTAATAACAATTTAAGATGCCCTCATCTGTAAATACCCCATAAGACAGCCATTTTTCTATTCCGCACCTATGAATCAACAGTTGCTTGTTTCAGTGGAGATATTTGTAACATTCATCAATGGTGGGACGCAAGAAAGACCGCTTCCTCTGAAATAATAGAAAGAAGAATTGAATAGGATGTATAATGGTCAACCAAAGTTAGATTTGCTCATAAAGTAGGAATCACAGTCCCAATTCAGAAGTTAATTTTTTGCTGTTTTGCAGAGTAATTGACAGTTTCCTTTCCCAAGCTGGCAATGAGAGAAGTTTAGTTAAGGACAAAATGTTGTCAATCTATAGATGCTCCAGGTACTGTTCCTGCTCATCTCACAGTTGGACTGGGGATTATTTATTAATTCTGCAAGTGAATACTCTGCAAATGTGAGTTGGAGTACAATCTAAAATGAAGAATTTTAACACTACTAGTGATTGAACCTCTTTTTCTCTTCCTTTTATCAACAGGGGAGCTACTGACCCAGTCCAGACCAGAAGGAGTAACTGAGATCATCTGTCCTAAAAATGGGAGTGAGCGAGTGGATGTGGCTTTGGTCTATCCTCCGACCCCCACTGTGATCAGTCCCTGCTGTAAGTGAGCAGTGGGCCATCGGGCTAGTCTTCATCAAAAACAAAACCTTTAAAATTCTGTTCAATTATTTGGCAGGCGACAAGGTTTTGGAAAGAATAAGGTAGGGTGTGTATGCTTAAAATAACAGTTTTGTACAGTGCTCTCCCATCACCCACAAAGATGCAATGTAACAGCCCCTCCCAACTAGAGGCTAAACTAGAAACAAAATGGATTTGTATTTTTGTTTGAGTAGATCTTCCAATAACACAATCCAATGATTTGATTATTCAGATTCTAGCTACCAAACAAAATTCAAAACAAGCAAACTCAAGAAAAAGGATAACTAATAAAAGCTGGTCTGATAACTTGCAATGAAAGCATCACCAAAGCCAAGGTGGCATGTGGCTCAGTACTGGCCTCACAGCGCCAGGGACCTGGGTTCAATTCCAACTTTGTGTGACTGTATGGAGTTTGAAAATTCTCGCCATGTCTGTTTGGGTTTCCTCTGGCTGCTCCTGTTTCCTCCCACAATCCAAAGATGTGCAGGTTAGGTGGATTGGCCATGCTAAATTGCTCATTGTGTTCAGGGGTGTGCAGGTTAGAAATGCAGGGTGACATAGGTCTGGGAAGAGTGCTCTTCAGAAGGTCAGTGTGGACTTGTTGGGCCAAATGGCCTGTTTCCTCACTGTAGGGATTCTATTCAAAGCCCTCTTGCCATGTACAAACAAGCATTGGAATTTATTTTCCACTTCAAAGGGTTCATCTCAACTTGGAGCTGTCAATTAAGGTGTGGAATGGCAGGGATCGTACTGTAATAATGGAGGATTGTGTAATCCGTTGTGCAACACTAATCGTGTAATGACAGATGGAGTGAAGTAGCAAGCAATGATTTTTTTTAATGCTCCAGGCATTTTCTCCAATATTTAAAAGATAGAAATTTTATGCATCTTGACATTTTTGACAGTTCCAATTACCAGAACAGTCAAAGCATTTTTGCAATTTACTTACATATATTTAACTCTAATTTTAACAAATGCATAGGGCACCTTATCTTTTCAAAAGAGCACCTTATGTCTCCCAAAGGTGTCCCAGGGCCATATCCAAAGGGATATCCCATCTCTCTATAAAAGAGTGCCATGACTATTCCAAAGAATCTACAAAGATCAACGCTGATCCTGTCTGGTCCAATTCGCACACATCACATTTCTCACACTATGATCACCAAAATCAGATGTAAAGGGAGGCAGTTGCTGCTTTATATGGACAGCAAAATGTACATGTATGAAGCACAACCTAACCTCTTCCCTGCCCTCACATAATGATAGATGCCATTTTCTTGGATGAACCTTCCAATTTTAGGCTTCACCTCTCATTTTTTCGGAAAATTCAATCCTCTGAGTGGATGTTGATGGGTTAAGTGCAAACATTTGGCAAATCAAACATAGTCTAAGAAAATGTGAAATGCAGAATATTATGCAAATGGAGAGTTTGTAGAATTTGGTACAAGTAGATCTTTTTGGCCTTTTAATTGAATCACACAAAGTTAGCATGCAGGTATAGCAAGGGAGGAGTAAGGCAAAGGAACTAATGGCCCTTATTGCAAGGTAAATGGGCTACAAATGTTGGGAAATCTTGCTCCAGCTGTTCAGGGTACATGCACCTTGACTACTGTGCACAGTTTCAGTCTCCTTCCAAAAGGAAGGATATACTTGCATAGGAGATGGTTGAGAGAATGTAACTAGGCTAATTCTTGGCTGAAGGGATTGCCTTATAAGGAAAGGTAGAAATATTTAATCAGTACTTAGTGGGATATGAAAGATTGAGAGGTGATTTTCTTGAGGTTGCAATTTCTTCTTGAGGTTTGAGAACACAGATGTTCAGAGGGCATACTCAGAGGTTTATGGCACAGAACGAGGCCATTTGCCCCATTATGTCTGCATAAGATCTGACAACCCCAATACCATTTTCCAGCTTTTGGCCCAAAGTCCTGGGGGCTATGGAAACATAGGTGAATATCTGAAGGAAGCGTTGGCTAATGCCAAACAAGTATGGATAGGTGAGTCTTTTTGAGTTGGAAAGCTGTAACCAGCACTGTGCTACTAGGATCAATTCTGAGTTCTCAATTATTTACAGTCTTTAGATGAGGGGACTGAATGTAAGATTGCAACTGGTTGAAGGTGAATGGAACATTGTTGTATATTGTGAGGGAAATGGAATGTGACTAAGGAGGTTTTACTGCAGTTTTACAGGATGTTGGCAAGCCAACTTCTGGAGTATTTTGCACAGTTTCAGTCTCCTTATTTGAGAAGAATAGATGCTTTAAAAGCAGTTCAGTGAAGGTTCACTCAGATAATCCTTTCAGGAATAAGCTTACACAGAAAAGTTGAACCAGTCAAGCCGATCTCCATTGGAGTTTAGAAGAATAAATCAGTGGTGATTTTATTGAAATCTACAAATTTCTGAGAATGGGATAGAATGGATACCAGGAGGACGCTTTGCTTGTGAGAGAGAGAATAACTAGGAACATAGGTTAAGAAAAACTGATCTCCCCTTTGAGACAATGATGAAGGGTTTTTTTTGAGGTTTGTTGATATTAATGATTACCTTCTGGGGAAATAGAAATCCTGAGATCCACAGCACAGAAAAAGCCCTTTGGTCCATTGCCTCCACGTTGGAGACTGGGTCTTTAATATATTAATTGATATGTTGGATAGATTTTGCAAAGATAAGGATGTTGAGATTTATAGAATACAAACAGGAAAATGGGATTGAGACCACGATCTGATTAAATGGTAGAGCGGTGTGAAGGGCCAAATGGCCTATTCCTGTGTATTTAGGACTGTAGTTAGCTGCTACTGATATACTCCCCATTTGAAATGAAGTAACTAGGTAGATGTTTCATCATAGGATTCCCAGAATGCTATGAATTGTACACTGCAAATCAGTGATTTTTAGATTAGATTAGATTACTTACAGTGTGGAAACAGGCCCTTCGGCCCAACAAGTCCACACCGACCCGCCGAAGCGCAACCCACCCATACCCCTACATTTACCCCTTACCTAACACTACGGGCAATTTAGCATGGCCAATTCACCTGACCTGCACATCTTTGGACTGTGGGAGGAAACCGGAGCACCCGGAGGAAACCCACGCAGACACGGGGAGAACGTGCAAACTCCACACAGTCAGTCGCCGGAGGCGGGAATTGAACCCGGATCTCTGGCGCTATGAGGCAGCAGTGCTAACCACTGTGCCACCGTGCCCTTAACATGGCCCTTACTTCTCTCAGTTTTAGGTTTGTTGGGTCCCTATTGCATTGTAAATGTTGAGGTTCAGTATAGAGCTGCCACAAACAGGCATTGCTACAGGGTTAAAGAGGCTGATTTTCCACATGCACTGACATCATGCTCAATGTAGGTTAGTTCATTGGGGAATTCTTTCTGGAATGCAGGAATGTTACTTTGTTTTATTTAACTGTTAGATGTTTAATTTGATTAGTTTTCATGTTGCGGATTTTGTATTAGAAGACTCTGAGGTGGGGCACGTCAGCTCCATTCAGTTATATTCTGTGGTCATCTACTTCTTGGAGTATTTCAAGAGAGACCTTGAAGTTCTGTTAATGTGAGGAACGTTATCATCATTTCATCATATGGATAAAAAAATCATTTTGTTTTGCATGTGACTTTCTCTCTGATCTGTTCATTTATAGAGTAAACATACTTATCACCCTTGTGACTGATTCAATTACTTCGATCTTGCATCTGTGTACATACTGGGAGTGTCTGTGGACTTAAAGTTTGCTTTTCATCTGCCAGTTCTGCTTCTGACGCATAATATATCCAAACTGATGAAATTCCCTATGGTGTCATTATACACTGTACAAGCTGGCAAATATATCTTATCATAAACTCTGTGTGCAGAGTACACACTGAGCAACAATGGCAGGGCATGCAAGTTTCATATCTAGTGCTGCGTGTTGCCTTTTTTAAAGTTAATTCTCAAACCAAAATGGATCAAAACATATGAAAACCTAAAGAAAAAGTTATTGTTGCACCAGTTGGGTTTTTAAAGCTGGAACCTTTTCAGAATCCCTTAATCACAAAGATCAACGTAGCTGGGATCATGTACAGACATGGATTAATTAGCAAACAACCAGAAAATCAAGAGCAAGAATAATTGGGTCATTCTCATATTGACAAGCTGTGACTAGTGGGATACCGCAGGGGATGGTACTTGGGCCCATCTGTCCACAGTAAATAGCAATAATTTGAATATGGAGCCAAATAAAATAATTACCAAATAAAACCAGATATTGGTGAGGCCACTTTTAGTAGGGTTTCCTGCTATAGGAAGGATATTATTAAATTGGAGAAAGTTCAGAAAAGGTTTACCGGGGTGTTGCTAGGACTAGAGGATTTGAGTTATAAGGAAAGGCTGGATAGACTGGGACTTTTTTCACTGGAACGTAGAGGTGACCATTATAGAGGTTTATAAAATCATGAGGGGCATAGATAGCATGAATAGCAAAGGTCTTTTCCCTAGAATGGGCAAACTCAAAACTAAAGTCATAGAGATGTACAGCATGGAAACAGACCCTTCAATCCAACCCATCCATGCCAACCAGATATCCCAACCCAATCTAGTCCGACCTGCCAGCACCTGGCCCATATCCCTCCAAACCCTTCCTATTCACATACTCATCCAAATGCCTCTTAAATGTTGCAATTTTACCAGCCTCCACCACTTCCTCTGGCAGCTCATTCCACACATATACCACCCTCTGTGTGGAAAAAGGTGCCCTGTAGGTCTCTTTTATATCTTTCCCCTCTCACCTTAAACCTATGTCCTCTAGTTCTGGACTCCCTGACCCCAAGGAAAAGACTTTACCTATTTACCCTATCCATGCCCCTCATAATTTTGTAAACCTCTATAAAGTCACCCCTCAGCAAGAGGAGGAAGATTTACAAGGGACTTGTGGGGCAACTTCTTCACGCAGGAGATGGTTCGTATGTATAATGAACTGCCAGAGGAAATGGTGGATGCAGGTACTGTTACAACATTTAAGAGACATATACATGATAGGAAAGGTTTCAAGGGATAGGCCAAATGCAAGCAATTGGGA
The DNA here is from genome assembly GCF_037043375.1 of Chiloscyllium plagiosum. Lineage (NCBI taxonomy): Eukaryota > Metazoa > Chordata > Chondrichthyes > Orectolobiformes > Hemiscylliidae > Chiloscyllium > Chiloscyllium plagiosum. The sequence goes on from NW_028270140.1 coordinate 15,283,175, forward strand.
CTAATTTAGTTTGGAAAACTTAGTTGGCATGGACTGAAGGATCTGTTTCCGTGCTGTATGACTTTATTATAATATTTCCAAATGCAGGGATGACGCCATACTAGCTGGGAATTTGTGCTGCGGAAGAAACAAAGTGGCTTCAAGAGGATTTGGACAGGAATAGTGGGAAAGAATGGCAGATGGAATATAATCTGAAAAGAATGTGAGGTTTTCCACATTAGTTGGAGGAACAGATGTGTAGAGTATTTCTTAATTGGTAAGATGTTGTAAAGTGTAGATGTGTGTTGCCATCAGTAATTCACTGAAAGATAACATGCAAATGCAACAAGCTAATAGGTTTGTTAGCATTGATACTAGAGGAACGGTGAAGCCTTTCTTCAGTTGGATAGAACATTGCTGAAACTGCACCTGGAGTACTATATACAGTCATTGATAATGGTCAAAGTCAAGATTGATATTTTAAAAATCTGTCAGTGATGTAAAGGGTTATGGGAATAGTGTGGATGGGGGAAAAAGCATTGAAGTGTTTGATCAGCCATAATCATGAATCCTGGGGCTAAATGATTTACTCCTGTTCCAGTGACTCAATCTCCAATGCATTGTCCCTTCGAAGGTTATAACTAAATCGTTTAGCTAAAATTAATAAATGCCACACTGAGCTGATAGTATAATCAGGAATACCTTGCAGTTCATCCCAGACCAGAAAGGCTGCAGCTTTATTCACAGCAGGGCTGCCCAACAATTTTGCCTTCATGAATCCAACAGGTTTGTGTACTTGTTCACATGATATGGGCATCACTGGCTAGGCCAGCAGTTATTGCCCATCTCCACTTGCTCTTGAAAAGGTGTTGGGGACGGCTTTCTGAAGCTTTTGCAGTTTATCTGGGATAGTAACACCTATAATGCTGTCAGGGAGAGAGTTCCAGCATTTTGATCCAAAGACCGTGAAGGGACAATGATCTATTTCAAAGTAATGATGGTGTGTGGTTTAGAGTAGGAATTGCAGGTGATGGTGCCCCTGTGCATCTACTGCCCTTGTCTTTCCAGGAGGTAGAGGTTGCAAATTTGGAAGGTGCTGTTAATACAATCCTTGATGAGCTGGTGCAGTACATGTTGTAGATGGTGGACACTGCTGCCACTGGTGAAGAGAGTGAATTATGAAGCCATTTGAGGAATTATCAGTCAAGTATGCCACTTTGTCCTGGATGGGATTGAGCATCTTGAATGTTTTTGGAGCTGCAGCCATCGAGGCAAGTGGGCTGTATTCCATCACACTCCTGAACTTATGCGTTTTAAATGATGGACAGGCTTTGTGGGAGTCAGGAGGTGAGTTACTCATCGAAAATATTTTGGCTACAACAGCAGGTCAGAGTGAGTTCCAGATTTCCACCACCCACCAGGTCAAAAGGTTCTTGTAAGTTGAGCCTATATGGCTAGTCCAGGTCCGATTCTGGTCAGTGATACTTCAGGATATTGACGGTGGACGATTCAATGTTGGCAATGATGTTGAATGTCATGGGGACATTGATAAATTCTGGCTTGTTGGAAATTCTTGTTGCCTGGTGGTTGTATTTTTAAAATAAACAACAAAGGGGAAAGGTGAAGCATACTGAAATAATAACTAATTTTACAAAGAGCCAGCACCCCTCCCAATATTTAGCTATCAACCAACAACGCTGAAAGAATTTCAATCCATATTATATAGAAGAGAGGATTTGGTCCATTGGATTTGTGTCAGCCCTTTGAAAGAGCTATCTAATTTGTTCCCTGCATATGCTTTTTCCTTTTCAAGGTTACTTTGTTTTTCCTCATTGCTGTGTGTGGGATCTTCAAGTTCAGTTATCTGTCACTCCCTAAATAACAATGGTGACTGTCTGTCTGTGAAGTACTTTGAAATTAGTTATGGTGCAGCAGGTGCCAAGTAATTACAAGTTCTTTTTGCACTCATTTTCAAGGTTGTGAAGTCTCACTGAGTTAGAGCCATTGAGATCTACAGCATAGAGAAAAAGGCCATTTGACCCCTTACATCTGTGTTGGTTAAAAACAACCAACTGACTAATTCTAATCCCATTTTCCAGCAGTTGGTCCATAGCCTCATACACCACAGCATTGCAAGTTTGTGCCTAAATGTTTTTTAAATATCAAGAGTTTCTATCTCTATCACCTTTATGGGTAGTGAGTTCCAGATTTCCATCACCCACCAGGTTAAAAAAGGTTCTTGTAAGTTGAATTAGGTCGGTAGATGCTCCAGGCTCTTACAGCTCTGTATCAGGAACCTCCTGCAGTGGAGAAAGGGTTTATACTTGACCTGAAATTCTTTAGACTTCCAGTCAAGAGGATGTATTCTAGTGAGAGCAGCCGCTCGTCAGTTTACCGTAAACTCTCTTTTATAGGTGCTGAAGCCTTCTGTCTTTTAATGGCTGCTGTAGAAACTGGGTGGGATGAATGAGTTTTAACTGGACAGACATGTAGATTATTGTAACTGTGTTTTGTAGAGTTCACTTCATAAAATCAGGTTTAATGTTAGTGAGAAGTGGTCAGGATATGTTTAAAGTTTCATATTATGTTGAAGTTGAGGTCTGAACCACCATTTCAGCATGACTTTCTTCTCTACTCTTGGTTTGAATAAATCTGAGGAAGTAATGATCAAATGGTACCAATTTTCTGACTGACATGGCTACTTTTTGCTCACGGAACCAATGAGAATGAGGGAGCTGTTTGTGGCTAGGGCAGAGGATTGGCCGTCTGGATAGAATAGCCAAAAACTTTGAAACCCTAACAAAACACAATTAAGAGGAGACTTTAGGATCTTTCTGCATAGATGGACAAAAGTGGCCTTTTCCAAAATTACCTAATATTCTCAGGTTGAAAATTACTTTGTGCCAATGCTATGTTTGTGCTGATAAGGACTGCTTACTGATAAAACTTTTTCATTTTCATTTTCTTTCTGTTCTCTTAACAGGTTGACACTGAGCTGAAGTTTTCGTGACCAGTTGTGGATTGTTTATTTGGATATGTGGAAGGAAATGGCTAACTTGCAGGTGCTCTTCAACAATGGATTTGCAGCAGTTCCATGATGGGCCCACGACATTGGAGATGTTGTACATGAATGAATTAATAATTGTCTGTGCACAGCATAGAAAGAGGCTCTCCTGTCCACTGCAAGTTGTCCTTCCATGGATTTCATTATTTGAAAGCAAGCTGACCTGATACACCCATTCTTCCAACAAATAGCACAGACACAGTGTTCCACAACTTATTTTTTGGAATAGGTGGCTCTTCAGGGATTTTCTTTTGCAGTGTTTTACTAAAGCCATACTTTCAGTGTTGTCTGTTGGAATAAAATGCCAAAAGCAACTGTTCTGTCCTCGAGCCTGAGGCATAGATGGTCTAGAGCATATTAGCACTAATTTTGATTTTTGAACCTAATGAAAGATTTAATTTTAAAGCTTTCAAGGAACTGTCTGTGCAATACTCAGTGTGATAAAATAATCATACTCGCATTGTGTTATCTGCATTGTCCTCCTTGTTAATAGTTAAGCAAGGTCCCAGTTGTTCCTGATCTGATTCATCATACTTTCCACTACACGGAGGAATGGGTTAAAGCTGCAAGGTCCCATTGTTTCCATTTATTTGTTCAGGATTATTAGTTAAAGTGGAATCCTGGTAAACAAGTAGCATTTGGAAGATGCGTTTTCTTGACAAAATAATGTTTTAATCGACACACAACACCTGCATTATTATTTCATCCTATCTGTACCCTGTTGAAGTATGTTTTCCCTTCTCTCTGGGAGCCTCCTCATCCCTGGGTTGCTACATTGTAAATTCAAGTCCTACTCTAGACCTTGAACTAATAATCTAGCTGACACTTCAGTATAGCGCCAAGGGAGTATCATATTCTAAAATGTTTTTGTCTTTTAGTATTGAGAAAAATCCAAAAACATTATTTGGAGAAGTGTAGGGGAGTTATCCTGTTGTTTTGGGCAACATTCATCCCTTAACGAATATCACCAAAGAAAAACTTCGCCTGTTATTGTTTTGATTGCTGTTTGTGGGATTTTGCTGTATGAGAACAATTTTGTACAAAATAGTCACTGCATTTCAGAAAGTATTCAATGGAATGTGAACCATTTGGGGACATTCTGAGAGCATGATAAGGCAGTTTATTAGGACAAGTACTTTCTGCTGCAAAGGGCTTTTCAAAGTTATGCACCTACAAATCATTTTTGTTAAATTAACACATCTGAAGAGAAGAAGTAAAATCAGTGCAGCTTACAAATATTTTATTTTTATGTTGCTAATAAAATGACTATTGCAATGGAACTGAAACATTTGCACATCAAGTCACCTTGGATAAATGACACTTATTAAAAGGATCAGTGGAAACTTTTCTGTTTCAGTTTTATGATCGCTGCTACACAGGCACAGAATGATGTACAACAATTAAATGAAGTTCATAAGTTTGCTGGTGCTGTAGAAAGTTGTTTTGATAAACATTGTTCTAAATATTTATTCCAGGATATAATGAGACTGTCAAAGCTATATTTGTTATCCATCCCTTGTTACCCTAAAGTATCACTTTTACAACTAAAGTGTATGTAAGGCCACTTAACAGATCGTTGTAGTGTATCTTTATATAGACAGATAAAGTAACATTAGTGAACTGGTTGTGATTTTACAATATAACAGAAGGTCATCCTATTGTCCTCTGATGCCATCCTTTGAATCATGGATGTATTAAGTTGAATTCCAACCCCCCACCCCAAAGACCTTGTGACCAAGAGCTAATGAATGAACAAAGGATCACACAGTGACATATTCTACTCTGAAAGTTTCACTTGGGAGTTTTGATATCAATTGGAGTCCTGGGAGAAACTTATACAGGATTGCTGCACCTGCTGCAATCAATTGAAAGTGGAATGGCCTCCTTTGAAAAATGCATATCAGATTCACAGGGAAAAGACAATGATGGCAAATTCTGGTCAACAGTGGTCTCCTGTGCTATTTGAAGCAGAAGCTTCCAGACACACATCGGTCTCAGCAGTGACCCCATGAAGTAGTTTCCTACCAGCTCTGGGAAATGAACATGGTTATCTTCGTCTCAAAGAAGAAAGGCAGATATTTGAATTTGTTTACTTTATCTTAGACTCACCTATACTCAGCATCAATATCTCTCTGCGGTAGAGAATTCTGAAAACCCTTCATCTCCTCTCAGTTTTAGATGGCCATTCCCTAACTCAGAGACTGAGCTGGAATGCTAAACTCCCCAGGAGAATCACTGTTGAACCTTAATGCGCACACTTTCTAGGGAAAATCTGCCCTTTCTTGGGTAAGGAAACCAAACTGTACACAGTATTCCAAATGTGGCTGTAGCAAGGCTCCCAAAAAAAAAACAATTTCTTTCTTGTACTCCAATTAGATGATAGGTTAGCATACCATTTGCTTTCTTAGTTTTCTGTATTTAAGATGTACATGAATGTATATGATTCATGTATGAGAACACCCAGGTCCTTGTGAATGCCAACATTTCTCTGACACTCTCCACTTAAAATGTTCTGCTTTTCTATTTTCTGCCAGTGTGGATATCTTCACATTATACTCTATCTGCCAAGTTCTTGCACATCTTTAATTTAAATCTCTTTGCAGTCCCTCTGTATCATTTGCACAGCTTATTTTCTTATTACTATATTTCTTCAAACTCTGTTATGATATACTTTCTCCCCTTGTTTATATCATTGATCTAAATTGAACATTGCTGAAGCCTAAGCACTGACCGCGCCCTCCTCCCCCCCAATCAAGCCTATTTGTTACATCATCATAAATTCTTAACAGAGCTGTGAACCCCTACTCCCCTTTCAGCAATTAATATTGCCTGTATTTAATCAGGGTATGGTTTTTAAATTGCTCTTATAACCGATTTTAGCATTTTCCTACTGCTGAGGTCAAGCTAAGTAGCTTGTAATTCCCTGTGTTTTCTTTCTTGAACAGCTAGGTTATCTTCTAAACCCTAAAACATAGGGAATTCTGGAAGATTCAACCAATGCATCTACTATCTCTAGCTACTTCTCTTAAAATTCCATGGTATTATTAATCAGGTCAAAGAGATTTGTTTGCTTTTACACTCATTAATTTCTTCCGCACTATTTCTTCACCAATACGTTCTTCACTTACATTCGAATCTTGGATTCCCTTACCTTGGATGCTTTTTGTGCTCTATATCGTATTAGGGGAAAAAAAACAAGGTTTTGCTACAGTTTTACAGGGCTCTGATGAGACCATAGTTAGTCCTGTGCATACATTTGGTCTCCTTGCTTGATAGTGCAGTAGCTTACATTTAATTTTAACAGCATGGAAAAAAGCTCTAGGCCTATCATGTCTGCATCGGTCAATCTATCAGTTCAAATTCAGTGTTCAAGCACTTTGCCCGTAGCCTTATATGATGTAGCATTTCAAGTGCTTATTCAAATATCTTGAGTTTCTATCTCTACCACACTTTTAAAGCAGTAAGTTCCAGATACCCACCACCCTCTGCCAAAAAAAACTTTTTTCCTCAAATCTCTGAACCTCTTACTCCTCACATTTAACTGTGCCGACAAATTATTGACTACTCTACTAATGGAAATAGGATTGATGGGGAGAAATGAAGAAACTATCTATGGTTCTCATAACTTTGTATGATTCAATCAGGTTCTGTTCTCGATGTTCTCTGCTCTAAGGAAAAAAAACCCAGTCTTACCTGGTCTCTCTCCATAGCTGAATCACTCTGACCCAGGTAACGTTGTGGTGAATCTCCTCTGCACCCTCTCTAGTGTCATCACATCCTTCCAATAGTGTCGTTTAATTGAGCATTCTTCAAGTGAGAAGGTTGACTTTTCATGAAGTGGACAGCATTATCAGCAAATCTTCATGAATGCATGGTGGGTATTACAAAACATGGTTGTGTATTCCCAACAAGGACCTCATTCCGTCCCCATTGAATGATAACTCTACGAGTTAGCGCTTACCTCTCTCTAACACGATCAGGGCTGACAGTAAACTGTTTCATGTGCAATTGTTTTCATATTCACCCTGTGGGTTTTTAAAAATTCAACCTCAGGATGAGACTCTCATTGACAGGGCCAACAATTTACCGTCCTTCCCAAAAATTGCTCTCTGCAAGTGTTGTGGCTGCTTCTTTGAATCCTCAGCAGATACTTGACGCAACTGAGCTGCTGACTTGACAGACCACTTTCAAGAACAGTTAAGAGGTTGTCAAATTGCTGAAGGACTGTGATAGGGTGAGGTGCCGTATGTACATCAGACCAGCGAAGGGCAGCAGGTTTCTTTCACAAAACACATCAGTGAGTCTGCCAAGAGCCAGTGGTGAATCCATCAGATACTTAATCCAGGCCCTAATGTTTTTAGTCCAAGCTCTTGGAGAACACCCTTGGCTGTATTGAGATTGACATCTTCCCCCACATTGTGATGCTCCATTTCTTTTAGTGAAGGATCATTTTGCCATTTGTCCACCAGACATGTTCTACATTAAACATGTGGCTGGTGAGAGCCCTTCTGCATGACAATTGGAAGCAACTTCTTATTCCCGATGTTTCCTGTTTATTTTGATGCTGACCATTCAGTCCTATTAATATTTGATGGATTCTGGACTTTCACCTCCTTACAGATGCTGCCTTGCCTGATGAAAATCTTCTGTTTTTATTTTAATGATTTCTGTTCTTTTCCAGCTAATGCAAACAGCAGTTAACCAAATTAGAGAATCTTACAGCACAGAAAAAGTTCAGCCTGTCATCCCTCTGGCAGCTGTTTGAAAGAGTTATTTAATTAGTCCCTCCATGGTCCTGTAAATGTTTACTTTTTGGGTGGCCTTTTAATTGTGTGTACAGAGTTACAATAAGTCCATTAGTGTTGGTGAATTTAGCACTAGCTCTTAACCTTTATCTATTTGAAATTGAGTGATACAAAGACCAAGCACCAACTTGTTAACCCTGCACCAGCAGTGTTTTTGACCTGGAGCAAGTAACTCTCCTTAAATTTTTAAAGTATAATCCTAATGAGAAGAAAAACATTTTGATACGGAACTCCAAATGGGGAGCAGGGGCAACCCTGCTTCATGGAAAAGTATTTTCCAAATAAAGGTGGTGGCCCAACCCCAGGAGCTGCCAGCCCAATCAAAGCTTGAACTCCCTCAGCAGTGCCACCAGCAGCAGTGGCCAGTGCTGATGCTGCAGCTGCAGTCGAGGGTGCGTCAGTGGCTTGTGTCCTCTTAAAGGAATAAGCTATAGGGGAATGACAAGGATCAAAATGCATGCCCTGCTGGGACATTGCCCTTAATTGGCTACTTAATTGTTTCAGTTGGATTCCTGCTGACCAGGTGATCTGCTAATTGCCATACAGTTGGGAAAATAACACAGCAGTGGGAAGATATTGAGTGTTTCCCCAACCCCCATAACACCCATCTATACCATTAGTCTAGCCTTCCTACCTGCCAATACTGTTTAATTTTCATTAGCCACACAATCTGATCATGTCACACAATCTTCGGGTGGAGACAGGGTGTTCCACATTAGCTTTCATCAGGAATAAATGTTTTCTGTACAGCTGCCTGTGAGTCCTTTATAATTATGCCTGACTAGTACTGTAGTTGTATTAATTGTTATCATGCAATAAACTCTTGTTAAAGAAAGCAACTGTCTCTGTAAAGACTTGACAATAGTGTCTCCTCTGCCTCTGATCATCATACCAGCCCTCGATGGTGTATAGATGAAGGAGGGTTGATGACAGTGAACCACCTCAGAAACCCTCTGTGCCACACATTGTCTGAGCTGGCAGATAGCACGAGGTGCTGGCAGTGACACAGTCAATTCCACAAGGATTGGTAAAACTTCTGGCCAGTGGAATGATCCAGAAACTGTTTAAAGTGACCATAATCAGTCAAACCAAACAGTGAGAATGAGTAAAATCTCAAACCTGTTTGATGGGGAAATAATCCATGGGTTCAGACCACTCAAATGTCAAAGAACTTGTCATTTGTTCTGACTCATCACATTTGTCCTTGAGAATGGAGAGGCGTTGAATAGCAGTAGAACATTCTGTTAAAATGTACACATTATATTGTTAATGATGATGTTATTATTGAAGTCAAGCTTTAGTTAAAAGTTGAACTTAGTTAAACATGCCTTAAAACAAAGTTGGGAATTCTGGAGAAACTCAGCAGGTCTGGCAGCATCTATGGAGGGAGAGAGTGAATGTTTCATGTCCAATATGATTCCTTCAGTTCCAAAAGAAGTGTCATTGGACTTGAAACTTTAACTCTGTTTCTTTCCCCGTAGATACTGCCAGATCTGCTTACATTTTGTTTCTTTTTTCAGATATCCACCATCCTCACTTTATTTTTTATTTCTCAGGGTTGTCTTGATTGTTCTGGGTTTGGGAATAACTAGTTCCAAAATTGCCAAATTGCTCAAGGGAGTTTCTAAACTTGGTGCAAATATTAAATTCTTGTTTGTAGGATTTTGAGATCCATGAAACAAAGGGCATTGACAAACGGCTGGTATTGAATGTCCGGACTTGTCCGACCTGCCCAGCTCCTTTTCCACCTATCCACTCCACCCTCTCCTCCCTGACCTATCACCTTCATCTCCTCCCCCACTGACCTATTGTACTCTAGGTAAAAACAATGACTGTAGATGCTGGAAACCAGATTCTGGATTAGTGGTGCTGGAAGAGCACAGCAATTCAGGCAGCATCCGAGGACAGGCAAAATCGACGTTTCGGGCAAAAGCCCTTCATCAGGAATAAAGGCAGAGAGCCTGAAGCATGGAGAGATAAGCTAGAAGAGGGTGGGGTGGGGAGAGAGTAGCATAGAGTACAATAGGTCAGTGGGGAAGGAGATGAAGGTGATAGGTCAGGGAGGAGAGGGTGGAGTGGATAGGTGGAAAAGGAGCTGGGCAGGTCGGACAAGTCCGGGCAAGTCGAGTTGCTGGAGGTTAGAAACTAGGATGAGGTGGGGGAAGGGGAAATGAGGAAACTGTTGAAATCCACATTGATGCCCTGGGGTTGAAGTGTTCTGAGGCGGAAGATGAGGCGTTCTTCCTCCAGGCGTCTGGTGGTGAGGGAGCGGCGGTGGAGGAGGCCCAGCACCTCCATATCCTCGGCAGAGTGGGAGGGGGAGTTGAAATGTTGAGCCACTGGGCGATTTGGTTGATTGATGCGGGTGTCTCTGAGATGTTCCCTAAAGCGCTCTGCTAGGAGGCGCCCAGTCTCCCCAATGTAGAGGAGACCGCATCGGGAGCAACGGATACAATAGATGATATTAGTGGATGTGCAGGTAAAACTTTGATGGATGTGGAAGGCTCCTTTAGGGCCTTGGATGGAGGTGAGGGAGGAGGTGTGGGCACAGGTTTTACAGTTCCTGCGGTGGCAGGGGAAAGTGCCAGGATGGGAGGGTGGGTCGTAGGGGGGGCGTGGACCTGACCAGGTAGTCACGGAGGGAACGTTCTTTGCGGAAGGCGGAGAGGGGTGGGGAGGGAAATATATCCCTGGTGGTGGGGTCTGTTTGGAGGTGGCGGAAATGTCGGCGGATGATTTGGTTTATGCGAAGGTTGGTAGGGTGGAAGGTGAGCACCAGGGGCGTTCTGTCCTTGTTGCGGTTGGAGGGGTTGGGTCTGAGGGCGGAGGTGCGGGATGTGGATGAGATGCGTTGGAGGGCATCTTTAACCACGTGGGAAGGGAAATTGAGGTCTCTAAAGAAGGAGGCCATCTGGTGTGTTCTATGGTGGAACCGCTCCTCCTGGGAGCAGATACGGCGGAGGCGGAGGAATTGGGAATACGGGATGGCATTTTTGCAAGAGGTAGGGTGGGAAGAGGTGTAATCCAGGTAGCTGTGGGAGTCGGTGGGTTTGTAGAAAATGTCAGTGTCAAGTCGGTCGTCACTGATGGAGATGGAGAGGTCCAGGAAGGGGAGGGAGGTGTCAGAGATGGTCCAGGTAAATTTAAGGTCAGGGTGGAATGTGTTGGTGAAGTTGATGAATTGCTCAACCTCCTCGCGGGAGCACGAAGTGGCGCCAATGCAGTCATCAATGTAGCGGAGGAAGAAGTGGGGAGTGGTGCCGGTGTAATTACGGAAGATCAACTGCTCTACGTAGCCAACAAAGAGACAGGCATAGCTGGGGCCCATACGTGTGCCCATGGCTACCCCTTTGGTCTGGAGGAAGTGGGAGGATTCAAAGGAGAAATTGTTAAGGATGAGGACCAGTTCGGCCAAACGAATGAGTGTCGGTGGAGGGGTACTGTTGGGAACGTCTGGAGAGGAAAAAAACGGAGGGCTTGGAGGCCCTGGTCATGGCGGATGGAGGTGTAGAGGGATTGGATATCCATGGTGAAGATGAGGCGTTGGGGGCCGGGGAAACGGAAGTCTTGGAGGAGGTGGAGGGCGTGGGTGGTGTCTCGAACGTATGTGGGGAGTTCCTGGACTAGGGGAGATAGGACAGTGTCGAGGTAGGTAGAGATGAGTTCAGTGGGGCAGGAGCATGCTGAGACAATGGGTCGGCCAGGGTGGTCAGGCTTGTGGATCTTGGGAAGGAGGTAGAACCGGGCAGTGCGGGCTTCCCGGACTATGAGGTTGGAAGCTGTGGGTGGGAGATCTCCTGAGGTGATGAGGTTGTGTATGGTCTGGGAGATGATGGTTTGGTGATGGGGGGTGGGGTCATGGTCAAGGGGGCGGTAGGAAGAGGTGTCCTCGAGTTGGCGTTTGGCTTCAGCGATGTAGAGGTCAGTGCGCCAGACTACCACTGCGTCCCCTTTGTCTGCTGGCTTGATGGTGAGGTCAGGATTGGAGCAGAGGGATTGGAGGGCTGCGTGTTGTGAGGGTGAGAGGTTGGAGTGGGGGAGGGGGGTCGACAGGTTGAGGCGGTTAATGTCCCGGCGGCAGTTGGAAATGAAGAGGTCGAGGGCAGGTAATAGGCCAGCGCGGGGTGTCCAGGTGGATGTAGTCTGTTGGAGGTGGGCGAAGGGGTCCTCGGAAGATGGGCGGGAGTCCTGATTGTGAAAGTAAGCTTGGAGGCGACGGAAGAATTGTTCGATGTCACGGCGTGTATTAAATTCATTGATGCGTGGACGGAGGGGGACAAAGGTGAGTCCTTTGCTAAGGACTGATCGTTCGTCCTCAGTGAGGGGGAGGTCTGGGGGGATGGTGAAAACTCGGCAGGGCTGGGAGCCGGGAGCTGGTGTAGGTGTAGAGCTGGGAGTGGGGTCGGAGCCAGTACCTGGAGTGGGTGTGATGGTGGGGGGAATGGGGGTAGAGTCATGAGCAGGGGTAGTGTTCCCCTCGGGGTTCTAGGGGGTGGGGATAGTGACAGTGGGGTCTGTGGGGGGCGTGTCAGCAGAATGCAGATGAGTGGCGCTGGTGGGGGCGGAAGTGGTGGCAGACATGGCAGTAGGGGTAGCGGAAGTCACTGAGCATGTGGCATCGGCGATGATGTGAGGGCCAGAAGTGGCTGTGGGAGTGGCCATGATGGGGGCAGTAGTGACATCGTCAATCAGCGTGGGGGTGGTAGCTGCATCAGCCGCATGGCTAATGGCTTTTCCGAGGCCAGGGGAATCTTCTGGAATGTTCAAGGAGCGCTGGTTATGGAGGTGGGTAGATAAAAGTTTGTTGTACTTACAGTTTTTGATGTTTGAGATGGAATTGAAATACTGTTTGTTGAGAGTATGAATTCTCCTGAGGATGTCGTACAGAGTGGGTCCTTTGCAATTCTGAGAGAGTGTGGCCCTCAGCTGAGGCAGGGCTGACTGTAGAGAGGTTAGGTACCGGCGCATTGCTGCAAGCGTGGAGCGGAGGATCTTGATGGAGAACCGTTGCTGGTGTTTTTGAATCTGTAATCTGTACTGTTTGTCCTGTTCGGGTCCGAACTCTGCTGGTTTAAAGGTGGTCCGGAGTCCGTGTGGGGTGAGTTGGTTACGGAGACAGGCACTGAGGAAGCAGATGTGGCTGTGATAGCGAGTTTGTTTCAGGACATGGTTGAAGAGCTTCAGGGCTGAGGAAATGACCTGGGAGTTGCAGTGAGAGAGAGACTCCCTGAGATTCTTGTAGAGAGAGGAGGAAAACTTCTTCAAGGCAGGCATCCTTGCAAGAGGATTCGCAGTAGGGTTAAAATCAACGAGGTAAAAACAATGACTGCAGATACTGGAAACCAGATTCTGGATTAGTGGTGCTGGAAGAGCACAGCAATTCAGGCAGCATCCGAGGACAGGCAAAATCGACGTTTCGGGATTTCATCACTTCATCAGGAATAAAGGCAGAGAGCCTGAAGCATGGAGATATAAACTAGAGGAGGGTGGGGGTGGGGAGAGAGTAGCATAGAGTACAATAGGTCAGTGGGGAAGGAGATGAAGGTGATAGGTCAGGGAAGAGAGGGTGGAGTGGATAGGTGGAAAAGGAGCTGGGCAGGTCGGACAAGTCCGGACAGGTCGAGTTACTGGAGGTTAGAAACTAGGATGAGGTGGGGGAAGGGGAAATTAGGAAACTGTTGAAATCCACATTGATGCCCTGGGGTTGAAGTGTCCCGAGGCGGAAGATGAGGCGTTCTTCCTCCAGGCGTCTGGTGGTGAGGGGGCGGCGGTGGAGGAGGCCCAGCACCTCCATATCCTCGGCAGAGTGGGAGGGGGAGTTGAAATGTTGAGCCACTGGGCGATTTGGTTGATTGATGCGGGTGTCTCTGAGATGTTCCCTAAAGCGCTCTGCTAGGAGGCGCCCAGTCTCCCCAATGTAGAGGAGACCGCATCGGGAGCAACGGATACAATAGATGATATTAGTGGATGTGCAGGTAAAACTTTGATGGATGTGGAAGGCTCCTTTAGGGCCTTGGATGGAGGTGAGGGAGGAGGTGTGGGCACAGGTTTTACAGTTCCTGCGGTGGCAGGGGAAAGTGCCAGGATGGGAGGGTGGGTCGTAGGGGGGCGTGGACCTGACCAGGTAGTCACGGAGGGAACGGTCTTTGCGGAAGGCGGAGAGGGGTGGGGAGGGAAATATATCCCTGGTGGTGGGGTCTGTTTGGAGGTGGCGGAAATGTCGGCGGATGATTTGGTTTATGCGAAGGTTGGTAGGGTGGAAGGTGAGCACCAGGGGCGTTCTGTCCTTGTTGCGGTTGGGTCTGAGGGCGGAGGTGCGGGATGTGGATGAGATGCGTTGGAGGGCATCTTTAACCACGTGGGAAGGGAAATTGCGGTCTCTAAAGAAGGAGGCCATCTGGTGTGTTCTATGGTGGAACCGCTCCTCCTGGGAGCAGATACGGCGGAGGCGGAGGAATTGGGAATACGGGATGGCATTTTTGCAAGAGGTAGGGTGGGAAGAGGTGTAATCCAGGTAGCTGTGGGAGACCCCACCACCAGGGATATATTTCCCTCCCCACCCCTCTCCGCAAAGACCGTTCCCTCCGTGACTACCTGGTCAGGTCCACGCCCCCCTACGACCCACCCTCCCATCCTGGCACTTTCCCCTGCCACCGCAGGAACTGTAAAACCTGTGCCCACACCTCCTCCCTCACCTCCATCCAAGGCCCTAAAGGAGCCTTCCACATCCATCAAAGTTTTACCTGCACATCCACTAATATCATCTATTGTATCCGTTGCTCCCGATGCGGTCTCCTCTACATTGGGGAGACTGGGCGCCTCCTAGCAGAGCGCTTTAGGGAACATCTCAGAGACACCCGCACCAATCAACCAAATCGCCCAGTGGCTCAACATTTCAACTCCCCCTCCCACTCTGCCGAGGATATGGAGGTGCTGGGCCTCCTCCACCGCCGCTCCCTCACCACCAGACGCCTGGAGGAAGAACGCCTCATCTTCCACCTCGGAACACTTCAACCCCAGGGCATCAATGTGGATTTCAACAGTTTCCTCATTTCCCCTTCCCCCACCTCATCCTAGTTTCTAACCTCCAGCAACTCGACTTGTCCGGACTTGTCCGACCTGCCCAGCTCCTTTTCCACCTATCCACTCCACCCTCTCTTCCCTGACCTATCACCTTCATCTCCTTCCCCACTGACCTATTGTACTCTATGCTACTCTCTCCCCACCCCCACCCTCCTCTAGCTTATCTCTCCATGCTTCAGGCTCTCTGCCTTTATTCCTGATGAAGTGCTTTTGCCCGAAACGTCGATTTTGCCTGTCCTCGGATGCTGCCTGAATTGCTGTGCTCTTCCAGCACCACTGATCCAGAATCCTATTGTACTCTATGCTACTCTCTCCCCACCCCCACCCTCCGCTAGCTTATCTCTCCACGCTTCAGGCTCTCTGCCTTTATTCCTGATGAAGGGCTTTTGCCCGAATCGTCGATTTTGCTGAAGCTCCTCGGATGCTGCCTGAATTGCTGTGCTCTTCCAGCACCATTGATCCAGAATCTGGTTTCCAGCATCTGCAGTCATTGTTTTTACCTTGAATGCTTATGGTCAATCTCAGCTGAGGCATTTGCATTCTTTGATTTTGTTGGCTTGTACCGCACAAGCACATGTTTAGAAATAAACAAAAATGATAGAGTACAGTTACAGTCAGAAACTATGTACTCGAAAAGGGAAAGCTTAAAAACAGAAACATAATTTAAACAGGACTGAGAAAGAAATCTGTGAGTAAAACATTAGAACAGAAGTAACTAAGTATTTTTCATACAAATACATTGATTAAAGGAAACTAATTGAATGAACCGTAGATGCAAATTAAAATTGGAAAATATGCAGCCACTACTGAGACATGACTGGTCATGAATGTGAATTAAATATACCAGGTTATGAAATGTACAGGAATGTTAGGAAAAATTGTTGAGGGCAGCAATAATCTTAATGATTAAGAATCACATCAATGATAAAAGAAGGTATAACAATACATAAACAGGCACTAGAGTTTTTTGAATCTTCTCATGTGATGTGGCAGCTTCCAGACAGAGCAAGATTTATTGCTAATACCTAATTGAGATGGTGGTGTTGAGCTGCCCGCTTAAACCATTACAGAGCTGTTGATGTCAGTGCACCCCTGTTGAAGAGAGTATCCCAGAATTTTAACTCAGGAACAGTGATATATTTTAATGTCATGATGACGTGCAGCATGGAGGGGAAATTTGCAACTAATGATGGTTTTCCCAATCTGTCTGCATCCCTTTGTTCCTCCAGGTGGTAGAGATTGTGAATTTGGAATATACTGTCAAAAGGACATGGTGAGTTGCTACAGCGCTTTTTGTTGAGACCCTGCTGCTGTTGTGCATTGGTAACAGAAGCCATCATGTTCCTCAAGCTATTGCAGTGCACGTATGACAATAGCATTTACCCACAGAAGTAAATAACTGCTTAGTATATCTTATACATAAATCTAATT
Source organism: Chiloscyllium plagiosum (assembly GCF_037043375.1). NCBI lineage: Eukaryota > Metazoa > Chordata > Chondrichthyes > Orectolobiformes > Hemiscylliidae > Chiloscyllium > Chiloscyllium plagiosum. The sequence goes on from NW_028270140.1 coordinate 15,299,537, forward strand.
AGGCTTCCTCCAAATAATAGTGTTGGAATAGCAGAAGAGCTGGCAACGATAGAGCACTTTTCATGACCTAAGGCACTTCACAGCCAAATATAGTATATTTTCAGATATAAGATGCTGTCCTGAAATACGACAGCAAATTCATGCATAGCTAGGTGCTGTGAATAATAAGGACAGGATAACCAAACAACCATTAATGATGTTGGTTGAGGGAGTAATGTTGGCTGAGACACAGCAGATTTCCCTTGTTCCTCTATGAATGGTGCAGTGGGAGTGTTACATCTGAGAATAGACATAGCCCTGGTTTAATGTCATCTCAAAAAGTCAGCACTTCTGACAGTACTCCCTTTAGTACTGCATTACAAGGTCTCTCTGGAGTATGAACTGAAGTTGTCAGGACAAGAATTTGGAATCTTCTTTGTCTCAGATATCAGAAGGATGCCACTGAACCAAGGCTGACAATGAATTCATCACACAAACCAGCCACACCAACTATTGATGCTCAGCTTCAGAATCTGCATGTGATCCATTACAGCCTCAATCTGACATTGTTGCAAGAGGTTAGGTAAGAATCACTGTCCTCAATGTCAAAGGTGAGTTTAACTAAGTGTGGCACCAGGTGAGAGCTGTCAAATCTGGGATCAATGGGAAACACTATGATTACAGTTAATACCAGACACAAAAGAAAATACTCAAAAGTTGTCATCAGCTGTACTGTCTTCAGCTGTCTCATTGTATCCAAAACAGGGGCTATTCTTTTCCACAACCATGCTGCTGTTGTCTCCTCTAACTTTCTGTGTATCCCTCTCCCATTTTCCCATACTGGTGGCACAAACATTTGAAAGATTTCTTACAAAAATCCCCCAGAAGCATATTCTGGCTTAAATATTAGTGATTCCTCCTAAATATTACACCGCTGTGAACACTTTCTTTTCATCAATTTATTTTCTCTGTCTTAGAAGATCACTTGAAATTCCATTTTCAATGCATTCTATAAGGAACAACGATATCCAGCCTGCAGGCCATGCCAAGGAAGCTAGCATCCAAAATTAGGGAGTGCCATTCAACTGGTACTCAGATTTCATCAGTCACTGTTTGACCTTTGTAAATGACATGGGTTCAGAAAGGATTGGTTGCTTCATTATTGGATAAATCCCAAACCAGCTGAGACCTGTTAGCATCAACCAACTTTGAAATTTCTACCAATAAAATCAGAACAGGGGTTTAAACTGTTGATGCAAACCCTGCACAATGCAGTAAGTCTCATTTATCGTGTGGCCCTGTGGCATTTTTAATTGGATATATTTGGGTTACTGATTTACTGTGGTCAATGACTATTTATTTCCAGGCTATTGAGAGCTGTTTATCAAAATAAGTGATTTGTACATTGTAAATATTTTTATTGTTTGCTCATCAGTAATTTCCAACAAAAGGCATGACTGCTGACACAGGTATGATGCAATGAATGGCCTCCATCCATGCTGTAAGATGGGAAAGGTGAGCTCAGAGCTTTCAACAAGTCTGACATCTGAGCCGTCAATCTCATGCCTATGGAGGAGAGAGAGACCGGACGGGGAAGAAGGTAAATTTGTGACTGGATCTTACTTTGGTTAAAACCTCTCCAGCAATGCAGCGGGCATACTAGCAGAAGGGATTTAATCTGAAATTCAGGAAGACTCCAGAACCACAGGAGAATTTAGAAAGCTCTTAACTGAGGTACTGATTCAATTAAATTTCTGTGGGTGGCACAGTGGTTAGCACTGCTGCCTCACAGCGCCTGAGACCTGGGTTCAATTCCCGCCTCAGGCGACTGACTGTGTGGAGTTTGCACGTTCTCCCCGTGTCTGTGTGGGTTTCCTCCGGGTACTCCGGTTTCCTCCCACAGTCCAAAGATGTGCAGGTCAGGTGAATTGGCCATGCTAAATTGCCCGTAGTGTTAGGTAAGGGGTAAACGTAGGGGTATGGGTGGGTTGCGCTTCGGCGGGTCGGTATGGACTTGTTGGGCCGAAGGGCTTGTTTCCACACTGTAATGTAATCTAAATCTAATCTAAATCTATCACATCAAGAGCCCACATGAAGTGCTGTGCCTTCTTTCATCTGTGCAATGACGATACTGCACTGAAAGCTGCAATTTGGAAAGACTCAATTCAAACTTAGGGGTATGTGTAATAAGGATGAAACTTCGATTCTCCTGCTCCTCAGATGCTGCCTGACCTGCTGTGCTTTTCCAGCACCACACTCTCGACTCTGATCTCCAACATCTGCTGTCCTCACTTTCTCCATGTGTGACAATGTGTCTTTTTCCAATCCCCTCCCCAACTCTGATCCTTATAAATATCCACAGAATCCCCAGTACATAACTAACATATCCCACATTCTAGAAAATAAAAACACCATCTCAGTCGTAACCGATAAAACATACGTTAATTGAATTAATGTTTGTGGAAAAGCTCAGGATGTGAATGAATGAATGCTGGTTGGAGTTGACTGCTCTCTGTTTGAAATTCCCTGGAGTGAGTGAGTGACGGGGCATGTTGTTCCCATGGAGACTGTAACAAAGCAGGGGAAGCCTGGGTGATTTCTGCTCATGCCACACTCTGGGAATGATTGCAGCCTTTGGAGGATCGCTGTTAGACTCAGAGGCTGCATTTGCAACCATAAACCAGAGCCTTTCCTACAGGGCACAAGAGTGTGTGTACACCCACCAGGCCGTTTGAAATGCAGACTGGCCTGTCAGGCATGCATCCATTTTAATCATCCTGAGATGCCGATCTCTTCAGGAGCGGAAGGGCACATTGGAGTGGGTGTTGACACTTCTATAAAATGGTCACCTGGTTCAGCTGAGGCCCTGGATCACTTTCCCAGAAGAAGGAACACTTCATACCTACAGAGGTAAGGATTGAAAATCAGGTTCATGCCGTTCCCATTACGACAACAACAATTTGTCTTTACACAGCGCTTCTCCCAGAATAAGAAGTCCCAGGCAGTTTATGTGGGCATTAGAGACCATCAGGTAAAGGAGGGAGATTAGGTCATTCAGCCCATTGAGTCTGCTCTACATTCTGTCAGGATCTGGTCCACTCCTCCTCCACTCTCAACACCTTCCCATGGCACCATCCCCTGCAAACATAGATGGGGTAACACCTGAATGTTTACCTCATCCCCCCCCTCCCCCCCCCTCACTATCCAATGCCCCACACACCTTCCAAGTGAAGCAGCATCTTAACTGCAGTTCATTCAATCTAGTCGACAGTATTCGCCACTCACAATGTGGTCTCCACTACACTGGGGGAACAAAACGCAGACTGGGTGTCCACTTTCCAGCACACCCATGTTCTGTTTATAAAAGTGACCCTGAGTTTCCACTTGCCTACCACTTCATCACACCACCATGTTCCAACACCAATATTTCTGACTCAGTCCTACTGCAGTGTTCCAGTGAGCCTGAGCATAAGCTTAAAGAACAGCATCTCATCTTCCACTTACAGACACTGCAGCCTCTAGGACGCAATAATTTTAGAGCTTGATTCCATCTTTCCCACCTACAACACCTGCTGCTGTTATGAGTTGCTTTAGCACAGTCACCCATTCTCTCCTACTCATGGCACTTATGATTTTTATTATTCAGCTTTCCTTCTGTCTTGGGGCTGCTATCCAGAATCTCCTTCTTTCAGGGCTCCATCTCCACCTTTCCACTCACCTCTTACCTACCCTATCCCCCTCCTTCCCCAAAACTGGTCTTCAGCATAATTACCACTGTCTCCCAGCAACAGTCAATTCAGGTGAAGAGTCACTCGAAAGGCTATCTCTGCTTTCTTCTCACAGATGCTGCCAGACCTGCTGAGTTTCGTCAGCAATTTCTGTTGTTGTTCCTTTAATCCCTCCTTCCCAAAAGACCCTTGCCTCCCTAACATTTCCGGGAAGTTGTTTACATTTTCATCGGTGAAGACAAAACTAAATTAATCTTTTAATTGTTTTGCCATTTCTCTGTTCCAGCATTAAGACCCGTATACAGTGTGTCAGCTTCAGCCTTTAGTAAAGGGCTCCACCTGGTGGTTGGGCTGAATAATCACAGAATGATTTCAAGTAATCTACCATCATCCACTGCAACTACTTAACAAATGAACTCACATAGCAAAGTGACCCTGAGTTTCCAGTTTCCAAAAGGAACCTAATCCTAGCCAAACCTTCACCCTCACCTCCCACGTCCATAATGATTGTCATCAACCAAGCCAATGAATTGCAGATGCGCTTTATATGCTTTATTTAACTATGAAGGATTACTTTGCGATAAAAGTGGAGTTATTGCCTGTTGATCTAAGCAATGCAGTGAAAAATTTTATTGATGCCTCGTCATCATCAATCACTCAGTTGGTAGCCATTATCGGGAGGGGACAGACAGTTCTAGTGATTCAATAACTCAGAATATATTGACACATTGTCCCTCACATTAAGAGCATTCCAATCTTCTTGCGTTTTTGCACTAAACTGTACATGCTGCTTTAAGTGTCTGCTGTTTGAGTTGATCCATGACTAAATCCTGAAATGTTGCTCTCGCTCTTTGTGCACCTTCTCCACAGCCATAACGTTATATTCCTTGCTCTGTTCTATTACCCTAATGCACTTGTATGGTACGATCTGCCTGTACTGCACGCAAAACTTTTTACTGTACCTAGGTACATGTGACAATACTAAATCAAATTAATTTACCTATATTGGGACAAAACTAATGCTCAACCAGAAAACAAGGGCCTCCAAATGCTTATCTAGTTTATTGCGAGGTAAGTGGTGTTGGACAAATTTAATTGACAGAATATAATGTATTGATAAAAGGCAACATCATAACATCATAAAATGTTATAATATAGGACGCCATTGAACCCCATTGTGCCTGTGCTACATCTTTGACAAAACTGCCCAATTAGACTATACTTTTTCTCCGATTTGTTCCTTTCCAGGAATTTATGTAATTAATGAACTTACAATTGAATCTGCTTTCACCACCTTTTCAGATAGTGCATTTTACATCACAATTTCACTGCATTTGAAAATGCTGTCTGATTTGTTTGCTAATTTGTAATTCTGTGACCTGTATTGTGATGATGCTGTGACTTTAACAAGTTATTTTGTCCTATTTTCTTGTTTGAAGAAAGGTTTTAAGGCAGAGGTATTGGGCTGGTTAGTGAAGGCCCATAAAGTAAACAACTTGGGAGGCCTTGGGTTTTTTTTTTAAGTTGAAACATGAAAAGCAGCCTGGAAGGGTGCGGCCAGCTCTCACAGGCCAGGATTTCTATTTTGTTTTAGTTTTTAAGATTTAGCATTAAGCAGCTGCTGTTGGAGTCTCAACAGGATTGGAAGTTGCAGTAAATGTCTTCTGGCTGCCACTATCTCTGAGTTTTCTCTTGATGTTTTTCCTTTTGGGTTGCTGAATTGCATGTGAGACAATATCTGCTTTTTGAATTTGACTTTTTGCCAAGGGGTGTGTTTATGGGATGTTAATTAGTAATGGTTACTGTATCTATTACTCTATTATGTTTTCCAATAATTAAGTTATTCAAAATTCTTTTTTGTTGCATCTTAACTATAGTATTTGAATAAATTGTGTTTTGCTTAATGTCAAGTAGTTTGACCAATCAAGTTGCATTTGGAACACAGCACCTTTAAAATAAGAAAATGTTAGGGTCCAGGCTACCTTCTTAATATATTTTGAGAGGGTCTGGTCTGGAATATAAAGTAGTTACTAACACATTTTTTTGCCACTGGCATCTCATTTACTTGATAACAAATGTTCGTGTAACAAACGCTTTATGATGTTAAACCACTCTATCTTCCCTTGCTGTGAATATTGCACGTCAGATTGAAAATCTCATTTGCTAAGGTGACATAAACTAGGTTTGTTGATAAAATGAAGGTGCATGTGTCTATGATAAAAGAAATGTTGGAGAACTGATAGAAAGTTAATTAATGGACTGATTACAGAGACTGGAAGTTACTGGACGTTACTCAAACCGGAAGCTTGAAAACATCGGTCTAGTGTTAGAACCATTGACCTTAAGTATATTTATTTGATCAGGTAAGGAGACATCAAAGTTTGCAGGTGATGTAAAATAGTGAGCATGTTTAACTGTGAAGAGGATTATACGTGGCTTCAGCTGGACATTGACAAGCTAGCAAATAAGTCCGAGAATTAAATGAAATTTAATGCTTGAGGTATGAGATGGTACACTTTCAGAAACAAAATATCAGAAGAAGCATTCACTCTGTATTTAAAAGAAAGCAGGAGACAACAACTTCGCTTCACTTGGAGGTTGCCACTGATGATGTTACCTAGCCAGGTAATGAAACATCTGGATATCAAACCTACAGCTCAGCGAGCAAACCTACACCCTAATGTACGTTTTTATTGAAGCAGTCCTCCACCTAAAAGGGTGTTTGGAAGGAGACTCCACAATACATTTCAAACAAATGCTCAACACAGAGGAGGGGCGACAAAATTAGATACATTGGATGCCTCTTTCAAATGGCTGGCATAGACTCAATGGGCTGAATGACATCTGGAAGCAGTTGATCTATTGAAGCAGATGTACCCCTAGAAGGGTGTTTGGAAATCAACTCCATAAAATATTTATGAGGGAGTTTGATATATAATTAGAAGGGAAAAATTTGTCAGGCCATTGTGGATATACAATGGAAAGAAGACAAATCAGCTCCCAAAGCAAGTAGCAGCATGATGGACCATGTGGTCTTTGTGTTTAAAGGATTCTGTGATTATTGCTGAAATACAATACAGCACTAATATACATCATTGATATGCCATACATCACTGATGTACATCATTGATATATCATTCATCACTGATATACAATACATTGCTGATATACCATACATCACTAATATACATCATTGACACACCGTACATCACTAATATACAACACATCGCTGATATACTATTTATCACTGATACACAATACATTGCTGATATACCATACATCACTGATATACATCATTAACACACCATATAACTGATGTACAACACATTGCTGATATACCATATGTCTCTGATATACATAATTGAAAAACCATACATCACTGATACATCATACATCACTGATATACAACACATTGCTGATATACCATACATCACTAATATACATCATTGATATACCATACGTCACTGATATACATAATTGACATACCATGTAACTGATATACAACACATTGCTGATATACCATATGTCTCTGATATACATCGTTGAAAAACCATGCATCACTGATATACATCATTGATACACCATACGTCATTGATATGCAACGCATCGCTAATATACAATACATCACTGATATGCAATACATTGCTGATATACCATACATCACTAATATACATCATTGATATACCATACGTCACTGATATACATCATTAACACACCATACATCACTGATATACAACATGATATACCATATATTGCTGATATACAATACATTGCTGATATATAATACATTCCTGATATACCATACTTACATTGCTAATATGCCATACATTGCTGATATTTTACATACATTGTTGATATACCATACATCACTGATATACAATCTATATTGCTCATATACCATACACGGCTCTGGAATCATTGGTAGCCAACTCCCAAGAAAAAATGCTTTCTAATTGTCACTTGGTTGCAGTTTTCAGATGTCCTTCTCTGTTCTGTGATAGCTGTAAAATATAGCTGTGTTTTTGGCCAATGCCACATCTCTGTAAAATTGAGCGACATTTGATGAGATGTCAGTAAATCAAGAAACTGTTGATTAATATCCAAACGTTGATGTTGATGTTGATGCAGCAGACAGCAACACCTCTTGGAGTTAGTTCTGTTGCAAAAATCTGATTTGCTTTACACTGAAGCTGAAATGCTATCTCTTTGAGTGTTGTTACAGTATACAGTTCGTATTACATAGTGAAGCTAAAATTGCCTCAGAGCAAAGCAAAATATTACAATAGATGCCAGAATATCTGCATTCTCTCTTTGCTTCTTTATCAGGACCGGAGTTAAAAAGCTGTTCTTTTTGACTTCCTTTAATGAATGGCATGACATCAAGGGTGAAGCTGTACATGTGCAGATAGATCAAGGCAGCCATTTTTAACAGTGGTGCTGCTCTCCTGCATTAGAAACACCCAATCCATTAAAATATACACTAATCTGCAAACGAAAAGCTAATTCCTCACTCAGCACGGCCTTTGTTTCTTCTCAGATATTTAGACACTCATCTGTTTACAAGAAAGAAGTATGGCAATGAACTGGTAAGTGATTTTCTAACTGCCACCAGTGGTGGAGCTGACCCTTCTGAAAGAAATATTTTTAAAAATATTTTGAATGAACTTGCACTTACTCATAATATCCTCCCATCCTCAGGAAGGCATTCTGGCCTTAAGATTCTAACAAAGAGACTTTGAACATGATTCGCCAACCCGTCATAACCACTGAATATTGGCACTTGAAAATGAGAAAAGTTAAATTGCTCCTTATTGCAACTACTGTCCAACTCTTGTAAATCGGTTAATCCTGTGAGCAGTTAATTATGTTCCACTTGAGTCATTTGATGTGTAATTTATCATGCAGAAACGACATGCACTTCTTCTCGTACTATGAATAAGGACAAATGATGTGTTCCTGGTATTTGCTTTGCTACTTCTGTGGCAGTCATAGAGAAGTGAGGTTCCTCTTGGGTCCTGACCTTCCTTTTTTTAACCATCCCTCTCTGGAATTGCTCCCAAAATGATTTGGCTGGCTGTAGGAGGTCTTCAAGTGATGTTTCTGCTCCCTTCCCTCAAATATGCAAGTACTCTGTAGTTCTCAGTCAATGTTTTCTTCACATGAGGGATCACAGGATTCTGAAGTGAGATTTCCATCCTCATTATAATATTCATTGCACAGCGGTATAATCAGCCCTTCCACTCCAACATTAACTTAATTCGTACATCAGCCCATAGTCATAGAGTCATACAGCACAGAAACAGATCCATTGGTCCAACCAGTCCACGCCGACCATAAACCCAAACTAAACTAATCCCTCCTGCCTACGCTTGGCCTGTATCCCTCCAAACATTTCTTATTCATGTACTTATCCAAATATATTTTAAACGTTGTGACTGTACATGCTTCCACCACTCCCTCAGGACGTTCATTCCACACATAAACCACTCTATGTGTAAAAAAAAATTGCTCCACATGTCTTTTTTAAATCATTCTGGATTAGAGTGGTGCTGGAAAAGCACAGCAGTTCAGGCAGCATCCGGGGTATTCCTGATGAAGGGCTTTTGCCCGAAACGTCGATTTTCCTGCTCCTCAGATGCTGCCTGAACTGCTGTGCTTTTCCAGCACCACTCTAATCCAGAATCTGGTTTCCAGCTTCTGCAGTCATTGTTTTTACCTAGTTTAAATCATTCTCCTCTCACCTTGAAAATATTCCCCCCAGTCTTGAAATTCCCCACCCTGGGAAAAGACACCTGCCATTTATCTTATCTATAGACCTCATGATTTTATAAACCTCTATAAAGTCACCTCTCAACCTCCTACATTCCAGTGAAACAACGTCCCAGCCTATCCAGCTTCTCCTTATAACTCAAACCTTTCATTCCCAGCAACATCCTGCTAAATCTCTTCTGAACCCTCTCCAGCTTAATGATATCCTTCCTATAACAGGGTGACCAGAACTGGACACAATCCTGCAGAGGTGAAAGTGAGGACTGCAGATGCTGGAAATTAGAGTCAAGAGTGTGGTGCTGGAAAAGCACAGCAGGTCAGGCAGCATCCGAGAAGCATGAAAATCAACGTTTCAGGCACAAGCCCTTCATCAGGAATGGCCTGCTGTGCTTTTCTAGCACCACAATCCTCCAGGACAGACCTCACCAATGTCTTGTACAATCTCAACATAATGTCCCAACTCCTGTACTCAAGGTCTGAGCAATGAAGGCAATTGTGCTAAATACCTTCTTAATCACCCTCTCTGCATGCGACAAAAACTTCAAAGAATTACCTGAACCCCAAGATCTCTCTGTTCTACAACACTACCCAAGGCCCTACTTTTAATTGTATAAGTCCTGCTCCTGTTTGTTTTACCAAAATTCAATATCACACATTTATCAAAATTAAACTATACCTGTCACTCCTCAGCCCATTGACCAGAGTCTTTTGCTCATTCCTTCCGATTCCTCCCAACTGGTTGAGAGTTTTGTGTATGTTAATTAATATAATGTAATATGTAAAATATAATCTGTCTCGTCATAACCAGTCCCATTTATTCATATTTAGAACATAGAACATGGAAAAGTACAGCACAGAACAGGCCCTTAGGCCCACGATGTTGTGCCGAGATTTAATCCTAATATAAAATATAGTAACTTAGCCTACGCACCCCTCAACTCACTGCTATCCAGGTACATGTCCAGCAGTCGATTAAATGTCCCCAATGACTCTGCTTCCACCACCTCAACTGGCAACGCATTCCACACATTCACAACTCTCCGCATAAAGAACCTACCTCTGATGTCTCCTTTATACCTTCCTCCTAATATCTTCAAACTATGACTTCTCGTACTAGTCAATCCTGCCCTGGGGAAAAGTCTCTGGCTATTGACTCTATCTATTCCTCTCATTATTTAAGAGGTTCCTCATTAATTTAGGATTTGTTTGCGAAGTAATTAGAATTGTTGCTTTTAGAACTGAGTTTTCTTGCTCATTTTTGGTTCAGGAAAAATTAGCAGAGGAACATTCAACAGGATCCATCGGCCTCCTACCAGCAGCTGTTAAAGTAAAGGGAAATAGGAACAGTAGTGAAGAAAAGATAAATGAAGGTATGAGGGGGGGATCGTAACTGCTAAATCTCAATTCTTGGAAGCTGCTCATTAACTTAGCAAAGTTTTCAGTTTAATGTGCACTGCTCAGTTTCATTATGACTGTTATTTAAGAACTTAATAATAAAATAGTTACACATTTGGGATTGAAGAGAATATTTAGGGGGCTACAGCAACTCCTGGAGATTTGTTACTTTCTGATCTTCAGAAATGTGCAATTTTCTAAGTCCAGTTATAGTACATCTTTTTGACTTAAGAGTGTCTCAAAGTGTTTTGGTCAGTTTGCCCATCCTCCCTACAGCACTCCTCTCATCCATACAGGAAGCGAGAATCTCAAACCTGTTAGACAAGCTCAAAGGCTGAGGCTCCTTCAGCGCTATCTTCCAGCTACCTGCCTCACTCATATTCACACCCTCCTGCCCCTGAGTGCTGACTCAATTTGAGGTAGTTAATATAAGGGGTGTGACAATCTCCTGAAACACAGCGTCCAAGTAATTCTCCCCTTCCCTGATGTGTCACAGTGTTCAAAGCTTAGACTCCAGCTCATCAACTCTGGGCCAAAGTTCCTCAAGTAATCAACACTTGCTACGGATGTGGTCGCTATGAACCATAATGGGATCTACCAGCTCCCACATCATGCAGGTACAACACATCACCTGGCCTGGCATCTCTATTTTAATTACTTAGTTCTTAATTTGATTTTTAAAATGTTCATACTGATCTTCTGGTTTGTAGCCTATGGAGAAATCCCCTATTTATCTTCAGTCTGAAAGTAATCTATAATAGATAGTCAAATTAGTAGCGGTAGCAACCAATGAACCTATAGTTTACCTGTGATGTCACTCTCTTGAACTGGGCCTCTGATCCTGAGCCTCAACTTATTCTGTTAAAAAAACTTTAGAATATGTGCCAAAAAGAAACTCCTCTTACCCTCTTCTCTGAATTTCCATGTTGCCTCCAGATTTCCCAAACTATATACTCCCTTGAGCTGTTTCTCACTCCAGATTTGATCTCTCTTCCCTGACCATTGCAAAGCTCACTCTGTGCTTCCTTTAGAGCAGTAAGGGCTCTTTTCTGTCCATGTCATAGGGCAGGGAAAGCCTTAAGATCTCACCTGGAATACTGCAGCTCCCACAGTGTAGCACTCCCTCAGGTGTGCAAGGGAGTGATTATGGGGTCAAACTTCTTCAGCCTAAAACCTAGTCACAAAACATACTGTTTCAAAGCTGAGAACAATATTGGTGAGACACTCAAAGAGGAATTGACTCTCAGGCTGGATACGATCCCTGGATGCTGAGGAGACAAAAGAGATTTTCATGGAGCACTGACACAATCATGACACACTGGATGAGTTCCAGAGTTGAACTAATTGAGTTATTCACATGAGTACAGTGAAAAGTTTACAAGTCACTACTTACAGTGTCATAGTGATGTACAGCATCTTAGATACCAAAAATTTTAAGTAGAAATTCTTCGGAAGAAAGTTCGAAAAATAAAGAAATGGGAAGTCTGGCATTACAGACCTTCAAAAGTACTAAACCATAGTAATAGATTATAAAAATAAATAGAAGAAGTTCAGAATAACGGTCAATATCTAATCTAATAAGAAAAAAGAGAATTTAAGACAAATCTCCAGTACCATATAAAATAATGAAAAACATACAAATGTATTCTCAAAGAGTACAAATCCAAGGTTACAAAAGGCAAATTTAGTGGGACAATGCTCCTGGAAGTGTTTTAAACTAGATAGAAATGCAAGGTAGAGATAGATGAGTCTAATGTGGAACCACATCCTCATTAAATTTACGGTAAACACATTTACTTCTTATTCATTGTAAAAGAGACAGCATGTATTAATTTGCAAATATTAAAATGAAATGAACTTGATACACAGAAGTACAAATGCTATACTGCCATTTTAAGATTTTATCCATTTCTGGGTTAACCCAACAAAGCAAAAATGTGTGAAGTCACTGCTGTCTCCCACAAATGGGTCTGTCAAAGAAGGAAGCATTACATTAACTGTGGTTTCAGTGACAGGTGATAACAATGATCCTGTGTTGACTGAAGGGGTGAAACAAGGATTTAATATTAACTTACGTGTTTGTTTTTGTTAACCGGAGAATTGATCTTTTATCTTCTTTCACTTAGGTGAAAATTCCAATCGCCTTGAAGGCCAGAATAAAACAGGGTCAGTCAGTCACCTCCCAGCAATAAACAAGAGCAAATCCTTAAACAGACTTGAACACTCATCTCTCTGTACAGTCCTGTAGTGTTTTGGAGTCTCTCTCGGGTTAAGAGCCGTGATTTTCATTTCATGTCACTCTAAACTTAAATACATTCAATTGTGTGAAATAGAAACTAGTGACATGTATAGCTAAGAGTTAGGCTTAAGGTTAGGCTTACAGCTAGAATTAGAATTAGAAGCAACAGTGCTGAGGATAGAATTATGGTTAGAATTAGAATTAGAAGCTATAGAGTTGAAGATAGGCTTGGAGATAATAATTCAGGTTGAGCAGCAAACCCACTGAGCAACCAAGGATTGCAATGCTGTTTCAAGAAAAAAATTCCTAGACAGGAAAAATGTGATTACTTATTTATAGACAATTGAGTAAAACATCTTCAGTGAAAACCTTTTGAGAGACTAAAGCCCATGCAGAAATAAGAATGCAATGGAATGTAGACCCTGTAGTTGAAGGTAATTTACTGAGTTGATTGTAATAGCAGGTGGTGTGGTAAAAACACTCAAACAGCAAAGGGATTTGCAATCATTCCATTTTTAGTCATCTGATGCCACTGGGCGGCACAGTGGTTAGCACTGCTGCCTCACAGCGCCGGAGACCTGGGTTTAATTCCCGCCTCAGGCGACTGTCTGTGTGGAGTTTGCACATTCTCCCCGTGTCTGCGTGGGTTTCCTCTGGGTGCTACGGTTTCCTCCCACAATCCAAAAATGTGCAGGTTAGGTGAACTGGCCATGCTAAATTGCCCATGCTAAATTGCCCTTAGTGTTAGGTGAAGGGGTAAATCTAGGGAAATGGGTCTGGGTGGGTTGCACTTCGGCAGGTTGGTATGGACTTGTTGGGTTAAAGGGCCTGTTTCCACACTAAGTAATCTAATCTAATACTGCGTGCTTTTCGTGATAACTTCAGTAAGGAGAGAAGGGAGAAAGAACTTGCATTTATTTAAAGTCAGTTCCAACTTCAGAACCTTTATGCTGAATGATGTAGTCAATACACTAATGTAGTTGGGAGCTGGTTAGCAGGATGGCTGATTTTCAGTATAGATTTATTACCAATATCATGGGTTCAATTCCTGCACCAGCTGAGGTTACTAGGAAGGTCTCACACTCATCCCTTGCCTGAATTGTGGTGACCTTCCAGTTAAACCACCACCAGAGAATGACCATCTGAGACTAAGGTGACTTTGCTCATATAGCCACTGTTGTAAGGTATAGAAATGCAGCAGCCAAAATCCCATGAACTACAGTGAAATAAATAACTGGAAAGCTATATTTTGGTTTTGGGAGAAAATTGATCAGGGCACCTTTTTTCAAATATCCATCACAGTAGTCAGTTCAGTTTAGCTTCACTTCTGAAAGATGGCATCTCAGTAACTAGATCACTTCCTGAGGACTACACTGAAGTTTCATTCTACATTATGTACTCAAGACATCAGAGTGGCATTTCAACCCAAAACCTTCAACAGGTACCTCCACTGAACCGAGCACATCAAATTGTACATAAAGGTCCAGGTTTATGCACGGCTACTAGCAACTCAAAAGCAAATGTGAACAATGTTCTTTGCAAGCTGTAATTCCTATAATACCTACCCACTATCATGTTAGAAATAAAGTTAAAGCTGGTGCACTGAAGTGTGATCTTTTGATGACATGACAACTCTTTATTTCTGATAACATCTCTGACCTGAACATTTCATATTACAATTGTATGATTCCATTCTTTCAGTATTTAATTATTGAGCAGACTTTCTAAAATAAAAAAATCACATTTTTGATATTTCTTTCATGCTCTGTTGTCTTTCTCTATTAACCTCATTTTTCTTTACTACTCTTTATTTTGTTTCTGTACATGACTTTAAGTATTCCAGTTTATACTTTCTGGTTTCGACTCTGGGAGTTCAGTCTTAACATGCAGTAGGAAGGTTGATGATGGCTCAGAACCCATCTGTTTCCTCAACAGACTTTGCAGTTGCTCTATAACTCAACCAATTCTTTAGTGTCCTGCTTCCAGGTCTCCAGCCCATTCAGTGTGAGCAGGATAATATAGTTAACGTGGTTCCTTGGGTCAACTATCACTGACAGCATGATATGGTCTAAGTTATTCATGAGATGTTAGCTCCAGTAGCATTTACTACAAAGACTGCATTCTTGTTGAGACAGGTGTCTTGGTGTTGTGACTAAACTTCAACTGTTTACACTGTTACAAGATCTCAGACTTACACACTGTCTGGGTTGTTTACTGACGTTACAACTACATTGCTTGATTGTAAAATGGACATAGCTGACTGACCACACAATGCACTGATTCCATTGTACTGAATGTACCAAAGGTGCAGTGGAGACCTTTATACTAGAACATTACATGTCATGATAACATCGAGCTGTCTTAAATATCCACTGCCTTTCTGGGATCTAACATCCCCCTTCCTTTTGTTTAAAGAATGGGCATGTTTTTTCCAATAAGCATCTGCAAGGATACATATAATAGTCTGCAATGTATCATTGTCTATGACTAACACCCACCAGCTATATCCACACAAACACCAAGCTAACTACGTACAACCTCATCGACTTAATGAATATCTTTAAATTTCACTACAAAGACAGTCTACTTCTACCTTAAAAATATTCTCTCAGTCACCAATTCACAAACAACTGCTAAAACCTTTATTGATATCCTGATTTCCCACTTTACCACAGCCCCTCCCTAACCTCCAAACTGCCTGCAGTCACACTCCAATGTGTATCTCTTTTCTTATCAACTTTTACTGGTTTTTCATTTCACAAAACATTAGCTTCACAATTTTTATTTGCAAATCTGTTTTATTTCTCTTTTTAATTTTGAATGCCAGTTCATGGCCTTTAACTATAGCTCCCAATTACAATCCTTTTGTGGAATTATCTCCCTCAGTAGCCCCACATTGGTTCACATGCTGCGTTTTAAAAGCCTTCCTAAAATGCACCTTTAAGCAATTTCAGAAACATCTTCATCCCTCAGGACTCTAATGCTCACCCTAAAGTAAAACATAACATGCACTTTTTCACTATATTAGTGTCTGTGTAAATCTAAATTGCTTATTACTGTGGATCATAACAGTATTATGAAGGCCTACATAAAGGGGAGTGTTACACTGACTGCAAGGTTGCAAGTTTACTCCCCATTCAATCCCCAAGTCCAGAGAGTGGTCAGTTAATTTTAATTGTGTACAGGTACTAGCAAGTTAGATCAATGAAAAGGGAGGTTCAACGCTTAAATTCATTTTTCAGTTGAAATAGGAATTGCATGACCAATGCGAGGTTATTTTATCTGTAGCCAATTATTGTGGTTCAGTTACAAGTACTGACATGGGGAAATTTTTATTAGGATGAGGACAGATCAGCAATAACCTTATTGAATAGCAGGGTAGGTTCTAGGTCCCAAGGGTGTCTGCTCCTGCAATTATACTCAGGCACAGCTGAGTGAAATCAAAGACAAGTAAATCAACTCCACAAGCCTGGCTTTGTACAGGATCATGGAGAAGGAGGGCTATGGCTAAGTGCTTCCATTTAGATTACTTCCCAGTGGTCCAAAATCAAAATTTCAGGAAATAGTTTCCAATGAGAAGAGGACCTGAGTCCTTCAAGAGTTTCATTCAATAGCACAATGTTACCTGTTTAGGTTTCATAATGGTAGATGAGAATCATTTATATCAGCTACCCAGCCAACAACGTTGTAAGTGTGCTTCATAAACTAAAGGTTCGAATAAAGAGCACACATGCAGTTTAAGAAATCTTTTGAAAATGAGCCTTTAATCAACAAATCCAAACAAAGGCACTGAACAAGTCCCAATCTATTGAAACTTTCACATGGAGAAATGAAACGACAGATAAATTCCACACTCCTTTCATGGAACAATGTTGACCGAAGAAATGTTATGCCCCTTTACACTGACCCTGCACCTCCATCCTTTGAGAATGAGCAGTCAAACTTATCTCCATAGTTAATACAATTAAGAGGCACTGTAAAGTGATACACATTTGTAACAAGGGGGAAGAATCTCTCCTGTGAGCTCTTGCTTGATGGAAAGTTCAAAAGGTGTAACAGCCTTCATTACTCTTGAACAAGTACAGAGTGGCTCTGTCTTAGGAAATTTAATTGCTATTTCTGTCTCCTTTAGAAGGTAAGGGAAATATTAAAGTATGGTAAGTGATGTATAAAGAAAAATAAATATTGTATTTTAAAAATCTAATAAGCATTGCAGTATAAATTCTAGCTGGATCTACATGTTCAAACAATTGGCATAAAAAAGTCATGGATATAATTTGCTAGAAATTTTAAATTAGTACAAAATTAAACGTAGAGTTGTGTGAGAGAGAAAAGAGAACAAGTTCCCTTGAGGCAGAGAGTAAGGAAAATGACTATGAAAAATGCAGGTTACCACCATGTTTGATGGAGCAAATTACCACATTGAAATTTTCTGCTTATTAGTCAAACCCAATAAAGTTGGGCTGCATTTATTTTGGCAAATTAGCATGGCACAGGAATTATGCTGGGCCATCAATCTAATCAGATAAACAAAAATATCCCTGTCATGAGCTTAAGACTGCATAAAGCTGATTCTTGGTTTCCTTTAGATAAGACAGACTTTATATGACCTTAGGATGCATATGACAAACTATTAATTAAGAGCATTTTTCTTTAAAGGTGATAATTTCACAATACTTTTGAAAAGTTTACTCAATGAGATATAAAAAGGCAAAGCTGGATTATTATACATCAGTGCTTTTGTAGGTGTTTTGTTTTAATTAAAATTGTGGTTCTAAAGGATTAAGCTGAATTTGGCTAGTTCTCATCCCCCACACCTTTCAGCATTTTATACTGTACAGTAAGCCTCACAGCACAATTGGAATGCAACATGCAATCCTATGACTTAATTGAAAAATGTGGCACAAAATTCTGCCAGTGCTTTTGAACGAGTCAGTTTCTAAAGAAAACAATAGAGTCTTTTGCAGCTGCCAGCAAGTAGTCACAATGTTGTGTTCTCTTAAACTGACTGGGCTTATTGGAATCCAGCTTGCTCCCGTCTTGTTTCTTATGGTGACTATATTTTCTGCCATGATGAATATGGAGGAGGAGCACTCTCCAGTGGGGAGCTATTTGGTACATTCATCAGCTGCCCTGCTTGCAGCCCCTCATTCACTCGCAGCTCACATCCATCCTGGAGCATTCGTATAGCAATGCGCGCGATGTTTCGGGAATCATCCAGCCCGCTGTGAGGCCTCCCTTCATACTTCATCCCCAGCTTTTCGAGCATAGAGGCGAGTTTGGTCTGAGTCCTGGGAACCTGCAGGCAGATGACCAGAGATTCTCTCAAAAACAGCCAAGGGTAACAGCCAAGGACAAATTTGTACAAAATGGAATTTGGAACAAACTTCATCAAGTGTTTTAGGAAAAGCTGATGCTCTTCAGGTCAAGTAATTTTTTTTAAAAAACAGAATCAATTCAATTTTTTGAAAAATGCAACAATCCAAAAAATTAAAGACAAGATCTGCAGCAATAATCAGTTCTGATCTGTAACATCAGCAGCAGAATCAGTTAAATAAAATCAGTCAAAGTTAGCGGTGAGGAAACCATCGGACTGTCATTAAAAAAGACTTATTCAATTAATATACTTTGAGAAAGAAAGCTTGTAACTTATCCTTGACCTACACACGATTCCAGGCCCACACCGTGGTGTGGGTGAATCGTAACTGCCTTTGGAATAGGCTGAACGCCGTGACATCATCAGGGCAACAAAGTTATAAATGCCATGGAGTGATGGTCACAATTGACAATGGAAGAAATATAGATACCGGATTAGTAAAACAATTTCCAAGACTAATAGGCTTTTTTTCCAGGGTGGGGTGTTAAAGGATATTCTTCAAAGGTGGGTAAATTTAATTTGAGGTACTGATGAATCATGATCAGATTAATTGGAGTAACAAGGGTAAGGGGCTTGTTGGTTTCTCACTGTTTGTACAGACCTCAGACAGTTGTATAACAATGGCCCTTCCAACTACACAGGTGCAAGCAGTAAACACTGTCAGTGATGCCATCAACAGTACCGATCGCTGATAATGTGCAAATCTGAAAATCACTACAAAACCCTAATAGTTAAAAACTAAGCTGTGTTTTTGAGGATGGGGACTGATTCAGTAATGTGTAATAATTTAAACTTGCTGTAGTTTTTCAAAAAGCAGCCCTTTTCATACATTTAAAGACCGTCATTTTTATCTCAGGCTAATGGATATAAAAAAGTAATGTTGCCTTGAAAGCTACCAAATACAGAATTAATAATTCACTACTGTATTTCTAATTACAGCTCAATCATGAAGTAACTGCTCAAGGTTTAGCTCTGCTGTGTCCTCACCATAGTTCACAGCTGCCATTACTGTTAAATCACTGGTCCAGACTTCCCAAAATCCATATGCCACACTCCATCAATCCAGTCAGAATTTGATAGCATTTCAGCACTAGATGGAAATGTAAACTATCTTTGGAAATGCCAGTCTGCAGATTTTCAGAATGCAGGCCACTTATGAAACTGCTCTCTCCAGTCCAGGATCAATTTGTTCACCCCCCCCTCAAAAAACAACCTTCTCCAGCTCCTGATGGACAGCAAGCACCATCGTTCTCTTCAACCAGATAGCCACCACTGCCGCACAAGTTGCTCCCCTTCTTATCAGAGCCACACCAGGTTGATCTTCTGCATTTTGCTCACATGGCACCTGTTGGTTCTCAGCAACTTCACATAAACATAACTTCAGACCTAACAAAGGGGGTATCTCAAGTCTAGTCAGTCAGACATTGAGATTCGTCTCTCCTCATTCCTGTATCCCCAACATTCAGTACACCTGAATTACTAGGTTACTGCCCTTGGACCATTACAGTTTATAGCCTAGGACTAAATCTGCTACATAAATACAGACTAATATTTAGATCACTGCTCCCTGCAACACAATTGTTTCAGTATTGATTCAGATCAATGACTCCAATTCAGCATCCTTCCTAAAGCGGAGGACAAAGTTCCAACTGTCCCAGCTCTCCTGAAGAGTATTCTAGGCTCAAAGTTTCACCGTGCTTTCTCTCCTTTGATGCTGCTTGACCCACTGTGATCTCCCACAATTTTTTTTTCATACAGATTCCAGCATCTGCAGTAATTTGTTCCTACTGTACTTGTTTTAAGCACAAATTGAACACTTCATAATTCTCTTTCAATGCATCCACTATCTTTACGCGCTCACCAGTTGATGATGATAGAATGTAAGCCATCCTGTGAGGTCTCCATTATGATTGTTTCAATAATGATCTTTGTCTACCCAAATTTATTATTCTAATGTTTTAAGTTGCAATGGCAAGAATACCACAATATGCTTTAAATTAGCGACAGTGGATTAAATTCAATATCAGTATCCATTTTCTAAATCTGTAAATAACAATCAGGAGTGCCCAAGTGTTAATGTCATTGGTCTGGCAAGTTGGCACAACCACGTATCATCAAATACATTCAATAACACTGCTAATACCAACAAATCTTGGCATTTGGATTTAGTCTGTTCTGCTTTAAAGCGTGTTTCTTCAACACGAATTGGCTTTAACGTGATTGAAGAATTTAGACCGTTATTTGTAGAACGTGAACTTTCCTTACATGTACTGGTCATAACGCAGTTCCAGCCCCATTACTATAGATGGCGCTGCTATTGCAAGATTTTCATATAACGTGAGATCGCATGAGAACAGAACTATCACGTTACATCAGAACTGACTGTATCTGCTTTTGAGATTAATGCAATTTTCAAATCTTCAGATCCATAAGTATTTAACAGGAAAAAGCAACCAGTCTGAAATACAGGAACAAACGGGAATGATTTGTAAGGGCTTAAAGGGATGGATGTCAGGGCCGAGAGAGGGGCTGCTGGTTTTGAACCTGCCTGTCGGATAATAACAAAATTTGTACTTAATTTTATTACCGGATTCATAACACCAGGAAAAACAAATTACAAACCTTGTAGAAGTTACCATAACTTTTTCGAATGTTAATCCATTTCTTTGCAAACTGTGGATACTCGATGCTGCTAAGATGGCACTGAACATTGAGGAATTTGCTCATGTCCCAGGAGCTAAAGTGTGGGGGTTGGAAATAAATTGCTATATTGAATTAGTCAGTCACATAGAGAAAGCCAAATCCAAGTTACTAATTACAGATATGCAATATTAATGACATATCCAATTGTTTTGTGGAAACGCAATTATGAATTCCAGATGTTTATGAGGAGGTGGTGTTCAGGTACACAGTTCTGGATGTTAGACCAGCAGCATAGTCCTGAAGAGCAGTCCACATTCCCAGAGGCTTTATAAGGTGTTTTATTTCTCTTTACTGACAATAACTGCACATCATGACCAGGATTATAAATCAGCCATGATAATGCGTTGTATGGCCCACTTCTGCTCCTATGCCTCATGGTCTTATTATCTCGATACAGTATTAATCGACTGCTACAAAATACCATTCTGATGGAGTTCTGGCATCAAAGGTACACTGGGTGCACAACTAGTGGAGAATTTATACACCAGAAATTAGAACAGGAAGAGGTAAAGTAAAATTGCCATATTCCCAGAGGCAACTCTCTCACTAGAGAGCAACAGAGCGAGAAGGAAAGAGAGAGGGAGAGAGATGACAGATAATGGTTTTACCACAACTCAGTCAAGGAGCAAGGTTAAGGAGAGTCTATAGTAACATCAACCAGTGTGGAAATTCATCCATTCTCTTGGTGTCACTCTGCATTGTAAAGCAGCTGTCCAGCCAACTAAGCTAACCAACCCCCTACTAGAATAGTTTGTGTAAAGTATTAACTGAGTCAAACTGCATTGTAAATTAGCAGGCATACTATGGCAAGTTAACAAAGTAGTCAAACTAATCAAATTATGCAATCCTCCCATTTAACCACTCAGTTTCTTCTCAATTATCTGATGAAGGGGCAGCGCTCAGAAAGCTTGGATTTCAAATAAACCTGTCAGACTATAGCCTGGTGTCGTGGGACTTTTGTCTTTGTCCACCCCAGTGCAGCACCACCACATTATGAACTAATGCCAGTCTGAAGATCTTGGTGTGTTTCATGAGGGTCTAATACATACCCATCAGTTAGTACTGCATATCTGCATTTGGTTCCAAGTTCCTTCTCTCTCATCCAGTTAACCACTTGCTGAAGAACATCTGGAAAACTCCCTGCTTTGTCAACCATATCCTGGAATAAACGAAGCATGTACACTTAAACAAGCTGAAATATTAACCTTCATTTAATGCTTGATTGCTAAATTCTCTCTTTTAAATATTAAGACAAAGAAGGTGATGACAAATATTTTAAAGTTTGGGATTTAAAGCAGGTTGGAAGAAGGGAGGAATGTACTAGACTTCAATCTCCAATTGAAAATTACCTAATCTGTGGCCACATTTATACAATTATTGATAAAGCATTTCCATTATTAATATGGTCATAGAAGTATAGAATGGGGAATGCAAGTATACAAGTGTAACAGAAATGTGATAAAAGGTGAACTACACTTTGCTTCTCTACCAATGCAGGTTAAAATATTTTGCCAACTCTAAATAATCTAATAAGCCTTTCAGAAATTACTACTTTATAAATCATAGTAGTGCATCGATTGAGTCTATCATTGATGCTTTGTGGCCACACATGGATATATTTTAGATATTCTGCTTTGAAAATCAGGGATGTTTTGAAAACACCACAAAAGAAAATGCAATTTAAAAATGTACTTTTTAAAAAATTGTCTCAAATCTCACAACGCATAGTCATAGAGATGTACAGCAGGGAAACAGACCCTTCGGTCCAACCCGTCCATGTCAACCAGATATCCCCACCCAATCTAGTCCCACCTGTCAGCATCTGGCCCGTATCCTCCAAACCCTTCCTATTCATATACCCATCCAGATGCCTTTTAAATGTTGTAATTGTACCCGCCTCCACCACTTCCTCTGGCAGCTCATTCCACATACGTACCACCCTCTGCGTGAAAAAGTTGCCCCTCACGTCCCTTGTATATCTTTCCCCTCTCACCCTAAACCTATGCTCTCTAGCTCTGGACTCCCACACCCCGAGGGAAAAGACTTTGCGCCTATTTACCCTATCCATGCCCCTCATGATTTTATAAACCTCTATAAAGTCAACCCTCAGCCTCTGACGCTCCAGGCAAAACAGCCCCAGCCTATTCAACCTCTCCCTGGATCTCAAATCCTCCAACCCCAGCAACATCCTTGTAAATCTTTTCTGAACCCTTTCAAGTTTCACAACATTCTTCAGATAGGAAGGAGACCAGTATTGCATGCAATATTTCAGAAGTGCCTAACCAATGTCCTGTACAGCCGCAACATGACCTCCCAATTCCTATACTCAGTACTCTGACTAATAAAGGAAAGCATACCAAACACCTTCTTCACTATCCTATCTACCTGTGACTCCACTTTCAAGGAGCTATGAACTTGCACTCCAAGGTCTCTTTGTTCATTAACACTCCCTAGGACCTTACCACTAAATATATAAGTCCTGCTAAGATTTGCTTTCCCAAAATGCAGCACCTCGCATTTATCTAAATTAAACTCCATCTGTCACTCGTCAACCTGATGACTTCTATAATGCCACTATTAGACAACACGAAAATGTCAGTAAAATCTTCTGACATGTGGAAAACAAATTTTAAGCAAACATCTGACATTCAGAAGATATTTTTAAACCAAACAAAACTTAAATGAAACCGGATTACCTGTGTGATGCCTGTGAGTTTGGTACAAAATTCTGTCAGCTTGGGTTTCAGTTCTGGTTTGACATATTCCTGGAATGTATCCTCCTTGAAAGCAGTAAAATAAAAAGGGTCTTTTGTGAATATCCTCAGAGACCTTGTGAAATCTTGCCTCACACAATTAAGAGAAAAATAATGTTTGTATTTATATAGGGCCTTTTGCATCCACAGAGTGTCTCTCAGCTTTTGAATTATATTTTGAAATAATGCATACAAATTCCACAACTAATTTGTTCAGAAAGGTCCCTCAAAGAACAAAAGAGAAGAACAATGAGATACAAGAGGGCATCAACTTGAAAATAGAGTTTGATCATTGAGAAATAAAATCAGGAAATCAGGAAGCACCTTTTAAAAGCAGGGGTGGCAAGGTGACTCAGGGTTCCAGGTTCAATTTCAGCCTTGAGCGACTGTCTGTGTGGCGATTGCACATTCTCCCAGTGTCTGGGTAGGTTTCCTCTGGGTGCTCCAGTTTCTTCCCACAGTTCAAAGATGTGCAGGGCAGGTGAATTGTCATGCTAAACTGCCCAGTTTTAGGAGCATTAGTCAGAGGGAAATGGATCTGGGTGGGTTGCTCTTCGGATGGTCGGTGTGGACTTGTTGGGCCAAAGGGCCTGTTTCCACACTGCAGGGAATCTAATCTAATCTTTTCACCCAAAGGTGAGTGGGAAAACTTGAAACATAGCCTATAAAATTATGTGGCCAAAGTTCTCAATAACTTCTTCAACTTTGCAGTGATTCTGTCCCAATTTCTACACTGATTATAAAAGATTTCACTGGCAAACTGTCATTAAGCAGACCCTGGAATGCAGCTGCATGTTTGGAAAACTAAACATGGTATTAAGCAAACACAGTTTATACAACAGTAGTATTTTACAGGAGGAACTGCCCAGCAAAATATAACAACCCTGCAGGAAGATTATATTTCTTTACAGAGATTAAGTGTCACCTTGGCTTGTGTGGTAACATTTTTACCTTTGTCAGAAGTTCAAGCCCTAGAAAATGAACACATTGGAGCAAATTATCTAGGCTTTTTCTCCAGGTACGGCAGGAATGTCGCCGTACCTGGTAGTACAGAGGTAGTGTTTCATTTGTAAATTCTTGTTACAACATTTTCCAACTTAATTGAGACTGCATACACAGATGCACAGTGCTTTATTTACGATAAGGTGCAAGATCTTATTTAAATCTCACGCAAGGTGTACAAAGCAGATGATTACTTACAATTTCGAGGGTGCGGGTATTCACAAGGGCAATGGGAAATTCAATAATTTCATGCAAGTATTCTGGTGGGTTGTTCTCTTCACATGTTGCTTCAAAGTCAATGACACAGATGTAATCGTAATACGTATCAGAACACTCTGGTTTGATTAGCAATGTCTGAGTCAGTTTCTGCTTCTTGTAGTAATTTTTTAATCGCTTTCTCAGTACATCCTTCACTCCCCTAAAGGAGATCAGCAAGAGAGCAATGACCGTGAGACATAAACATAGAGACAGAGGATGAAACAAATCATGTAAGACAGACAAAAAGTGAAAAATAGACAAACACAAGGAATTGACAGAATTTAAGACAGAAAGAGAAAAATATAATTAATAATATGCATGTATTATTCCTATACATTTCATCAACAGCAATTTATTTTCCTGGTACATCATTTTCTCCAAAAGAGTTAATATATTTATAGTTACTTGCACAAAAGTATGCAACCTGCATTACAAATACAATCAGTATGGTATTGTTAGAGTTGAGAATTTGGCCAAGAGAATATTAAAGGAATTGGAAAGGACATGCCCTGACCTCTGGTTCTGTGACACAGAACAAGATGCTTGGACTCCTAAAATTATGCTCATAATTTTTACACCTAAAATCTATTTCAAACCTTTGTCAATTCTAGACACAGACTTGACTGAAAAAACAGCAAAGGCAGCCACAATGTACTCATTAGTAATTACTGCTACTGGACCAAGAGTAGGTCATATGGTTATAGAAACAAGGAAACTCTACATGGGTCTAGTTGAGACATAAATGAAAGGTTCACTGGCTTATTTTCACAAGAACTGGTTTTGGATTTCAGTGTCTTCACCAATCCCCACCCACCTCTTAATGACCACCAACAGTGTAGCATGCATTTCTGCAGCACATAGAAGACAATTTTTACAACTTCTAAAGTACATTATCCTATTGAACCAGGATGTAACAGTTATCTGCCGGTGTTTTATTTCCCCCCAATCTCCATCACTGGCCAGAATGATACTTACCTGGTTTCCAGGTGGAGTTCCGCTAGCTTTGTGCGAAGTTCATCACGAGTCATTCTGTTGATATGGCCATTTGTGACAGCAATTTCTTTGTAGACTGGGTCACTGAAATCCTTAATGTAAGCAGCAGGGCTAGCTTTCATTGGTAGCTCTTGTCCATCGGTCCTGCTGCGCTGCTTCACCTGACACAAAGTTAATGATCACAAGAACAGTGACATTTAACAGCTTACACTACGTGACAGATTGGACTACTTTCTTTACAGATTTCTGGCAAACTTGGTTTACATAATACATTGTATATGTTAAAAAGCTCCACTGCATATGCAAATCATGACTCCAATTTCAGAAGCATTATTTAGAAATAAGAACAAAAAGGCTGGTCACTGCCTTCACGCAAGCTACCTAACTGTAATCTTTCAAAATGACAATACATCATATAACATTGCCAGCTCCATCATTCTCCATCTCCCAATAAAAACTATTCTGCTTCCACCTTCAGCAATGTAATTCAGCTGGCTAGTAGCAATACAAAAATTACAAATTACATTGTTTTAAATTATCCTGACCTAAATATCCACATTTTGTTACTGTCCTTCTCTGTGACTGTATTGTAGAGGCTAGGAAAGCATGGGTCTTCAGCCAGAAGGTATTGAGTGATACAATGATTGTTCCTCCCAGAGGACCAGGCTTCTAAATGAAAGCCTCTTCTCTCCTGTAGTTACAAACCATTGCATATAAAATAAGTTTCATTCCACTTGCACACACTATACTGCACAATTTAGCAATTACAAAAGCAGAAATATTTTAAATTGTTGAGGCTTACACCTTCAATGGGTCAGGGCTCATTGTACTCTCAGCATCCATTCCACTTTCTTGTATGCCACAAGGTGACTGGAAAGATTCTCAGTACTGAAACAACAAACTCAAGACAAGCTAAAAAGAAATGACAAAGACCAAAAAAAGGCCAGAAAGTTTGAAGTACCATGATTGTTCAATTGTTATACAATTGTTCGGTTGGCAATACTCTCAACAACATCAGAAGGTACCGGGTGCGACTCCAACTCGAAGACCTGAGCACTAAAATCTAGGTTGAGACAATTGAATGGCACTGAGATTGCTCAATCCATTGAGATGCCATTAAATTGACATTAAACTGAAGTTTCATCTGCCCTCTCAGGTGGATATAGAAGATCCTATAGCACTATTTTGAAGAAGAGCAGTGAGTTGGTGTCTTGTAACTATCCTTCAAGCAACATCACAAAAATGAGAGCTTTACACTGTGGGAGCAAAATGGCTGCTGTACTTCCAACAATGCAATTACTTCCTTTCAAAAATACTTTGCTGGGTCTAAAGAGCTTTAGGGCATCCTAAGGTCTGGTAAAGTGCTATTCAGACACAAGCATTTCATTTTGTTGCAGATTATTTTATTTGAATTATTTTATTCATGAATAAATCTCCTCCAATCTTTTGCTTATGTACACAGTTGACAAGAATATGCTTTCCCTTCTGGTAATAAACAACTCACTAACTTTCTACACTCTAATACATTATAACATCTTAGTTTGCTGCTAGAACAAGCAGTACAAATGAAATGACTGGAATAAAGAGCATCACAAGCAGCAGCTGCTTTCACAGGAAGTATTACAAGACAGATAATACTGATGAAGGACAAAAATAAATTCCAACCGCCGAGCAAGCAGACTGTCAGCTGATGTTGAATTGTAGCAATTTACAGCAGAGGAGATGAAAATTTGATCGTATCTGTCTGATCTTTGATCTGTCCAAACTTATCCCCATGAATATCACAGGTTAATGTCGGTTGCCAAATACCATCACAAGAGAGCTGTGTTGTGAGTAGAGAAAGGAGTGGGAGGGAGTGCGAGATAAGTTCTGTCCCACACTTTGTTGGGCCTTGTCATGTCTTGCAACCAGGCATAACAAAATATTGCCAAGGACATCACTAATATTAAATATTTTGTTTAACGCTATAGAAATGTCACTAAGGTTTGCTGAATGATTTTTACTTGTAAAAGAGTCAATAAAGACGAGGCTTCAACTTCAAAGACAGTTCACATTAATTAAAAATAGTATCATTACATTTGACATGCAGACATTCTAAAGTTATATGTTCTTCCCGATCTACCTGAAGTCATCACAGGAAACAGCTCAGAATGTGTCTAGCGAAAAATTAATGAATTGCAACAGCACCACCCGTCATTTTAACCCAACTTTAAGTGATACAAACAAGCCACTTGTTCAACGTCAGCCACTTGATTTAATGCATAATAAATCAACCCACTCAAAATAGCAGCCAGTTTCAGGATTTAGACCCACAACAGCATGGGATCCAGCCATCTGAGTCTGTCATTAAGCCACAAACCAACACGACTCCAGGCCAGGCTACAGTAACCATACTTTCAGTATCTTCTTCAGTGGGAATAGCTTTTGTAATAAATACAAAAAAACAGACTTTTGTGATACCAATAAAGAGACATCTGTCAGAGATTTATAAAAATGGTCTTTGTCTTATGAAAATACATTTTTAGGAAACTGCACATTCTATAGAATCATCTTAATTTGCTGTCGTTATTTGCTTTTTGTAAAATGCTGTGTTTGAAGATTAGTTCAGGTGCAAACTGATTCTGCCTGTGCCATAACATTGCATAATTTTACAACAAGTTAACTGACATGATTTTAGGCACATACGCTCAACCCTAATCCCTAGCCCCTTGCCTTGAAGCAAGAATTGAATCCAATTAACAGGTCAATTCACAACTGTGAATGAAACTTAATTCAGCAACTTCCCTCTTCTTCTATATTCCCCTCTTTCCCTGTATTTTGTGCTTGCCTAAAACTTAGCACGAAGCAGAAAATTTGCACAACGACACAGCCATCCAAAGAGGTATCAAGTCGGATAGTAGGAGGAATGTGATGTGGAAAGGCGGACTGGTGTAGAGAGGATATTTCAGAGTTGAGGCCATTGCTATGAATGCTGGAGCAATTAAAATTTAGGATATACACAAAACACAAACATTCAACTGTGGTCTGCAGGAGATTAGATAGGAAGGAAAGTATATAATCATGGAAAGAAAACCTGCTTTTCCCTCCAAAGAACACTACCTGACATGACAACTTTCTGTTTTTAAATCAGCGGCTGTTCAGTGGATTGACTAATGAGAAGTTATAGTGGTCCAAACTTAAAAATTACTGCAGCTCTGATGAAGAGTCATTTAGACTCGAAATGTTAACTTGCTTTCTCTCCATGGATGCTGCCTGACCCGGTGTGATCTCCAGCATTGTTTGTTTTTAATTAAAAATTGTTCTCACAGGCAGAGAAAGTAATTTTTTTCTGGAATTTACTAACTGAGTTACTAGAGGTTCCTCATTCCTCATGCTTTAAAACTTGTGAACTCATAGAAATGGACAATTTCAGTTGTGATTCAATGATGGGTCTGGAAAACACAAGAAAACAGGAGATGCTGGAGGCTGCCCAGTTACTTAAACCTGCTCTGCCATTTGATTCTCATATCCCTCCAATCCCTTAATGTTCAAAGTCTGTCCCTCTTAACCTCGACGAAGCATCCACAGCTCTCTGGTACAGAAAACTGCAAATGTTCACAACTCTTCAGCCTGAATAACTCTCCATGATCGCTATGGTTCCCTATTTCTAGACCCTTCAGGTGAAGGAAACAGTGCCTCAGCACCTGTCAAGTCCTCACAATAAAATGTTTCAACAAGATCACTTCTTGCCTCTGCATCAGAAGATTGTTGCCGTAAATCTAACTTCATCATCTTCAGCATATAAACTAGAACACACCAGTGCAGTACTCAAAAGTTCTTATTCAATGACCTCACAATAAACCAAATTTGCTGCTAACTAAAAAGCAATCACATTTACAGAGTATAACTGACAACATCACAATACCCCATATCACTCTACAACCAAACTCTCTCACAATATAGAGGTCGCTTTTCCAGCAACACATTTTCAGCTCTGATCTCCAGCATCTGCAGCCCTCACTTTCTCTCTCTCACAATGTAGCCACTGTTGCAAAATAAGAAACATAACCACAAACTGCAATAAGATAAATTACTAGGTGCATTGTAAGCATTTGTTGAGGGATAAACAGTGGACAAAAAAAGTGAGAACTTGTTGTTGCTCATTTTCAAACCGTGGTCTGTATCTTTCATGTCAGCCCAAGGGAATTAGTGTCTCATTCAAAAAGCAGAACTGGGTGCTACATTGAAATTTGAATTTTGATTGCACATATTCCTCCATAGTAGGATTTGAATATTATGTAAAGATGTGTCACTCTATTTTGAGGAGAATGAGATAGGTGTGGCGAGATTTCCAGAAGAGCCCAGTTTCCTTTTGGGTAGAGGAGCTCTCTGGGCTTTTGGATCTCTGATTTTGACCTTTTGAGTTCTCTAGATTTTGGAAAGGGGAATCTCTGGGTTTTAAATTCAGACTTCAAAGGGTTTCTCTCCAGGATTTCAGGTTTGCAAAGGAGTCTTTTCAAGATTTTCAAGATTTCTCAATGTCAGGGGGCTGGATTTTAGAGTTTCAGAGGTACCACAGTTTCATGAGGGTCTCTTTTCAAACAATCCTGATTCAGGGGGGTTCTATAGGGTTTAAGCAGTACTGCAATTTTGGGGGATGGAGGGGGGGATATCTCTCATAGTCCAAGAGAAGTCCCTGTACCAGAGAGGTCTACGGGTCTTCTGGGCGTTATAATGTTGGCTGGGTCCCTGGGTGGGGTTAATGCAGAGTGGTGGTGGTGGGAGGGGGGTTGAGTTTCTGCATTGTGGTGGTGTGAGGACAGTCTCTAGTAGTCAGTGTGGGGGGAGATCTCTCTTTGGGTGGGGGACGTGGTGGTAAATCTGTCTCTGGGTGGTAGAGATGGGGGTTGGGGGTCAGTCTCCAGGTGGTGGGGGCAGCCTCTCGGTGGCGATGGTGGATGTCAGTCCCGGTAGTAGGGATGGGAGTAGATCTGTCTCTGGGTGGTAGAGGTCATTCTCTAGGGGTGAAGAGGGATCAGTCCCTGGGATGGGGGTGGGGAAGGGTCAGTCTCTCCAGGCGGGGAGGTGTCAGTCGCTGGGGGGTGGTGGGGTGGGGGTGGGAGAGAATGTGTCAGTCCCTGGCGGGGGGGGGGGGGGGGGGGAGGGAGGTGTCAGTCC
This sequence comes from Chiloscyllium plagiosum, assembly GCF_037043375.1. Taxonomy (NCBI): domain Eukaryota; kingdom Metazoa; phylum Chordata; class Chondrichthyes; order Orectolobiformes; family Hemiscylliidae; genus Chiloscyllium; species Chiloscyllium plagiosum. Next base: position 15,330,890 of record NW_028270140.1, read on the forward strand.
CGGGGGGGAGGGAGGTGTCAATCTCGGGGGGGAGGGAGGTGTCAGTCCCGGGGGGGAGGGAGGTGTCAGTCCCGGGGGGGAGGGAGGTGTCAGTCCCGGGGGGGAGGGAGGTGTCAGTCCCGGGGGGGAGGGAGGTGTCAGTCCCGGGGGGGGAGGGAGGTGTCAGTCCCGGGGGGGGAGGGAGGTGTCAGTCCCGGGGGGGGGGGCGGGGGGGGAGGGAGGTGTCAGTCCCGGGGGGGGTGGCGGGGGGGGAGGGAGGTGTCAGTCCCGGGGGGGGGGGGGGGGGAGGGAGGTGTCAGTCCTGGGGGAGGGAGGTGTCAGTCCCGGGGGGGGGGGTTGTCAGTCCTGGGGGGGGGGGGGGGTGAGAGGTGTCAGTCCCGGGGGGAGGGAGGTGTCAGTCCCGGGGGGGGGGGGGGAGGGAGGTGTCAGTCCCGGGGGGGGGGGGAGGGAGGTGTCAGTCCCGGGGGGGGGGAGGGAGGTGTCAGTCCCGGGGGGGGGGGGAGGGAGGTGTCAGTCCCGGGGGGGGGGGGGGGGGGGGAAGGGAGGTGTCAGTCCCGGGGGGGGGGGGGGGAAGGGAGGTGTCAGTCCCGGGGGGGGGGGGGGGGAGGGAGGTGTCAGTCCCGGGGGGGGGGGGGGAGGTTGTCAGTCCGGGGGGGGTCAGTCTCTAACTGGGGGAGTGGGGGTGGGTTGGGAGAGTCTCAGGGCGGATCAATTGCTGGCCAGAGATCTCCGAGTTGCAGATAATCCTCCTCCGGCCCCCGCTACAGGGTCTTGCCTGTGGCTCCTCACCTGGCCCTGGCCTGGGCCTGGGCCTGAGCCGGGGCCGGGGCCCGGGCCCAGGCCGCTCTCCGCGGCCCTCGGAACGTTCTCTTTCTGCTCCTCCTCCATCGCCGTCCCCAGCGCTGTCAGCCTGACATGATGTCACTTCCATCTCCCCCCACCGCGGGGGCGCCGTGACGTCACTTCCGACCGGCGGGCCGGCACCCAAGTCTGCGCAGTGGGCTCCGAGACGCCCGATGTAGAGTCTGCGCAGTGGGCTCCGAGACGCCCGATGTGGAGTCTGCGCAGTGGACCCCTAGACGCCCGGTGTGGAGTCTGCGCAGTGGACCCCTAGACGCCCGGTGTGGAGTCTGCGCAGTGGACCCCTAGACGCCCGGTGTGGAGTCTGCGCAGTGAGAACCTTCAGAAGAAGTCCTGGAACTTTTTGGGAGAGACCAGCAGAGAGCCTTAGGATAGGGGGCTTGTGGTGTACTGGTAATGTCCTCTATCTCTAGGCAAGCCCCCCCCCCCCAATCTGATCTTGAGTAAAACAAAGAACTCTGTACGCTGAGAGATTTGAAACAAAAAAGAGAAATTGCCGGAGAAACTAAGCAAAAGCCAAATTTGCAGATAACACAAGAATAGGTGGAAAGGCAGGTTCTTGAGAGAGTTAAGCAAGTGGGCAAAAAGTTGGCAAATAAAGCCACAGATGCCAGGACACAAAGAGACTTGAAGGTACTGTGCATGAAACCCAAAAAGCTAACATTGAGGTAATCAGGAAGGCCTGATTATTGGCCCTTATTTCAAACGGTTTGAAGTATACGAGTAGGGACTCTTACTGCAATTGTACAAATTGCTGGTAAGGTCACATTTGTAGTACTGTGAGCTGTTTCGGTCCCATGAAAAAAAATGTTATCTCATTGGGGCCAGTTCAGGGAAAGTTCACTAGGATGAACCACAGTGTGGAGAGATTATCTTATGAACAAAGACTAAACAGGTTGGTACTCACAGGAGTTTAGAAGAATAAGAGGTGATCTCATTGATTGATTATACCAAAGTACAGTGACAAGGCAAATCATACTAAACAAGCATGTATAGATCAAAAAGTTAAAAATCACACAACACCAGGTTATAGTCCAACAGGTTTAATTGGAAGCACACTAGCTTTCGGAGCGACGTTCCTTCATCAGGTGACAATCACCTGATGAAGGAGTGTCGCTCCGAAAGCTAATGTGCTTCCAATTAAACCTGTTGGACTATAACCTGGTGTTGTGTGATTTTTAACTTTGTACACCCCAGTCCAACACCGGCATCTCCGAATCATGACTAGATCAAAAAGACTTAGACAGAGGCATACAAGTTACATTGCACTGGACATGCCCTAGGTGACATCAATGTTAGCAAGATCAGCATTATTTAAGGCTAGAGAGCATATTCATCAGTCTAATAATGGCCAGGAAGAAGTTAATGTGTATGTTCAGGCTTCTGTATCTTCTGCCTGATGTAAGAGGTTGTGGAGATCAATACTGGTGTGTGATTGTTCTTTTTTGAAAATATATTTTTATTGAAAATAAAAGGAAAAGAAAAAGTTTTTTTTGAATATTAGAACAAATTCAAAACCAAACAATTCAAACCAATGTTTAAAAACAAACCCACTAATTACATAGATAAATAATAACTAGTAACTAAGCTACAAAAGGAAAATCTTAACAGTAATAATAATTATAATAACAACACAGATCAATGAAACAAAGCAAGAGCCTTTGATCATCGAGTGCATACGTTTATACATATTCATATATTTATAGTTCTTCCCCTCCGGATTCCAGATTCATTACATAGAATTGCTCTTATTAGTATGGCAGACAAATCTGTACCCAGGTCGTCAAAAAAAGGCAGCCACATCTTATAGGAATTTTCAGTTTTGTGGTGCACCATACTCATAAGAAAATTCAAGGGGATGTGCTCCATGACTAGCTTACGCCAGCCCACCAGACGTGGGGGATTTTCCAACACCCACCTAAACAGAATGTTCTTTCTTGCACAAAAAGTGAGGAGACTGAAAAGCCTTTTTTTGTGTGTGTATCCAGTGAAAGTGAATTAACAAAGCCAAGGAGAAGAGATACTGGGTTCATCTCCACCTCCATCCCCAAGGCCTTCTCTATTTTGCCTACCACAGCACTCCAGTGTGCCCGCAGTCTGTGGCAGAACCAAAGACAATGAGTAAGCATGCCCATGCTTACTTTACGTTTAGGACACATTGGAGATGCTTCTACTTTAAATTTTGTGAAGTGGTCTGGGGCCAAATGGACCCTGTGGTGAATCTTCAATTGCGAGGCATGGGTCCTGTTGCAAATTGAAATCTTCCTTGCATTTTCCCAGATGTCCTCCCATATTTCAAAAGAGATCTCAACATCCAGCTCCCTCACCCATACCTTACAGAGCTCTTTGGTCTCGTCCAAGGGACTTCTCCCAATAGATTATAAGTGTTGCTAACAGATAATGTACCCTCAGCACTCAACACCCTCTTCTCCATGTTGGATCTAAAAGGATCAGTTAGAAGTGTGGTCTCTTTTTTTATGAAATTTCTAACGTGGAAAAAAACAAAAGAGGTCCCTACAAGGCAATTCATATTTCCGAGCCATCAATATGTCCCCTTCAAATAAATCACCCAGGCAAGACACACCCCTAGCTGCCCATAGTTTAAACCTGAGTCCATCATCTCTGGCTGAAATGCCAGCATACCAACTATGGGTGTCAAAAATGATGTTTTGGCAATATTGCCCTCACCCTGATGCATTGCCCTCCACGCCTTGACCGTATTGATGACCATTGGGCTATGGCAATATTCCTTAATTGTTCTCATTTTGTCTAAGAACAACAGGCTAATAAGGGGGCATCTTGCCAGAGATGCTTCGATGTTCAACCCAGCTCAAACATTCACATCATAGAGTCATAGAGATGTACAGCATGGAAACAGATCCTTCGGTCCAACCTGTCCATGCCGACCAGATATCCCAACCCAATCTAGTCGCACCTGCCAGCACCCGGCCCATATCTCTCCAAACCCTTCCTATTCATAAAACCCATCCAAATGCCTCTTAAATGTTGCAATTGTACTGGCCTCCACCACTTCCTCTGGCAGCTCATTCCATACACGTACCACCCTCTGCGTGAAAATGTTGCCCCTTAGGTCTCTTTTATATCTTTCCCCTCTCACCCTAAACCTACGCCCTCTTGTTCTGGACTGCCCGACCCCAGGGAAAAGACTTTGTCTATTTATCCTATTCATGCCCCTCATGATTTTGTAAACCTCTATAAGGTCATCCCTCAGCCTCCGACGCTTCAGGGAAAACAGCCCCAGCCTGTTCAGCCTCTCCCTGTAGCTCAGATCCTCCAACTCTGGCTACATCCTTGTAAATCTTTTCTGAACCCTTTCAAGTTTCACAACATTTTTCCGATAGGAAGGAGACCAGAATTGCATGCAATATTTCAACAGAGGCCTAACCAATGTCCTGTACAGCTGCAACATGACCTCCCAACTCCTGTACTCAATACTCTTACCAATAAAGGAAAGCATACCAAACATCTTCTTCACTATCCCATCTACCTGCGACTCCACTTTCAAGGAGCTATGAACCTGCACTCCAAGCTCCTAGCATAGGCTTTAGTTATTTCCCAAAAACGGAAGGGCTATTAGCCAAGCCTGAATTAGTATATGAGAAAACCAACAATGCGCAAGTTCTTTCTTCTGCCCATGTTTTTGAGATCATCTACCAGATCCAACAGACCCCGGACCTGTGTTTCCAGGGCTTCAATCCATCTCCTGGAGGAATCAGTCTCTGCCTTTACCCCTGCAGCCTAGCACTCGAGCTCATCGGTCCCTTTTCCCAGGTCTTACAGCATAGCAGATACAGGAGCCAGCTTCTCTCCGTTTCTTTCCTGGATCTGGTTCCCTAGGACCTCATGAGATTTGGCCAGCTCCTCAACCAGGGTCTGGTGAGTAAGCAAGCCTGCCGCTTCAGTGGGCTAGGCCGTGGCCCCAGCCCCAGGTGAACTTCCTCCTTTTTTTGACATTCTCCAGCTGCAAGGACAAAGGTAAGTTGTTTTTGTGGGCTTCTAGCTCCTTTGTTCTGTTTTTACTCACAGTAAAGTGAATGGGATGGATTCAAGCACTATTGGGTTGGTGTTGTGGCGTGGAACCCAGCAAACGCGATCCTAACAGGATGCCATATCTTGCATTCTCCCCCACAATTGGTCTTTGATGATGTTGGCAGCCTTTCAGCAGCAGGGAACCTTGTAAGTGAAGTCCATGAATGGAAGGTTGGCTTCTGTGATGGTCTGGGCTGTGCACACCACTTTCTGAAGTTTCTTACACTCCTGGGCAAAGCAGTTGCCATACCAGGCTTTTATGCACCTGGACAATATGCTTTCAGTGGTGCATCAGTAGACATTGGTGAGGGTCCTTATGGACATGCCAGATTTCTTGTGCCACCTGGGGAAGAAGCAGCATTGTTGTCCCTTCTTGACCGTTGTATCTACATGAGAAGTCCAAGACAGATCGTAAGTTATCATCACTCTGAGGAACTTGACGCCATCCACCTTCTCAACCTCAGTTCTGTTCATGTAGATGGGGGCGTGTTCTTCCCTTTTCTTTCTGAGGTCAATGATCAGTTCTTTAGTTTTCTCAACATTAAGAGAGAGGTCATTCTCATTGTAGTACGTCACAACCAAGACATAGGGGAAGGTTAAAGGACTTGGCGAAGTAATTACTGAGAGGTTATTTACCCTCATAGAAGAGTCTCAGATCAAAGGGCATAGTCTCAGAATAAAGTTGCGCCAATTTTTGGATGAAGATGAGGAATTTTTTCTGTCAGAGTGTTTGGAAATTCTCACTGAGGAGAGCTGTTGGGCATGGCCTTTGTGTATATTTAGAGCTGAGATAGATAGAAGTTTGATTAGTAGGGGAATCAAGTATTACGTAGATGTGAGGGGTAGCACAGTGGCTCAGTGGTTAGCACTGCTGCCTCATAGTGGCAGGGACCTGGGTTCAATTCCAGCCTCAGGCGACTGTGTGGAGCTTGTACATTCTCGCTGCTTGAGTTTCCTCTGGGTGCTCTGGATTCCTCCCCCAGTCCAAAGATGTGCAGACCAGGTGGATTAGCCATGGGAATTACTGGATTACAGGATTGGGGGTGGGGCGGTTGTTGGGGATTGGTGGGATGCTCTTTGGAAGTTCAGTGTCCACACTGAAGGGATTCTGTGAATATCAGATCAGCCATGATTCTGTTGTACTGTAGATTCTGTGAAATTGAGGGGCTGAATGGGCTACTCCTGTTCCTACTTCTTATGGTCTTACGCTCTTATTGCCAAGCTTTGGGGAATCAAGAAGAAAGTTACTCGCTGCAGGATTCCTCGTCTCTGACCTAGTCTCATAGCCACTGTATTTCTGTAGCTAGTTCAATTGAGTTTCTAGTCAATGTTAACCCCCAGCAATGTTGATTCTGTGGGATTCACTGGTGGTAGTGCATTTGGATATCAAAAAGAGATGGTTAAGTGGGCTGTTAATGGAGATGGTCATTGTCTGGCATTTGTGTGGCACAGATGCTTCTTGCCACTTGTCAGTCCAAGCTTAGATATTGCCTAGCTCTTGTTGCACTTGAACATGGACTGCTTCAGTCTCTGAGTCATCAATGGTGCTGAAATTGCTCAATCATCAGTGAATATGCCCGCTTCTGACCTTATGATGGAGGGAAGATCTGATAACTATCGCTCTCTTCCGGAGTAACCTTCTGCAATAATAATGCTGTGCAATAAAATAATTTTTATTTTGTTTAAGTAAAGCTTTACTGGTTATTTTGAAATGGAAAACTATAAGAAAAAAATATTAAAGGGGAGTAAATGAGTTATATAAGTTCAAAAGTTCACAGACTACAGACACAGTCTGGTGTGGTTATGAATGTGTATTTTATCACAGGAAGTGATGCATGTCTCATGATCTCTCCCTGTCTCACAACCTCATAGATTTATTCTTGGGAGGTGGGCTAGGCAGGCATTTATTGCCTTTGCCCATGCTTCATTGCCTTTGACCTAACTGACTTGCTCAGCCAATTCAGAGGGTAATTAAATTATTGTTCTTATTGTGAAAGAAATGAAAGAGTATGGGGGAAAAGGCAAGTATAGGGTACTGCGTTGGATGATCAGCCATGATGGAGCAGGCTTAATGGGCCAATTGGCTTACTCCTCCTTTATTCTATGTTTCTCTTGTTGTTAGCAGGTCTCAGTCAAGTCAAACAGGCTAGCCTTTGCTCAGGGGATCCTGACACAGTAAATTAAGGGCAGCCTCCAATACCAACCCAGGGTCTACTCAATGTGGTCAAAGTTAGGAGCTTTTTCTCATAAGGGGTGAGGAGCCTAATGATGGGCTCCACACCAACCATCTTTACTCTTTCTGCCCTATTGGGGGCTGTTTTCCTCCTGCAATGAGAGAGAGGGATTGGTATCAGGGGAAATAGAAGTTTGGGCACAGTTATTACTATTGTTGCCTGTAGGGAGAAAACCTGAGTGAGTGAGTGAGGAGCACAGAAGGCAGTGGTATTGCAGGCTCTGGTGAGTGAAATAGAGTGGAGAACATGTTGAGGGTCTGAGTGGGATGCTTTTCAGAGGGTCAATGTGACTGAATGGGCTGAATGGCCTGCTTCCACACTATAAGGATTCTATGATTCTATGAAATCATTCCTTAACCTTCAATATTGCAGGGAACAAAAAGACTCTTCTCATAAGGTGATCTTTGGGAAAATGGTAACATTCGAGTGAATCTGCATTGCATCACTTGAGCTTTTGTGGCACAGTCATAGTGTTCCTACCTCTGAGCCAGGTTCAAGTCCCACCTGCTCCAGAATTGTGTCATAACATCTTTGAACTGGTTGATTAGAAAATATCTTTCCATAGGATGGAGCTCAAAAATGTACTCGAGATATAGCCTAACAAGCTTCTGGTTAGAAAGGATATGAATCATTGGACTTTTGATTTATTTTGTACCAGACTACTATATTGCGGCGATCTGGAAATGAGGATTCCTAAAATCTCTTTGCACCTGCGTTTCTAGACTTTGATTATTTTGACTTAATTGGATCTATTCGTCCTTGGTCCAAAATGGTTCAACCTTATCTTCATTGAAACCTATCAGTCACAATTTTTCCCACTCAATAAATCTATTTCCCCTTTGAAATTACATATTGTCTGCATTAATAATTTTACCATTGCTCCTTGATCTTTGGCAGATATGTGTACCTGGCTCTCTACAGCATTGTCTCATTAATAAGTAGAGCGAATAGTTGATCCCCAGCACAGATAGAGTCATAGAGATGTACAGCATGGGAACAGACCCTTCGGTCCAGCCCGTCCATGCTGACCAGATATCCCAACCCAATCTAGTCCCACCTGCCAGCATCCGGCCCATATCCCTCCAAACCCTTCCTATTCATATACCCATCCAGATGCCTTTTAAATGTTGCAATTGTACCAGCCTCCACCACTTCCTCTGGCAGCTCATTCCATACACGTACCACCATCTGCGTGAAAAAGTTGTCCCTTAGGTCTCTTTTATATCTTTCCCCTCTCACCCTAAACCTATGCCCTCTAGTTCTGGTCTCCCCCGCTCCTGGGAAGAGTCTGTTTACCCGATCCATGCCCCTCATGATTTTATAAACCTCTATAAGGTCACCACTCAGCCTCCAACACTCCTGGGAAAAGAGCCCCAGCCTGTTCAACCTCTCCCTATTGCTCAAATCCTCCAACCCTGGCAACATCCTTGTAATTCTTTTCTGAACCCTTTGAAGTTTCACAATATCCTTCCGATAGGAAGGAGACCAGAACTAAATGCAATATTCCAACAGCAGCCTAACCAATGTCCTGTACAGCCGCAACATGATCTCCCAACTCCTGTACTCAATACTCTGACCAATAAAGGAAAGCATACCAAACGCCTTCTTCACTATCCTATCTACCTGAGACTTCACTTTCAAGGAGCTATGAATATGCACTCCAAGATCTCTTTTCAGCAACAGTCCATAGGAGTTTACCATTAAAAGTATAAGTCCTGCTAAGATTTGCTTTCCCAAAAGGCAGCATCTCACTGTTATCTAAATTAAACTCCATCTGCCACTCCTCAACCTATTGGTCCATCTTTTTAGATTAGATTCCCGAAAGAGGGGAAACAGGCCATTTGGCCCAACCAATCCACACCAACCCTCTGAAGAGTAACCCACCCAAACCCATTTCCCTCTGACTGATGCACCTCGCACTATGGGCAATTTAGCATGGCCAATTTACCTGACCTGCACATTTTTGGACCATGGGAGGAAACTGGAGCACCTGGAGGAAACCCATGCAGACACAGGGAGAATGTGCAAACTCCACACAGACAGTCGCCCGAGGCTGGCATTGAACCTGGAACCCTGGTGCTGTGAGGCAACAGTGTTAACCACTGAGCCACCGAGCCACTGAGGTTGTGGACTGGCACATTCCAAGGTCCAGGACTATGTGTTGAGGGACGCGCTGAAGCTTGGTGCAGCTGCCGCCAAGATGTGGTGGGGAAAGACCACCGTGTAACGTCTGCCTGCCAAAGAAGAACAGGGGGCCCACTCAGTCAGTTGGCTCCACTGACACCTCAGCTAAATATATGGGTGGGAAATGTACAGACCTGTATATACGAATGATGAATTCCGATCTCTGTATGCAAAGAAATGCAAGGTGCACCTATGAATGGCACCACCAATTGTACAGATCATCAAAATAATTTATGAATAAAGTATATTTTTGAAATTAAAAAAAATTCCCTCCAAAAACTTGCCAACCACTGACATCAGGCTCACCAGTCTGTAGTTCCTTGGCTTGTCCTTTCCACCTTGACCACCTGATGAAGTGGCAGCACCTGGAAAGCTAGTGCTTCCAAATAAACCTGTTGGACTCTAACCTGGTGTTGTGTGATTTTTAACTATATCCTAGGGAAAAGACAACTACCATTAACTCTAGCTATACCTCTCATTATTTTAAGAGATTAACTCCCAGCAACATGAGCTCAAATGTACATGCTAAAATTTAACTGCATTTGCAACAGAGTTATCACAGACATTTTAACTTTGAGTTAAAATCAGTACTAAAAAAATGTCCATCTATTAAGGCCAAAATGGGAGATTTTGGATTAGATCATGTAAGAGCTTTATGGTGTAAAGTTTATGTACAACACACTTTAAACAAAAACATTCATTTATAAAGTGCCTGTCATGATCACATGACATCCTGAAATACCTTAGAGCTAATGAAGAATTTTAGAAGGGTATTCACTTTTTTTCAAAAATAGGAAAGGCAACAGCCATTTGTGTAGGAAGAGCTTCAACATGAGCAATGAGATAATGACAAGATTGTCTGATTTTAGCTGTTGATTGAAGGATAAATGTTGGAAGGGGGCTACTGTGAGAAATCATTTGTTCTATTCCTGACAGTGTAGTTGGATTTTATTTCAATCACTTGAAAAGCACACACATTTACCAATTGAAAAACAACACTGCCTACAGTGCAGCATTCCTTCATTATTGCATTAAATTGTCAGTCTGAGTTATGTCCTCAAATCTCTGTAGTAAGCATGTCTTTTGTTAATTTTACACTAATTCTTTGCAAATTAAAACCTCTTGTCCATCAAATATAGTTCCGTTGGGAAGACCTTAATGGTTTTAATTGTGGAGTAAATTCATAAATTATTCATGGGAGCAGAAATGTTTAACTGGAATTTCACACAGGTAATCATGAATATGGAATATTTAATGAAATTACATGGTAAAAAAGAATTTGACTCTGGTGGCTATGAAATCATATGAATGCGGGGGAGCACCACCATCTGTAAGTTCTCTTCCAAGACAAAAACCATACGACTTGGAAATATATCAACGTTCCATTGGTGTCACTGGGTCAAAATCTTGGAAATCTCTTTCAAATCGCACTGTGGGTAAACCAACACCACATGGAAATGCAGTGGTTCCAGAAAGCAGCTCACCACCACCAAGTGCAAGTAGAGCTGAATAGTAAATGCTGTCTTAGCAATGTGGACATCCCATGAATAAATAAGTAATAAAAAAAGACAGCAGACCCAGGATTATCACCAGAGGTGCAAGTGATTATTAGGAGTAATGTACTCACACAGAGGGTGATTAGAACAAGGATTACCTTACCACAAGCACTGACTGAAGTAGACATCATATTTTAAAAGGGAAAGGAGTAATCATTTGAAAATGAGAACAGTTGAAGGTTCTGTAGAAAAAGCAGAGATACTGGATGGGAGTTGATTTTTGCAGTCAGACAATACTGTAATGGGATGAAGGCTTTCTGTAATTTCCATCGTTCAATTCATTTGCTTTTGAGAACCTCTGCTCCTCACCTTGCCTACTGTGTGATAGAGATTCCACAGCTGCCCACAACATAAGTACATTTTCAGTCTAAAGCCTAGTTATCAAATTAAATGTATACACTTATTGTTTTTTTATTTGACCAACTTAATGCAAAACTTGTTGTTGGTGCTGAGCAACAATTCTATTGATGTGTGGAGATAAACTTAACGAAACTTCCCAAGTAAGACATGGGAAATAATCAATAAACAAAATCAAAAATGCATGTTAAGGTCAAGTCCAAAAACAGAAAATGGTGAATCAAAAATGATTTAGCAAAAATTTGCACATAATATCCAGAGAATGGGTCTGAAAGTGGGAATTGGAAAAGGAAAATGGTAAAACGAAAGCTGTAAAAATGTGGGAAATAATTAACTGTAAAGTAGAAGAATACCAACATAAACTAAGACCAGCATTGAAAACAGGTAACCAGAAAATAGGAAAAAGAGAAGTCAAAATTGCAGAAATTTGTACAACCAAGCAAATAAATCACAGAATCGCTACATTGTGGAAGCACGCCATTCAGCCAACCAAGTCCGCACTCTCTGAAGAGCATCCAACCCTGCACTTCCCAAGGCTAATCCACCTAACCTACGTATCCCTGAACATACGGGCAATTTAGCATGGCCAACCCACCTAACCTAGGAGAAAGTGAGGACTGCAGATACTGGAGATCAGAGCTGAAAAATTGCATTGCTGGAAAAGCGCAGTAGGTCAGGCAGCATCCAAGGAGCGGGAGAATCGACGTTTCGGGCATAAGCCCTTCTTCAGGAATGAGGAGGGTGTGCCAAGCAGGCGAAGATAAAAGGTAGGGAGGAGGGACTTGGGGGAGGGGCGTTGGGAATGCCATAGGTGAAAGGAGGTTAAGGTGAGGGTGATAGGCCGAAGTGGGGGTGGGGGCAGAGAGGTCAGGAAGAAGATTGCAGGTCAAGAAGGCGGTGCTGAGTCCAAGGGTTGGGACTGAGATAAAGTGGGGGGAGCGGAAATGAGGAAACTGGAGAAATCTGCATTCATCCCTTGTGGTTGGAAGCTTCCTAGGCGGAAGATGAGGCCCTCTTCCTCCAGCCGTCATGTTGCCATGGTCTGGCGATGGAGGAGGCCAAGGACCTGCATGTCCTTAGCGGAGTGGGAGGGAGAGTTAAAGTGTTCAGCCACGGGGCGGTTGGGTTGGTTGGTGCGGGTGTCTCAGAGGTTTCCTCTGAAACATTCCGCAAGTAGGCGGCCTGTCTCCCCAATGTAGAGGAGGCCACATCAGGTGCAGCGGATGCAGTAAATGATGTGTGTGGAGGTGCAGGTGAATTTGTGACGGATACAGAAGGATCCCTTGGGGCCTTGGAGGGAAGTGAGGGGGGAGGTGTGGGCGCAAGTTTTGCATTTCTTGCAGTTGCAGGGGAAGGTGCCAGGAGTGGAGGTTGGGTTGGTGGGGGGAGTGGACCTGATGAGGGAGTCGCGGAAGGAGTGGTCTTTCCAGAACGCTGATAGGGGAGGGGAGGGAAATATATCCTTGGTGGTGGGGTCTGTTTGGAGGTGGCGGAAATGACGAAGGATGATACGATGTATCTGGAGGTTGGTGGGGTGGTAGGTGAGGACCTGTGGGGTTCTGTCCTGGTGGCGATTGGAGGGGCAGGTTTCAAGGGCGGAGGAGCGGGAAGTGGAGTAGATGCGGTGGAGACCATCGTTAAACACGTCTGAGGGGAAATTGCGGTCTTTGAAGAAGGAGGCCATCTGGGTTGTTCGGTATTGGACTTGGTCCTCCTGGAAGCAGGTGCAGTGGAGGCGAAGGAATTGGGAACATGGGATGGTGTTTTTACAGGGCACAGGGTGGGAGGAGGTGTAATCTAGGTAGCTGTGGGAGTCGGTCGGTTTATAGTAAATGTCCGTGTTGAGTCAGTCGCCCGAGATAGAAATGGAGAGGTCTAAAAAGGGGAGGGAGGAGTCTGAGACGGTTTAGGTAAATTTGAGGTCGGGGTGGAAGGTGTTAGTAAAGTGGATGAACTGTTCAACCTCCTCGTGGGAGCACGAGGTAGCGCCGATACAGTAATCGATGTAGCGGAGGAAAAGGTGGGGGGTGGTGCCAGTGTAGCTGCGGAAGATGGACTGTTCCAATACCGAACAACCCAGATGGCCTCCTTCTTCAAAGACCGCAATTTCCCCTCAGACGTGGTTGACAATGCTCTCTACCGCATCTCCTCCACTTCCTGCTCCTCCGCCCTTGAACCCCACCCCTCCAATCGCCACCATATCCGTCACAAATTCACCTGCACCTCCACACAAATCATTTACTGCATCCGCTGCACCCGATGTGGCCTCCTCTACATTGGGGAGACAGGCCGCCTACTTGCGGAACGTTTCAGAGAACACCTCTGTGACACCTGCACCAACCAACCCAACGCCCTCGTGGCTGAACACTTTAACTCCCCCTCCCACTCCGCTAAGGACATGCAGGTCCTTGGCCTCCTCCATCGCCAGACCATGGCAACATGACGCCTGGAGGAAGAGGGCCTCATCTTCCGCCTAGGAAGCCTCCAACCACAAGGGATGAATGCAGATTTCTCCAGCTTCCTCATTTCCGCTCCCCCCGCTTTATCTCAGTCCCAACCCTCGGACTCAGCACTGCCTTCTTGACCTGCAACCTTCTTCCCGACCTCTCCGCCCCCACCCCCACTCCGGCCTATCACCCTCACTTAACCTCCTTCCACCTATCGCAATCCCAATGCCCCTCCCCCAAGTCCCTCCTCCCTACCTTTTATCTTAGCCTGCTTGGCACACCTTCCTCATTCCTGAAGAAGGGCTCATGCCCGAATCGTCGATTCTCCTGCTCCTTGGATGCTGCCTGACCTGCTGCGCTTTTCCAGCAATGCAATTTTTCAGCAACCCACCTAACCTGCACATCTTTGGACTGTGGGAAGAAACCGCAGCACCCAGAGGAAATCCACACAAACACAGGGAGAATGTGCAATCTCCACACAGAAAGTTGCCCCAGGGTGGAGTTATACCTGGGTCCCTGTATTATGAGGCAGCAGTGCCAACCACTGAGCTGCTGGGTTTAAGCAAAAGCTGAAAGTAATTTGCAGACGCTAAATCCAAAGTGGGAAATCGTTAATCAAGTTTTATCCCGGAAAAGTTGTTGTTCTTCTTGGGCGGGGACTTGGATTATCTGAATTAGTGATTTGCCAATTCCACCAATTAATTCAAACAGCCACATCTGGCGCTTCTTGCTCTGGAGTTCAGTCTCAATTCCTCCAAGAATAATTTATTGGAAATTGCTGTCACTACCTCATGCTGCCTGGACCTGAACCAGCAAGGGAAGTTTGTGGGACAGCTGTGATTCTAGATATGCCAGAATATGTATTGTTAGTTTTCCAGTCACAATTTCAGCTGGAACATCAAATCGCCTTCAGTTCAAAGGAAGGTGGAATAGTTTACTGAACAGGGAGGGCAGTACCCCCTCTGTATGGCTGCAGCTTTGCTCGGCAGAGCGGCAGCAGTACAGTGCAAGAATTTTCTGTCTTGGGCAGGGGTGGATGGAGGACCAAGTCTTGGTACAGACTTTTTATGTGAGCAGGAACCATAAATGCCCCAAGAATTGACACATTGAAATAGAGATAAAGAGATAAAGTTTGAAGCAAGAAAGGAACATGAAACCCTCATTAGTACAGTTCAGCCAGATATCATTCTGTTAGACCTAATACTCAGGGAATTTTGATGAGAGAGGAATTCAGCAAAGGGAGAGGAGAGGTACCATTCTGGTCTTTTTCAACCATGGAGCAGTACCAGAGAAGAAGCAAGATTTGAAGTTGGAACATTAATTAGCTAAGTGCTATATTTGCCCTGATAGATACAGCTGGTATCTGATGGCTCCTGTCATCTCCGTCGCTATGTGGCACATAATAGGTGCTGCTTGAGGTTGGTCAGTGACACCGACCTTCCTTAGGTCACACTGTGCTGAAGGCCTGACTAATTGTCAGTTGTAAAGGATAGACCATTGGTGAGCCTTAACAAAAGAGATACTTGTTTAGTCGGTAAGGTGTAACAAGTGGTATACCACAGGGATCAGTATTGGGTCCTCAACTTGTTACTATTTACATAAATTATTTAAATAAAGGGACTGAAGGTACGGTCACTAAATTTGCTGACGACATAAAAATAGGTTGGAAGTGGTGAAGAGGACATAACGAAGTTACAAAGGATAACATGACCAAGAGTTATAAAGATTTTAAAGCAGAGATACATTTTGAGGATGTTTAATTCTGTGAAGATGACTTGCTTTTGTAACAATGATCAGAAAAATCATTTGTTGACAATGAGCTCAAACAAAATTTCCAGTAGAACATGTGTCCTTAAACCAAATGATTAGATAAACCACATGGGATGTTAATTGATTAAATGTTTACATGGGTGTTTTCCATTAGAGTTTTCTAAGTTTCTATGAGATCCCTCTTCATTATTCTGAACTCCAGTGAATATAATCCTAACTGATTCAACCTCTCCTCATAAGTCGGTTTTGCCACCCCAGGAATCAGTCTGATAAACCTTACTGCATCCCATCTATAGGTAGAACATCGTTCATCAGATAGTATTCCAGGTTTGGCCTCACCAAGGCCTTGTATGACTGCAACAAGACATCCCTTCTCCTGTACTCAAATCCTCTCATGAAGACTAACATACCATTTAACTTCTTTACTGCCTGCTGCACCTGTATGCTTTTCTGCAGTGACTGGTGTACGAGGACATCCAGGACTTATTGCACATTCCTCTCTTTCAATTTATAGCCAGGTAATAATCTGCCTTCTGGTTTTTACTACCAATGAGTCCAGATTATAATATATTTGCCATGCTCTTGCTCCCTCACTCAACTAGTCCAAATCACACTGAAGCATCTCTGCATCCTTCTCACAGCTCACCATGTGTTATCTGTAAATTTGCATGTACTATATTTAATTCCTACATCAAAATCATTAACATGTATTGTGAGTAGCTGGAGTCCTAGCTGTGATCCCTGCAGTACTCCACTAATCACTGCCTGTCATTAGGAAAAAGACCTGTTTATCCCCTCACTTTGTTTCCTGTCTGCCAACTCAGTACAACCCAGCCAATTCAATGCATTTTAATTTTACATGCTAATCACTTATGTGGGACTTTATCAAGAGCCTTCTGAAAGTCCAGCTAAACCATTTCTACTGGTTCCCCCAAACAACTCTACTGGTTACATCCTCAAAGAATTCCAATAGATGTATCAAGCATGATTTCCCTTTTGTAAATCCATGTTGAGTCTGAATGATCCTGCCAGGTGTTCTGTTATGAAATCTTTTATAAGGGACTGTAGCATTTTCCCCCAGTACCATTGTCAGACTGACTCATCTACAATTCTGATGTAGATTATCAGGCCCTGAAGACTTATCGACCTTCAATCCCATTAATTTTCCCAATATCATTTCCCTACTAATTCTGAGTTTCTTCAGTTCCTCCCTCTTAATACACCCTGTCTTCCCCAACATTGCTGGTATGTTATTTGTGGCCTGCTTTGTGAACATAGAGCCAAAGTATGTATTTAGTTGGTTGGACATTTCTTTGTTCCCCATTGTTTCTGACTGTAAGAGATCTACATTTGTCTTCACTAACATTTTTCTCTTCACATACCTATAGAAACTTTTACAGTCAGTTTTTATGTTCTCTGCAAGCTTATTCTTGTACATTATTTTCCCTTTCTTCATCAATCACTTTGCCCTCCTTTGCTGAATTCAAAACTGCTCCCATACCTCAAATCTGTTGTCTTTTCTGGCCAGTTTGTAAACCTCTTCCTTGGATCTAATGCTATTTCTAATTTCCCATGTAAGCCATAGTTAGGCCATCTTTCCCACTTTATATTTCTGCCAAACAGAAATGAACAATTTGTTGCAGTTCACCCAAGTCCTCTTTGAATGTTAACCATTGCATTTTCCCTATCATCCCTTTAAGTAGCACTCCCTAATCCATCACAGCCAACTCACACCTCATACCATTGTAGTTTCTTCTATTTTGGTTCAGGACCCTAGTCTCAGAATTAGCTACCTCACTCTCTATCTTGATGAAGAATTATATCATATTGTGGTCACTCATCCCCAAGGGGCAGTCTAGGTTGGCCTGGTCTTTATTTGGTTCTTCAATGTATTAGCCATGAAAATCATCTCATATATATACCAGGAATTCCTCCTCTATGGTATTGTTACTAATTTGCAGATGAGTCACTCATAATTACAGATGATCCTTTATTGCACGTGTCTGTCATTTCCTGTTTATTGTTATTCCCAACAGCGCCCTTATAGTTTGGGGCCTATATACAACCCCCGACAAATGTTTTTCAGCTCTACCCATCCACCTTCCATATCATCGCAGTTTACATCCTTCTTCATTATTGCATTAATCCGCTTTAAACTAACAATGCATCTCCACCATCTTTTTCTTTTTGTCTGTCCTTCCTAAAAAGTGAATACCTTTGGACCATCCCTGGTCAACTTGCAGTCAGGTATTCATAATCCCAGCTATACTATACCTGTTTCCACCTATTTGCATGAATAATTTGTTGTACCATGCACAAAGCCTTAAGATTTGTCTTTTTAACATTACTTGTCCCATTGCCATTCGTTTTCATTTGTTGATCCTGTCCTTTGATTTCCCTGCTGAGTATTTTTCATATTCCCTTTTCTGTCTATTGTTCTTGTCCTTGATTCCTCTTCCTCTGATTCTTTGTGTAGGTTCCCATCCCCCTGTCATTTTAGTTTCAATCTGAAACAAATTTAGAGAATGATGGAGAAACTCAACTGTTCTGGCAGCATCTGTGGAGATAGAAACAGACTTTAACATTTGAAGACTGGTTCTGAAGAAGACTGATACCAGGCTCAAAATGTTAACTCCATTTCCACCAACACTACCTCAGGACAACTAGTGATAGGCAATAAATGCCATTTGATCAGCATTTCTCCACCTTGCGAGAATGCATTAAGAAAAAAAATGAATAAAAGCAAATTACTGCGGATCCTGGAATCGGAAACCAAAAGAGAAAATGCTGGAAAATCTCAGCAGGTCTGGCAGCATCTGTAAGGAGAGAAAAGAGCTGACGTTTCGAGTCTAACTGACCCTTTGTCAAAGCTTTTCTTTGTCAAAGAAAAAAAATGATGTTTTTCCCAGACAAATGTGCCTACAACAAACTATACAGAAAATATATAAAAGCTGTGACACATCGATGCAAGGCTGCAGGAATGCTGCTTTGTTCGAAGTGATACCTTTCAGCTGAGTTCAATCGAGGCCCAACTGCCTGTAAGGTGGATTGCGCAGTATTTGATCATGTCACACACGGTATTGTCAGAGTGGCCTGGCTAATATTCATCCTTCAACCAATATCACTAAGATCGTCAATTTGATCATAGAGTCATACAGCACAAAAACAGACCCTTAAGTCCAACTCATTCATGCTGTCCAAGTTTCCCCAAACTAAATTAGTCTTAATTTACCCAAATTTGACCCATATCCCTCTAAACCTTTCCGATTCATCTATCTGATGAAATGTCTTTGAATGTTGTAAATGAAGCTGCATCAATCACTTGCTCTGGCAGCTCATTCCATACACGCACCTCTGCGTGAAAAAGTTGCCCTCTTTCCTCTCTGACTTTAAACCTATGCCCTCTAGTTCTGGACTCCACAACTGTGGGGAAGGGACCTGTGCTATTCATCTTATCTATGCCCCTTAAGATTTTATAAACCTCTACAAGGTCACCTCTCAGCTCTGACGCTCCAGTGAAAACACACCCAGCCTAAACAGCCTCTCCTTGTAACATGTCCTGTTTAACACGTTTACTCTTGTGGGATCTTGCTGTGCAAATCGGTGACAATGGTGTAACAGTATTTCAGTACATACCACACTGACTACAGTGTCCAATCCAGACTCTCTGAGTTTATAACCTTTTTGAAAGAGGAATTCAAGCTAATATTTCAATGTCTAAACTAGTACAACACAGATGGAATGAAAGTAATGCATCAGATTTAAAATATCTGTGATCACCTTATTCCATCCAGCTTTACTTTACTGAAACCTCTAAACACATTTCAAATTTCAGTGCTTTGTTTGTACAAGTGAAACCAGTTCACACCCAGAGTTTGTAAGTGATAGGGCACCTTGGACTTTGGAACAAGGCAGCCTGGATGTCACATTCCAATATCCAGACTTGAGCTGGGGTGGGAGCAAACACTCATTTTGATTTTACAGATAAGGATAATAACCATGTGTCATGTAAGATAATTCTCATCACCAAGAGAATCTGCCATTGTTTAACCACAAGTTGAAAGCCGTGTTTGCAAGAGTGCAATTCAGATAGTGATTCAAGATTGCTTGGTACGGCTCAGAGTCGCCTTAGCAACCAAACACAAAGTAGGTGGCTTTCTTTCCCTCACACCCCTTTCAAAGTTAGAACAGGGTAACCTTTAAAACCCACATAGCAACTGCATTCAGACATATGCTGTTGTTCAACACAATGGTATAATGTGTATTCTTTCTATTAATGAGCATTTTAAGCACTGGGTCGTGTCAGCCCAAAGAGTGACACCTTGTTTAGATCAGATGAGATACAGTGCTTTCCGAAATTGTTTCAAAACCTCAATTTAGTTTAATTTTTGGTCAAGACTGATGATTCAATTTCCAGAAAGGCTGGAGAATTTCCGTGCATACACCGAGCACAGCAATGTCACTGGCTGTGTGTGCTCTGCTGCAGTTTCCACTCTATAGTTAAGGACTCTGCTAACTGGACAAGAATGCACTGGTGCGTAGATGTCATATGAAAACAATCACCATGGGACCCAGTGTGGTGCCGCAACAAGGGAGGCCTCTGAGATAAATAGGAGCACTGCGAGAGCTGCAAAGGAAGATATTGCAGACAGCGAAAGTATTGCTGTTTTCCTTCCTCCAGGCAGTTCGAGGTCAAAGAAGTCTTGGGGAGCTGAGACGGTGAAGGGCGTTTGCTAGATCTGTGTTGGTGAGGGCCAGGGCTCGTAAGAAGCCCTGGAAGTCAATTTTAACTTGAAGTAGCCTGATGATTGGAGTTTGGAGAGATGCAGGGACAGTGCCAGTTTAGCAAAATCAGTTGTCTAGAGTTATATCTGTGGTAGGTACTGGAATGTAACCTTGGGAATCCAATAGAATTCTGTCTCAGGAAAAGAGATATGAACATCAGAAGATGAGCTATCAATGAGACAATCCAATTTTGAGGGAATTCTGAAACCAGATCTTCAAAAAGGAAGAACTACATGGGTGGCACAGTGGTTAGCACTGCTGCCTCACAGCGCCAGAGACCTGGGTTCAATTCCCGCCTCAGGCGACTGTCTGTGTGGAGTTTGCACATTCTCCCCGTGTCTGCGTGGGTTTCCTCCGGGTGCTCCGGTTTCCTCCCACAGTCCAAAAATGTGCAGGTTAGGGGAATTGGCCATGTTAAATTGCCCATAGTGTTAGGTGAAGGGGTAAATGTAGGGGAATGGGTTTGGGTGGGTTGTGCTTCGGCGGGTCAGTGTGGACTTGTTGGGCCGAAGGGCCTGTTTCCACACTGTAAGTAATCTAATCTAAACTCAATGTGGGGGAGACAGTGTTCACAAGATTTTCTGACTTACTGGAGTCACTGACATTTGGCAGTTGAAAAATCCATAGAACCTTCTGATTGTAACTACCATTTAGTGTGCAGTGTGACAATGTTTGATCATGGTTTGCCTGTTAATTTAGACTTACCTCACGTTATTTCTGTTAGAAGAGATAGATACTGTAGTTTGACTTTTCTGACTTCATGTAATCACATTTATTTTTGGTTGTTTTTGATATATTGTATTACTATATTCTCTTAGTGTGTACCTGAAAACTCACAATTCATCAATTTTAACTAAATAAATACTGGTACTGGATCAGATCCAAACTTGGAATACAGCCTGTTGCCATAACATAATGAACATTGTAATGATTGCAGTTGAGGGCAATAGCTTTCATCTTGTAAAGAGAAGTTCAAAATCCCAGTTATTTGCTGGAAAATCGAAGATACTAGCCACCACAGTTTTTTAAAGTGAAGGATTTTTACCAGACAAGAATCAAACAAAGCAAACCAGCTATTGTCTTCAATTCAGAATCAATACAAGTAAAAAATGGAAGTAACAGGCAACTTGTGGTTGATTCTAAACTATAAGTTACAGATTAGTTGGCAGGTATAGCTATGCCACATCTTATGGATTGGCTTGGCAGTCCACTCAACATACATCAGCACCTCAGTCATAAAGTCCTTCAGAACAGTGTCTTCCTCATGAAGAATTTTGGTTTCTTCTCTTCTAGTATTTAGGCTGCTCAAGAGGTGACAGCAGTGCACAAGCAACATGAATTCCATTGGCACATGCTCACCAAGAGTCGACAGTGTGGTACTGGAAAAGCACAGCAGATCAGTCAGCATCTAAAGGGCTTATGCCCGAAATGTTGATTCTCCTGCTCCTCGGATGCTGCCTGACCTGCTGTGCTTTTCCAGCGCTACACTCTCGACTCTAATCTCCAGCATCTGCGGTCCTCACTTCCTCCACAATGCTCACCAAACATAAATGGCTGAAGCCTTCAGAACTTCCTCTGTTCATCTGATAAAAGTTTGGAAAGCATAGATTCAAGTAGCAGAAAGAGCAGCAGTAATTATATCTTTGCATATTCTCAGTTTCCAAATCCAACTTCTGAGTTCATCGATCCAAATTTCTAGAACTGAGTTGGTGGGTTATATTTGATGAGTGTAGCATTTCCCAAATCAAGATTAGGCATAGTTAGAGTTTTTATTAGTGTATCAACTCACATGGACTAATTTTAGTAAAATGTCGTCTTGAGACTTCTCTAGAAGATGGTGAACTATTCTATTCAGAGTTTTCAGTACCTCTCATATTATCAAACTTTATTACTGGGGCGTTAATCTGAGAACTTTGAGTCATAATTTGAATTTCAAGTGTATTCACATCACCATTTCCCTCTTTACTACCTGGTGGACACTTGGCGGTGGATTAGCTTTCATAGCGTAAAACTATTTCACAATATGACAGTCGATGATTGCTTCTATCTGCGTATCCAAATGCATAGATTACCTTAGTGAATCTCCTAACTTAATCAGGTGCACTGAACCTAGCATTCGGCACCAAACTAATATTTTACTCCCTTGTTTAAAAGCTTAAATTTTGGCTGCCTTGTTCACTCAGTTTTCATATATTTGCCTGGGAGCATTAAGATGTCCTGAAAGGCTGCAAATGATTTTGATAGTCTTTCTCAAAACTTGGACACAATGTCTTCCTGGATCACAATTTACACTAATGAATTTAAAAGGTCTAGAAGGGTTTAGAGGGATAGGGGCCAAATGCTGGCAAATAGGTCAACATTTATTTAGGATATCTGGTCGGCATGGACAAGTTGGACCAAAGGGTTTATTTCCATACTCGACAGCTATCTGACTATTCCCTGCTAATAGAGTAACTCACTGGGACTAGCCATGTATTAGCTTTGAGGAGAGATTGGTCAAATTTGATTTATTTTCACTTGAATGTTGGAGGCTGAGGAGTGACCTGACATAAGTTTATAAAACTGAGAGGCAAGAATAGAATGGATGGTCAGAATCTTTTCCCAGGGTAGAAATGTCAATTACTAGTGTAAAAGGGGAAAATTTAAAGGAGATGCAAGAGGCATTTTTTTTAACAGTGGGTGGTGAGTGCCTGCAGTGCGCTGCTGAAGGAGGTGGTGATTACTGTAACAATGTATAATAGGCATCTTGACAGAGACATGAATAACCAGGGATACGGACCTTGTAGAGCCAAGGGGTTTTTGGTCATGTGTCAGTCCAGACTTGGTGGGCTGAAAGGCCTGTTCCTATTCTATAGTGTTTTTTGTTCTTTGGACTGCAACCGGTTAACGTATTAGTTACATTTCTACTGACAAAGATGAAATTCTTCAAGCTTAGTACTTGGGACACTCGATATTGTACCACACGGGAACAGTGCACTGGAAAACAAAACCCACCATTTCCAGACTCACCTCGAAAGTTTAAAAAAATGTTCTCAAAGTATGCCAACTCCTCATTTATCAGTCTGACAGATTTATTGTTAACAGAAAACCCAAATCGGGTGTCTAACTTAATGAAGGTAGTTTATATGAATTTTAGCAAGGACACATAAGAAAGCAACTGGCAGTCGCTGGAGAAGAAGTAGCACATCCTGCAAACCAAAAGGATCATCTCAGAAACCCGTTCCTCTTCCTTGTCTGTGTCTATCTGTGTCTGTGTGTTCCTCTTCATCTTCATTTCTGTCCTAACAGGGGGTAACCCCATATTATGAGATTATGCCCACCAGTCCTGGATACTTCCCACAAAGGTCAAGCCCACTAAGAATCTTACGCGTTTCAATGAAGTTGCTTCTCATTCTTCAAAATCCAATGGGTATAGGCACAATCGACTCCTTGTCTCCTCATAAGACAGTCCCTCCAGAGCCCAGTGAATCCTCTTTGAACTGTCTCCAGTGCCAATATCTCTTTGCTTAGATAAGGGAATAAAGCTGTTCTCAGTTTTTAAGGTGTGGTCTAATTCATGCCTTGTGTAGTTTCAGTAAGATTTCTCTATTTTTGTACTCAATGCCCTTTCACACAAAGGCCAAAATTCCATTTGCTTTCGTTATTACCTGCTGACCTTGTATGCTTGCTTTTTGTGATTTATGCACAAGAACTCCCAAATCCCGACGTGTTGCAACTTTCTGCAGTCTTTCTCCATTTAAATAATATTCAGCTTCTCTATTCCTCCTGCCATAGAGTCTGACCTCATTTTCCCCCAACTTATATTCTATCTGCCAAATTTTTGCACACTCAAACTGTCTATATCCCTCCGTAGACTCTGCGTCACCCTCACTACTTGCCTTTGGGGAAATCAGTGCACATTTAAAAAGGTTTACATTTTCCACCATTGAACGAAGCCTATCTTTGACTAATCTCTAAGCAAGCAGTCAGTACTAAGCAGAGTTAAAAATCACACAACACCATGTTAGAGTCCAACGGGTTTATTTGGAAGCACTAGCTTTTGGAGAACTGCTCCTTCATCAGGTAGCTGTGAAGAATAAGACCATAAAATACAGAATTTATAGCAAAACATTACAGTGTCATGCAAATGAAATGATATATTGAACTGCTCATGTCTGTGTTCAACATGCTGTCACAAATTAGACATGAACAGGCAGTACTGTCAATCCCAGACTGGTAACTTGAAGAAGAGATTCAAAACTTCCTGCTCCCAGAATCGTAATCCAACAGCAGATGGACAGAATGCCATCTTGCAGCCAACAGGGGGTTTTATGTGTACAGAGATTGAAAAAAGTTCATTATTCACACTGAACCAGTTTTAACTCAGTTGTCAAAATGAGGTGGGTATATATGCTTCTCAAAGTTCTGAACAACCTGTCACTCATACCTGAAAATAAGATACTCAACCCTAGAACCCTAGCTCCCGAGTTTGTCTCAGATGCCCCATTCCCCCCTTCCTCCCCCATTGAAGCAAGCTCATTCTTCTCCATGTCAGAGCAAATTACAGCAGATAGAGTCATAGAGATGTGCAGCATGGAAACAGACCCTTCAGTCCAACTTGACCATGCTGACCAGATATCCTAACCTAATCTAGTCCCATTTGCTAGCACTTAGCCCATAACCTTCTAAACCCTTCCTATTCATATACCCATCCAGATGCCTTTTAAATTGTTGTAATTGTACCAGCCTCCACCACTTCCTCTGGCAGCTCATTCCAAACACGCACCATCCTTTGCGTGAGAAAGTTGCCCCTTAGGTCTCTTTTAAATATTTCCCTTCTCAACCTAATCCTAAGCCCTGAAGTTCTGGACTGCCCCACCCGAGGGAAAAGACCTTGTCTATTTAACCTATCCATGCCCCTCATGATTTTATAAACCTCTATAAAGGTCACCACTCAGACTCCGACACTCCAGGGAAAAGAGTCCCAGCCTATTCAACCTCTCCCTATAGTTCAAATCCTCCAACCCTGGCTACATCCTTGTAAATCTTTTCTGAACCCTTTCAAGTTTCATAAAATCCTTTCTGTAGAAGGGAGACCAGAATTGTACACAATATTCCAAAAGTGGCCAAACCAATGCCCAGTACAGCTGCAACATGACCTCCCAACTCCTGTACTCAATGCTCAGACCAATAAAAGGAAAGCATTCCAAACACCTTCTTCACTGTCCTATATACTTGAGACTCCACTTTCAAGGAGCTATGAACCTGCACTCCAAGGTCTCTTTGTTTTGGAACACTTCCCAGGACTTTACCATTAAGCCCTTCCAAAATGCAGCACCTCACATTTATCTAAATTAAATTACATTTGCCACTTCTTGGCCCATTAGTCAATCTGGTCAAGATCCCATCGAACTGAGGTAACCTTCTTTGCTGTCCACTGCTGGAATCGGTACTGAAAACAACAAATGCTGGTGATCACGGCGGGTCAGGCAGTGTCCATGGAGAGAGAGAAAGCTAACATTTTGAGTCTAGATGGCTCTTCATCAGATCTGACGCATGACTCGAAATGTTAACTTGCTCTCTTCCCATGGCTGCTACGATGTGGAGGTGCTGGTGTTGGACTAGGTGTACAAAGTTATAAACCACAACACCAGAATAATCTTTTGCTACAAATTCTGTCTTACGATGCAGCCCCACTAGTTACCTGATGAAGGAGCAGCACACTGAAAGCTGGTACTTCCAAGTAAACCTGTAGGACTATAACCTGGTGTTGTGTGATTTTTAACTTTGTCCACGGATGCTGTCTGACCCGCTGTGATCTCCAGCATTTGTTGTTTTCAGTTCATTTCCACATTATAGCAGGTTCTACCTTACAAAATGCCTACTTATCTGGAGAATGAGAAATCCAGTGTTTTGGAAAGCGTTATATAAGTGAAAGGCTCATCTCAGTAACCTCCTTGCCACTGACGACCATCTTTCTGCACCAAGGTACATTCTTCAAATTTCCTTTAAGCATCTGCTCCCAAAAACTTGCCTGTTCCCTGTATTCAAGTTTGATCCTGCCCAGAAACTGTGGGTAAACTCCTCATTATTTCAATTCCGATAGTCTCTAAAACAGGCTAGGAATCGCCAATTAGAACATTTTGCTTCACTTATCTTTTTTTCAAAGAAATTAATTCTTGGTGACATCATGCACTATTTGACTTTGGTTTTCCTCTTGATTTTAAAAAAAGACCATTGCCAGGAAATACCAATATAGATAGTAGTGTACTTCAGGAAGATTAATCTCAATGTCATTTGAAAATGTAGTTAAACAAGAAATAGAATCATTTTCCAGGGTTCAACTGGTTTTGCAGGTTTTCTTTCATGATAAAATGACATGCGATAACGTTACTGTGTCTTTATGACCATAATTAACTTCAAACAATTTTAATTCCAAATTTTATAAACTTCAGGTGTGCTCACTTTGGTCTCCCCATGTTCATTGAATTGTATTAACTCTGTAACTGGTCCTATCAGCTCAGTCAAGATTCCAAATGCACACGAAGTGACTCTGAGAGCCATGCGGTAACAAATTTAAAATATTTACACAGTGCTAATAGTATGCACAGGAAATACATACTGATCAGTGACCAGGGGAAGAATTTCAGGGTGAAACCAATCATTAGGTTGACAACCGCACCTATTGGTGAGCTGTAAAGGAGTCTGTGGTCAAACAGCCTCAGGGTTCAAACTTCTCCGCCCATCAACCCAATTCTTATTGAGAGCGTAAAGAGCATTTTTCAAATTTAAATTTTACTGTACATTATATTAGTTTCACTTTGTTTATGTTCACACTGACTGAGACTTGTATAGTCAGAGCATTAAACATACCGACTTGACTTTGACTGTTGCCAACTCCATGATGCTAGACCCTTCCCATTCTAGATTCCTAATCCCACCCCTTGTCATCCTCGAGATTCTGCTTCCATCTACTCATGTCCCCGAAACCTCTTCCCACACCCCCTCCTCTTTACCTCACTTAACCATTTCTCCATTGTGCAGACCCACTCCACACCCTGCACTGCCCCCGCTCCAACCTGTGCTTCACCGTGATGGTTCCATTTAATCACAAACATAAACTGCAGCAGGTCTGACAGCATCGCTGGAGAGAAAGCAGTACTGAATCCAGTGAACTAGACGGTAGCCGGGGAAAAAGGTGATACTTATGCTGAGGATTGGGGGGGGGGGGGGAAGGTGGGCAGAAAGGAGTGAGTGGATAGATGGAATCGATAGATCAAAAAATAAGTGAGAGAGAAACACAAATAGGGCAAACACAGGGAAGGTTGATAAGTTGATAATGGGGACAATCAATAAGTGAAATTGGGTGACGTCATGTTGGGACCTGGGTGGGGAGGGGTAGTTAAGGGGCATGGAAAGGGGTGCTTAGGCTCTAAAATTATTTTACCTTAGAAACTTACAGCTCAATGGCTTCAATATTGACTTTACCAGCTTCAAATTCCCTCCAACCCCAACCTTATCCCTGGTCCAGCTCTCACCCTCCTCCCTGACTTATCCATCTTCCTACTCACCTACCCCACTCCACTCTTTCCACAATAACCCCCCACACCATATCCCCACCTATCACCATCCCACCTACCCTTGCCCCCCCCCCCCCCCAGACTCTTCTCCCTCCCCAGTACTGACTGAAGGTTTCAGCCCGAACTGTTGACTTTCCTGCTCCTCGTCTGCAGTCTGTCCTGCTGTTCCAGCTTCACATCTACTGACAGTAAAATTATTAAATTCGATATTGAGTCCTGAAGTGGAAGAGATGTTGTTCTTCCAGCTGGCACACAGCCTCTCTGGAACATTGCAATAGGCCTGAGACAGAGAAGTTTGGCAGGGAGCGTGGTGGTGTGTTGAAGTAGCAGAAAGCTGGAAGCTCACGGTCACTTTTTGCAGACAGAACGTTGATGCTCTCCAAAGCAGTCACCCAGTCTGCATTTCATCTCCTCAGTGTAGAGGAGACCTCATTGTGAGAAACGAATACTAAATACCAGATTGAGTGAAGTGCAGGCAAAGTACTGCTTCACCTTGGATATGGAATAGGGAGGAAGAAAACGGGCAGGTTTTGCAGCTTTGGCAATTGCATGTGAGGGTGCTGCGAGACTGTAGAGATATGTTTGGAGTGGAGGAGATGTGGACCAAGGTGTCCCAGAGGGAACGGTCTATGCGGAATGCTGACAAGGGAAGGGAGAGGAATGTGTATCTGGTGGTGGTGGCATCACACAGGTGGTGGAAATGGCAGCTCATAGTCCTTTGGATGTGGATGCTGGTGGGATGGTAAGTAAGGACAGGGAGAGCCTATTGCTGCTGTGGGAGGGAAGGGAAGGGGTGAGGGCAGAAGGGTGGAGATGGGATGGACACAGCCAAAGGTCCTGTCAATCACATTGCTGGGGAATTCTCCATTCAGGAAACATTTGGAGATTTGAGATGTTCAGACAGATGTGGCAGAGAAGTTGGGAGAATGGAATGGAATCCTTATAGGAAACAGAGTGTGAGGATGTGTAGTCAAGGTAACTGAGAGTCAGGGCAAGGGGGGTGGGGTTGTACTGAACATTGGTGACCAGCCTATCCCCAGAAATGGAAACAGATGTTGATGTGGGGAAGGGATTTCCCATTTGGCCACATATTTGACCTGTAGAAAGTGAGGGGAATTAAAAAGTTGTCATCCAAAGTGAGGATGAGCTCAACCAGACAGAGGAGGGTGGAGATGGTTAACAGTTCAGGCCTTCTCTCCAGGAAGAAGCAGAGAGCCCAGAGACCCCTGATGGGAGAACGGACAGACTGCATATCCATGGTAATGAGTAGGCAGCTGGACCCCACAATCTGCAAATTTTGCAAAGACGTACAGGTTAGGTGGATTGGCTAAATGTCAATCCTCCTGCTCCTTAGATGCTGCCTGACCTGCTGTGCTTTTCCAGCACCTCACTCTTGACTATGTTAAATTGCCCAATCCATGACCAGTCTGTCCAACTTGCATATGTTTGGACTGTGGGAAGAAACTGGAGCACCTAGAAGAAACCCATGCAGACACAGGGAGAACATGCAAACACCACACAGATAGTCACTTGAGGCTGGAATATAACTCAGGCCCCTGATGCTGTTAGGCAGCAGTGGTAACCACTGTGCCACTGTACTGCCAGTGTTTAATCACTCCAAGGGGACGAGGAGCAGTGAGTGTGCATCTTATGCTGGTCTTGCTTCATTTAGAATCCCATTTAATTACATTACTTATGATGATAAAATCTCTACGTTCATTCTTTCTCCCGATTCCCTGTTCATTAGAAATGAAAATCAGTTACTTTGGGAAAACTGGCTCAGCCAGATAAGTTTAGCCCTGAAACTTCATTTTCAGCCGAATGAAAAGGCTTAAACATGAAAAAACTAACTTGGACACAGACACAACCAGACCAACCTTTAATGTGTAAAGCACATCCATCCTACAATGTCGTTTGCAAAAAAAACATAAAACCAGTGATTGATATGATTGAACAGCGTCAGAGTATTCCCATCTAGAGGAGCAGGAAGTGGCCTCAGCTTGCTTCAGTTAGACCACTACAATTGGGAACGAGAAATAGGAACAGACTATTCAGCCCTTAAAGCTTGTTCCACCAGCACAGCTGACCTACAAGCTCATTTGCTCCATATCCCTTCAACCACAGCCTTCCCTCGGACTGGAACTTTTTTTTTTATTTAGAGGAAACTTTGCACAGGACTTGATTATCAGAGAATCTATTCCAAGATCTTCAAAGATTACCGTTACTAGTGACAAACCGCTGAGGTACCAAGACAAATTTTGGGGTGGGGGGGGTGGGCAAGGAGTGAAATGAAAAAATTTCACCCCCAATCCACACTGAACGATTGAAAAAATGGGATATTTTACTCTAAGTATTTATTGAGCAGGAACATGATATTAATGTTGGAAAGAAGAATGGTGGTGATAGAAGTGAGGTATGCAGGGAGGTACAGACTGGAGCTAGAACAGAGAATCACACAGTTGTAGGACAATCAATCAATGGGACAAGTGAATAGTTTCCTTCCCTGCTACAATTTCCAGCATTAACAGGCAAAGCCAGCAGTTCACAGTATCAAAAAGAAAAAAAAGAAAAAGTGGGACAGAGTGATGAAATATTATCCCACAGGCACCAGGCAAAGTTCCAGAATGGCTGTTTAAAAATGGAAATTGGCAGTTGCTATGTGACCTGTCCAATGCTTTAAATATTGGCCTCACATAGTGGGGCAAGATACACAGAGTGTCCATGGGGTATGTGGAGAATACATTCTCAATGGCCTTCCTTGTGGGAAACAAGAACTACAATAGTTCACTGTAAAGAACTGCACTCAATATCTGGCCCAGTGGGTGCAAGAACATAGAAATGGAAGGAAAATAAAATTTTCAAATTTCTATGATTGATAAAGTACTTTCAAACGTTCCCAGGCAGTTCAAATGTATGACCCCACCACTTGATAGAAAACTGAACAAAGGCCATGAGCTTCCCAGGATGCTCAAACAGGGGAACTGGAGTCAACGCCAACTTGAGTAACTTATAGTTTTCTGTGTAACTCTCCTATGATGCAGCATATCTTCATGCCTTTTCAAGCGGAATAGCTTAGCCAGTACTGTGTCTACTACATAGAACAAAACATGTTACGCTTGAGTATGACACTTGGTAGCTGTAAATACTCAAGAAGTTATGTCCCAGCTTACAGTGCCTTAAAGACAAAAAGGGTAAGTCATTTGTTGACACATATGCCTGCTCACTCAATGACTCATTTTCATAGACTGCATTGCAAAAATTTGGTTTTGACAAACACAGTAATCCACAGCATACTGAAAAGAATCATTGTGATTTGATTCATCGCCCGAATAAATAACAACCTCACAGGAGAGGGAGGAGGACTTCAGTTTAAAATATCTCCCAGCCAAGGGGGAAGGAGCATCTCTGTACAAGCCTCATGTCACTAAGATGCAAGACTTCTGGAGAGAAAAAAAAATCAAATCAACATCCGGCTGGTAGAGGAAACTAACAGAAAAGATGAAAAACTGAGCATCGTCATCTTTGAGGAACAAATTGCTACATTACAGAATGAATATGTAAGTGTTCATTCTCCTTTCTTCTCCTGTTCATATAATTAGACTTGATCAAACTGATTCCAATCAATCAGTTTGAGTATTACTAATGGTTCAGCAAAATTAACATGAGTCAGTGATTTGAATATTCAAAAAAGAATCCTCATGATAATGAGTTTGTTACCAGAATCCCAGTTCAGACAACAAACTTGCACATTTGGGTTTCAAATAGTTCTTTAAATAAAATAAGGTTGAGAAAGACTGTCAGATCATCCATTGGTAAAGACTCAGGAATGGCTTCCATTGCGGCTTCCTGTGTTCCTCCATGTGGTTCCCACTGCCCTACACACCAGTCCATTCCATGTGCTGATTACTGCTTTAGCACAACTTCCTGAAATTACTTGGTCCAACTGGGCACACTAAAAAGACTGAAACACTTCAGAATTTTTGAGGGTCATCCTTAAACTGACAGATGTGCCTCAGGACAAACACTCTGCGCAATTAGACAGCAACACAAAGTACAGACGAAGAGCACTTGGTATTTTTGAAGAGGCAGTGTTCTTGTTGAAATCCTCAGAAGATATTTCATGTTATTGATTACAACACGTGCTTGTTCACTGCCAAACCAAACTGAAGAAATGTTAAAAACTGCAAGTTCCAGTGTTTGAAATCGTCCAAGTTGATGCTCACAGCCAACACTTGCATCGCTGTACCCAAAACTTGCTATATTGAAAGGAACATTAAAAAACCATCTCCATTTCAAGAATGATACAGGCCCAAGCGAACCTGTTCAATAGTAAGGTCCCATCTTATCATAACCAGCGTAACTGGGCCATTCAGGAAATAGGCCATAGGAGCACCGGAGTCCACCATAATGGTCAAACTCAATACCATATCCCGGCATGTGGTCAGATTCAGTCAATACATTATCGAGTGGCTGATTTGTTTTGCAAGATTCTGGACCATGTTTCAGCTCCGATCGGATCAACCTATAGTTCTGCCCTTTGTTACTATCCCAATAGGTCTTCCCACCACTTTCATAACAGATGGCAAACTCTATCCTTTCATGTGGAACGATGTACTCTGGTAAACGGATCTCAAATGAAAAAGTGTCTTTATCTGAGCCCCCATAAGAGTCTTGGACATAGCAGCAGGCATGGTCTTGTAAGGTTTTCCATGTATCAAAAGTTATTCTCACCTTCAAGGACTTTTCAAATGCAATGTTTTTCACTTTGACTGTCCCCATAATTGCATTATCTTGCAACATGCAGTTTTCAAGGCAGACAAAGTCAGTTTCTAGACGGTTCTTGAAATCTAAGTAATCTGATGAGGGCTGTGAAAAATCTAAGAGCAGGCTATCTTTGTCTGTGGTCTTCAGGCCTACCAAACTGCTGATCAGATCATCGACGTTAAAGGAAAAATTTAGGTCATTCAAATCGAAGAATTTAACCGTAGTCAAGGGCAAGCCCTTTGTGTCTGCAAAAGAGACGCGTTTCTGCTCCTTGATTTTGTGCTTATTTTCTGGTGTATCTTCACTGATGTGGAGGTGGATGCATGGCCGTAGCGGCTGGGTTATTTTCAATGCTCTTTTTGTGGTATAGCTTGCTTGCTTGAATGGAGGAGGGAGATATAGCTGCATAGCTATGTCAATTGGCAATGCAGATCTAGGAGACAAGATCTCAAGCATACTATAGGGAAACAAGAAAAAAAAAATTAGCTGCTGCCCTAGTGAAACAATTCAGTCAATTTGCAAGAGATTTGGAGATGGAACCACAGCAAACATTTACTACCACAAAGCCTAATTGCTGTGATTTCTCTACTTCACAGCATTTAATACACTTGTACTGCACAATTAATACAGACAAAAAGTGCAAGTCACTTTACAGACAGAAAATGTATCACCAAGTCATAAACATTGACGGTTCAAGAGGTGATCAAATATGGGATGGAAAATGTAAACTTCAGAAAATCTTTAGGTGACAATGGTCAACAGGGAAAGGACAAATTTCAAAACAATAGGACGAGGGTGGATGAAGACTCCAATATCAATAATGAAATGGGGGGGGGGGGGGGGGAAACTATCAAAATACATTACAGAATGCATAATAGAAAGCAATGAGCACCAATATATTAAAACACAAACAACAGTTGTGCTAATTAGTGTTATTACAACTTTAAAGTTCTGTTATGACACAGTAAATCCTCCTGCTTATTTTAACCCAGCAACACAGAAAAGATTTATCCCAGGCAGTAATCTGTGAAAATTCGATAGGCCAAGAACTAGTTAAAGTAAAAGTAACAACTTTATCTCTTAAAGTATAACAGAATAATTAACTAACAACTATTTACAACACCTTCCTCCAACCTATCTTTTACTTTCCCTTTCTACAATACTAGTCTGATAAAAATCCCAATTAAGATTTACAAAACAAAACTTCTCATCTCAAAACCAGGCAGCTTTCTGTTCTTCTCTGTATTCCTGTCTTCTTCTTCTTGGGAATTCTTCATAGGTTACTGATCGATAAAGGTACCTTTAAAAGAGCTATTCTCTAGGTAGTTTGCAGATGCTGGCTTGGCAGTTCTCTTCCTGGCTGTTCAATTTTCCCTGGTCTTATACACCCCGAAGCTTCGAATTGTGTTAGTGACTTTTAAGATTGTCAATAAATTCAATTCAAACTTAATTGGAGTTTGGTTTTTTTGGGGTATAATTTAAACTGATTAGCCTAATTCAAATCTGCTTTTGTCTCCAGTTGTTCGACCAGCAGGTTCACTGATTCCATTTTACCCACACATTTCTTCCTCAAAGAATTCCAATAGGTTGGGCAAACACAATTTCCACTTCATAAAATCATGTTGATCTTGCCCAACTATCTTGAACATTTCCAAGTGCCTGGATTTAGATTTTTAAAAAATATTGGTATCTAACATCTTCCCTACAACAGATGTTAAATTAGCTGGCCAGCAGTTTCCTGTTTCCCGTCTTCCTCCCATTTTGAATAAAGGAGTTACATTTTCTACTTTCTAATTGAATTGAGTGGTTATTGAATTGGGGGTTGGGGGGGGGGGGGGGGGGTGAGAAAATTAAAAGCAACGTATCTATGATGAAACCCATCAGGCATTTGTTAGCCTGCAGTACCACTTTGGATTCTGGAGTTCCTCCCTCCCTCCCACTTCCTGATTTATCACTGCTGCAGGAATGTTATTTGGATTCTCTGTAGTGAAGAATGATGCAAAACGCCTGTTCAGTTCATCTGCCATTGCCTTATTTCCCATTATTAATCCTCCTCACTCACTCCCTGTAGGGCCAATTCTCACTTTGTTAACTCTTCCTTTTTAAAAACTCTTAGTATCTACTTGTACATTTCTGAAGAGCTTCCTCTCAATCAAATTCTCCCTTTTTTTAATCCCACATATTCTGTCCAATATTCTGACCTGTCACCTGTCTTTGCACAAACATATGCTTTAACTTTATGTTGGCTACTAAATGTATAATCTTTCTAGTGTATCAATGAGGATGGGATTGTCCCTCAGAATTTTGCTTACTGATTGAAATGTATCTGTGGTAAATATTCCGAGGCATTCCCTTGCAATATTTGTCCTCCATCACTCCATTGTTGGTGGTCACACCTTCAGTTTTAAGGTCTGGAATACCTTTCCAAAATCACTCTGCTTCCCTGCCTCCTTCAAAATGTTAAAAATCACACAACACCAGGTTAGAGTCCAACAGGTTTAATTGGAAGCACTAGCTTTCAGAGTGCTTCACCAGTCCAACACCAGCATCTCCAAATCATGACTTCCTTCAAGATGTTCTTTCAACCAAGCAGTTTGCCAGTTTTCTAAATAGCTCACATCGCTCAGTGCCCATCTTTTGTCCCTTAAAACATTCAAAAGCATTTTCGGTGTTAAAGTCACTTACAAATGTAAATTGTTGTGTTCTGTAGCCCTTAAACCAGCTGTGTTCCTTCGGCATATTTTGACAAGCCAATTAGTAATCCAAATGATTGCATTCCCCAGACCCCCCACCTATCCGCTGGAATAGACCTGATACTCTCAGCCGTATCTAAAAGCAAACAGCATAATGGATCCACACGACCTTGAAATGAATGCACTAATGGTCAATTTGTGATATTAACAGTGTATTTTTTATGGATTTCAGCAGTCATGGATGAATGGTGCTACATCTTCACAGCAATAGTTTTCTGCCACCTACTTTATGAGGCAACTTTATCTGCATGTATTGCACTCATGTAACGACAGAAAGAATATTAATTTCTGGAAATTACATGCACATTTTGAAGCCTACCATCCCCCCCAGCAAACAGGAAAGCTGGGCAGTTAGCCGAATGCAAACAAGAACTCACTTTAAACTGCTGTTATCCGCTGGGCCACTGAAACTGCAAGGAGGTCAGAAACGTATAAATCCACAAAGCCTCCCTTCATCAGAAGATTCCTTCCTGCCCCCTCTGACATCTCCTGAGATTTTGTTAAAGCTGCATTTAAAAAAAAATGTCTATCTTTGCAGGACGAACAGTTTTTAAAGTAACCACCTGAACTCATGAACAGATTAGTGTTGGTTTAAAAAATATTTGCATCAAACTCAGTTATTACCTTCGACATAGTTTTAAAAAAAAACAAACAAACAGCAAGCTTCTATAGTTTAAATCAGTAGCAAACCAGCTTAGTCACCACAAAAAGTCAAGTCAAAAATATGAAAATTAACCCATCCACTGCCAAATGTTCCTTATTCACATTCCTAGTATCTATTTATTTTACAGTCTGGATTTCCAATCCCAAATGACTTCTTGATCCCACTTGATTTATTGCAAGTTTTCTTTTATCACCTGGGTTTACCAGCTTGGTGGTTTGAAAAAATCCAATTGCTAGTTTAATCAGTAAAACCATAAAACTGCAGGACTGTTGTGAAATTCCAATTGGTCCTGTAATGCCTGTTGTTGGGGAGGAATCCTGCCAATACACCCCATTACTCCAGTGACACAATAACATGGCTGAATCTTACTGCCAGCCTGAAACAAGCAACTCAAATGGTGCCAAATCATTTTCACTGTAACTCAGGATGGGTTATAAACCTCAACCTCCCAAGAATGAAGGAAGGATAAACAAGCGAAATTGAGCATTGAAAGGAGACCTTACCGCACACCACAGGAACTCAAATCTTTCCAGCATTTCAGTGTTGTGAAGCAGACTATCCACTACATTTAATTAATTTTTAAACGAAAACAAAACTTCCATTTGTAAAGTGCTTTTCTCTACCTCAAGATAATGGAGTTAACTCATGTCCTTCTTCAAAAAAAAAGAAGTGGTCTGGGATTTTTTTTATATCCACCCGAGATGTAGCCGAAGTCTTGGTTTGATGCCTCACGAAGATGCTATCTGTGACAGTGCTGCACTTTCTTGTACTACTTTGGGAAAGGTCAGCCATGGTTACAGTCTCTGAAGTGGAGCCTCCAACACAGAGGTCAGACAAAGCACTGATATAAAGGTTGTTTTTTATTAGATAAATGAGGATCAAAATGTACAATAACCCCATAATGGAATGGAGAAGGTGAAACTATTTTAATGTGCCACATTCCACAGTGTCAAGTGGATATTTTAAAAATATTACCCTCTGAATGACCTTCTGTGTTTAAATATAAAAAGGAAATTTTTCAGCAGAAAAAGTGATACACTAGCTTACTTAACAATATACTACAATCATTATTCAACAACATATTTCTAAGATGCTAAAGATAGTGGAAAATCAGTGAATTATAATCTTGATTCCATTTTTACACTGTTTACACTTAGTCAGAATCATTAGGGCACAGAAGGAGTCTATTCAGTCCAGGATTTTCGCGGCCTCCTAAGGTTCCCAGAATCACAGATGCCAGTCTTCAACCAATGCAATTCACTCCACATGATATCAATAATTGGCTGTGGACACTGGGTATTGCAATGGTTACATGGCCCAACAGTATTCTGGTGATAGTATTGAAGACTTCTGCTAGAATTTGCTGCTCCCCTAGCCAAGCTGTTCCAGTATTGTTACAACAGTGACATCTACCCGACAATGTGGAAAATTGACCAGGTATGTCCTGTCCACAAAAAGCAGGGCAAATCCAACCCATTCAATTATCCCTCTATGGGTCTACTTTTGAAGTAGCAGAAGAGGTCATCAACAGTGCTATCAAATGGCACTTGCAAAGGAATACACTGCTCCCTGATGCTCAGTTTGGATTTCCCCAGGGATAACTGACTCTTGATCTCATTACAGCCTTGGTTCAAATATGGACAAAAGAGCTGAACTCAAGAGGTAGAGTTAAAGCATCAGGAAGTGCAATGAAAATTGGAGTCAATGGGTTATCAGGGGAAAGCTCTCTATTGGTCAGAGTTATGCCGAACACAAAAGGAAAATGGTTGCGGTTGTTGGAGGCCAATCATCTCAGACATCACTGCAGGATTGCCCTAGGCCCTACCATATTCAGCTACATCAATGACATTCCTTCCATCACCCCATCAGAATAGAGAATATTCACCCTGTCAGAGTACGGATGAGCGCACAATGTTCAGCGCCATTTGTGACACTAAGCAGTTCTTGTCCAAATGCAGCAAGATGTAGACAATATCCAGGTTTGGGCTGACAGGTGGCAGATAACATTTGCCCTACACAAGGATTATCTGCAACAAAAGAATCTAACTATTAATCCATGACATTCATAGACTCAGTTGTAGAGATGGACAGCATGGAAACAGACCTTGTGTCTACAACTTGTTCGTGGCAACCAGGTATCCTCAATAAATCAAGTCCGATTTGCCAACACTCGGCCCATACCCCTCCAAACCCTTCCTATTCATATACCCATCCAGATGCCTTTTAAATGTTGCAATTGTACCAGCCTCCACCACTTCCTCTGGCAGCTCATTCCATACACACACCACTCTGTGAAAATGTTGCCCCAAGATCCCTTTTAAATCTTTCCCCTCATACCTAAACCTACACCCTCTAGTTTAGGACTCTCCCACTCTGGGGATAAAGACCTTGTCTATTCACCCTATCCAGTCCCCTCATGATTTTGTAAATCTCTAGACGGTCACCCCTCTGTTTCCGATGCTCTCCAGAAAATAGCTCCAGCCTATTCAGCCTCTCCCTTTAGCTCCAATCCTTGCAAAATCCTTGTAAATCTTTTCTGAACCCTTTCAAGTTTCACAACATTCTTCCTATGGCAGGGAGACCAGAAGTGCATGCAGTATTCCAAAAATTGTCTAACCAATGTACTGTACAGCCACAACATGACTTCCCAACTCTTGTACTCCATGCACTGACCAATACCTTCTTTGCTGTTCTGTCTGGCATTACTAACGACTATCAACATCCAGAGGGATTATCACTGTTCAGAAACTGAACTGGAGTAGCTATATACAAATTTTGACTACAAGAGCAGGTCCGAGGTAAGGCACTGCAGCTGCTAACTCACCTCCTGTCTCCCCTGTGCCTGTTTATTATCTACAAGGCATGAGTCAGGATTACTCTTCACTTGCCTGGATATGCGCAGTGTCAATAGTACTCAAGACACCAGTATTGCTTGATTGCAACTTGCTTGAATGGCACCACTTTCAACATTCACTCCCTTCACCACCAATGCAGTGGTAGTAGTGTGAACCATTGACAAGATACACTGTAGTAATTTGCCAAAGCTCCTCCTATAGTACCTTCCAAACCTACAACCTCAAGCACCAAAAAAGACAAGAGCAATAGATGCAAAGAAGCATCATCATGTACAATCTCCAAGTCCCACACTAAATGTGGAATTATATTGCCAATCCCTCACTGGATCACAACCTCTTCCTAAAAGCACGCTGAGGGCAGCAGCTAAGTAGGCAGCTCACCACCACCGCTTTCTCCAGGGCGACTGACAACAGAGGAACCCGATTATCTGCATATTGGATTGTCCGATAAGATCGCAAGGTCCTGATGCTCAGCTAAACTATGTTATCCAGCATTCAATTATCTAGAATTTGATTAACTGAATGAAATACTACCCACCCGCATCCTTTGGGTAATCGAGGTTCCTCTGTAAATGTTGATCTAGCCAGCAATGCCCACATATTATGAATGAAGAAAAAGAAACTTACTTGTGACAGAATCCATTCTCACTGCCCCTGCCTCAGCCCACCTTCTACTGTACCTCTCTTCCACACTTTAGGATCTCCTTCAGATGCTCTGGCGTCATCTCTGTGATCACTGACCTATCTGGACTCCACCAACCCCTTGAACTTAAAACCTTCATCTTCATGGTCAAAATCCTCAATCTCGTCTCTATTCACCTACAACCCACCGGACAATGTCTTCTTCTGAGTCTTGGCCAATTGTACATCCATCTCATCTCAAATCATTGGTCACTCAGCTGTCCAAAATGAAATGCCCTCCATAAACCTGACCCTTAAAGCTCACTTTGGCTAACCTTTGGATCACATGCCCTCACGTCTTCTCCTTTGGCTCTATGTCAGTTTGCATCAAAGCACCTTGGGACATGTATGCCATATAAACAAGGCTCCCTGTTGTGGATGACTAATTCAAATTTCAATCTACAAAGGCCAGCCATCCTCTGAATTACACAGCAATGGGCACAAGGGGTTGGTTCCTTTTTACATGGGCTTGGGGATTCACTTGATAACCCTGACTCCTGGAGATTGGAATGGATTGGCAAACCAACATCAGCAAAAACTTCCAAAGAAAGAAAAAAATGTCAGGCTGAATCATCAGTAAACCGCACAGCCATAGCACACATGACACGGCATGACCTACATAGTGTTCCCCTTGTCTACTGCAGTGCAATAAACACATCCCTTACACATCAGCTCCATAAAAATCATGTTGTGGCTGCTCAAGTTTAGCTGGTCAACTAGATTTTTCTGCCGATGTTATTTTAGATCTTCCAAACATCTTTGCTTTAACATTTTGATATAAATCAAAATGCCGTTGTAGCCCTAAAAAAAAAACAGTTTGGCTATTGAGCCTATTCAAAGGTGTTGTTACACACCTCTGGAGTAGGAGGGACTTGAACCTGGCATCTCGGTACATAGGTAGGGACACAAAGTTACAAGGAATAGTGTATAGCATGGGGCATTTTTTTAAACCACTGCATGCCCTGATATTTGTGAATACATGTCCTGCTGTGAAAAGGCACCTCTTTCATTGCTCTCCTCACTTTGGTGACTGCTAGTCATTGTTTGAAAGGTGTCCGAAATTCAAAGCTGCATTCTTGGGGATGCAAGCTGACACACGCTGGAGTTTTTAAACAAATAAAAATGCCACTATCCATCTGTAGCCATCTGAAGTCAGTCCTTGTGATGAAGATGCTCCATCTTCAACACAAGGACTTATTTTCACACTGATTTAATGTTTTCTGAATGGTTGGCAATTACAGTGTATGACCTGCAGACTCTACTATACGCAGGGATAAGGGGGGGCTTCTCAGGGTTGGGCAGCTGAGTCGTATGGAGATTTATGTTCCCTCTCAGATGTGATATCACACGTGTTCTTGAAATCTCTTGATGTGCCCAGTGCCATTTCAAAGAGAGCCTTCTTCATTTCAACTGATCACAAAGCAGGAACTTCCATCATTGGGTATGTCTGACCACTTCAGTAATCCTTTGAAGACTTCCCGAACACATTTTCACCA
Source organism: Chiloscyllium plagiosum (assembly GCF_037043375.1). Lineage (NCBI taxonomy): Eukaryota > Metazoa > Chordata > Chondrichthyes > Orectolobiformes > Hemiscylliidae > Chiloscyllium > Chiloscyllium plagiosum. The sequence goes on from NW_028270140.1 coordinate 15,371,906, forward strand.
TCTTCCCAGGAGTACGTCACCACAAACGAATTCCTAATAGAGCATTTGCTGCTTGAGTGGAGTTTCAGGAATAAAACAACATGTCTTTCCCAGCAGAGGTAATATTGAATGCTTAATGTCTTGATGCAGACATGTTGCTTTGGGAGAAGCATTGTTTTTGCAATGTTGCTTCTTACCCCAATGAAGGAAATAGTCTAGAGAAGATGCTGCCTGGAATGGAGGGCTTGCCTTATGAAGAAAGGTTGAATAAACTCAGACTTTTCTCTCTGGAGAGAAGGAGGAAGAGAGGAGACCTGATCGAGGTGTACAAAATAATGAGAGGAATAGATAGAGTCAATAGCCAGACACTTTTCCCCAGGGCAGGATTGACTGGTACAAGAAATCATAGTTTGAAGATATTAGGAGGAAGGTATAAAGGAGACATCAGAGGTAGGTTCTTTATGCGGAGAGTTGTGAATGTGTGGAATGCGTTGCCAGTTGAGGTGGTGGAAGCAGAGTCATTGGGGACATTTAAACGACTGCTGGACATGTACCTGTATAGCAGTGAGTTGAAGGGTGCGTAGGTTAAGTTACTATATTTTACATTAGGATTAAATCTCAGCATACCATTGTGGGCCAAAGGGCCTGTTCTGTGCTGTACCTCTACGAAACAGGAAACTGCTCATTGAACACCTTCAATCTAAAATCAAAGCCATTCCAAACCCAACTTCAGAGCTGTTGTGTGTGTGACTCTGCATGTGTGTATGTGTCTCTGCGTGTGTGTGTGTCTGAGTCTGCGGGAACTTACTCATACTGAGCTCTGAGTTCCATGTCACTGGGTGCTCATGCTTTGGAGGAGAAAACAAAAGGGGCTTTCAGAAGACAACCTGGAAAGTGAAGGATTTCTGCAAACTGTCTCCCACAGCAACGCACCTCCCCGCATCAAGTAAGATCACCAGCAAGATCCTGCAAAATGCAGAACACTCTTGTGAAACGGACAATGACGTGGAGCTCAATTTCTGAATTAGTTCATACTCTAGCAGCAACTGCACGCTAACGCTCTGAGGTTGGAGTGGTTGTTGGTACTCGCTTGGAGGTTGAACAGTGGCCTTGTGACCCAATAGATGTGAGATGGGTGCAGCAATACACTTAAGAGGACAACTAAGAGGAATCCTTGGAGGTGCCTGTCCTACCTTCACAGGGTGAGAGCAAGACTCCTCAGATGAAGGGATGATACCTCTGGGAGACCTCGTGAATTCAAGAGCTAGGCATTTAATGATAAAACATGTCAGAAACTGTATTTCCAGATGTGCTCACCTTATTTTTAACAAAATGACTAAAATGACTTCCAAAACACATTATGAACTATTCAATCTCACTTCTTAATTCCAGTCTATTTATTCAAGAGTATTTTACAAAGTTGTTGATTTATAATTTGTTGAGACTCCACAAGTTGTGCTTATCCATCAGATGTGGCTCCTCTCCAACTAGGTTGATGTGTTAAACAAAAGACTTGAAAGCTTCAGTTGTGGTTTAGTAATTACACTCTTCCCTCCAAGTCAACAGGTCATGGGATCAAGTATCTATTCCAGAGAATTATGCGCATAATCAGTGTTTACATTTCAATAGATTACCTCAGCATAGTTACCTCTCAGGTGGATGCAAAAGATCCTACTGCACTACTTCAAGATGTGAAGGAGCCAGAGTTGGACTGGGGTGGACAAAGTTAAAAATCACACAACACCATGTTATAGTCCAACAGGTTTATCTGGAAGCACTAGCTTTCAGAGTGCTGCTCCTTTGCCAGGTAGGTGTCACAGCAACCTAATGAAGGACCAGCGCTCCGAAAGCTAGTACTTCCAGATAAACCTGTTGGGACTATAACCTGGTGTTGTGATTTTTAACTATTTCAAAGAACATGGGAGAATTCCCCTATTTCCTGGTCATTATTTGTACCTAAACCACATCACAGATTATCTCATTGGCTTTACAAGAGGATTTGAGTTCAGAAATCAGTACATTTTATGGCATTCATACAGGGAATTGGGAAGACCACACCTGGAGTGATGTGTCCAGTCTAGCTCTCCCTTCCATATAAAGGATGCATTTGCCAGAAAGGGAATACAAAGGGGGTACACTCAGCTGAAACCTGGGAATGTTAGGACTATTGTATGAGGAGAGATTGGTGAATACAGGTACAGGTCTTTTGAACCAGAGTTTAGAGGATGAGATGGGATCTGATTGAAACGTATCGAATCTCAACAGGACTGGACAGACAGACTCTTTTCCCTGTTTGGGAAATCTAGAACCATGAGAGGGAGTGGAGCATTTAGTACTGAGATGCATAAAGAATTCTTCACGAAAAGTATTCACTACCTCAGAAGACTGTGGAGGAGGAGCGAGACAGAGGAGCAGCCATGATTATGTTGAATAGTAGAGCAGGCTCAAAAAGGGCCAAATGGCCTACTCCTAGTTTCTACCTTTCTATGTTTCAATTCACTGCTTGGCTGCCACATTTTCCCCATCACAACTGTGACTACACTTTCATTATCAGTGTATATATAATTGAGATCCTGGGGATGATCACATTATTGGGATTGTATTATAGACCCTCTAATAGTCAGAGGGAAATTGAGAAACAAACTGGTAAGGAGATCTCAGCTATCTGTAGGAATAGTAGGGTAGTTATGGTAGAGGATTTTAACTTTCCAAACAGAGACTGGGACTGCTATAGTGTTAAAGGTTTAGATGGAGAGGAATTTCTTAACTGTGTACAATACAATTTTCTGATTCAGTATGTGGATGTACCTACTTGAGAAGGTGCAAAACTTGACCTACTCTTGGGAAATAAGGCAGGGCAGGTGACTGACGTGTCAGTGGAGGAGCACTTTGGGGCCAGCAACCATAATTCTATTAGTTTTAAAATAGTGATGGAAAAGGATAGACCAGATCTAAAAGTTGAAGTTCTAAACTGGAGAAAGGCCAATTTTGACGGTCTTAGGCAAGAACTTTTGAACGCTGATTGGAGGCAGATGTTCACAGGTAAAGGGACGGCTGGAAAATGGGAAGCCTTCAGAAACGAGATAACATGAATCCAGAGAAAGGATATTCCTGTCAGGGTGAAAGGGAAGACTGGTAGGTATAAGGATTGCTGTATGACTAAAGAAATTGAGGGTTTGGTTAAGAAAACGAAGGAAGCATATGTCAGGTATAGATAGGATAGATCGAGTGAATCCTTAGAAGAGTATAAAGAAAGTAGGAGTATACTTAAGAGGCAAATCAGGAGGGCAAAACGGGGACATGAGATAGCTTTGGCAAATAGAATTAAGGAGAATCCAAAGGGTTTTTACAAATATATTAAGGACAAAAGGGCAACTAGGGAGAGAATAGGGCCCCTCAAAGATCAGCAAGGCGGCCTTTGTGCGGAGCCACACAAAATGGGGGAAGATACTAAATGAATATTTTGCATCAGTATTTACTGTGGAAAAGGGTATGGAAGATATAGAGTGTAGGGAAATAGATGGTGACATATTGCAAAATGTCCAGATTACAGAGGAGGAAGTGCTGGATGTCTTGAAACGGTTAAAGGTGAATAAATCCCCAGGACCTGATCAGGTGTACCCAAGAACTCTGAGGGAAGCTAGAGAAGTGACTGCTGGGCCTCTTGCTGAGATATTTGTATCATCAATAGTCACAGGTGAGGTGCGGGAAGACTGGAGGCTGGCAAACGTGGTGCCACTGTTTAAGAAGGGCGGTAAAGACAAGCCAGGCGGTATAGACCGTTGAGCCTGACCTCGGTGGTGGGCAAGTTGTTGGAGAGAATCCTGAGGGACAGGATGTACATGTATTTGGAAAGGCAAGGACTGATTCGGGATAGTCAACATGGCTTTGTGCGTGGGAAATCATGTCTCACAAACTTGATTGAGTTTTTTGAAGAAGTAACAAAGAAGATTGATGAGGGCAGAGCAGTAGATGTGATCTATATGGACTTCAGTAAGGCGTTCGATAAGGTTCCCTATGGGAGACTGATTAGCAAGGTTGGGTCTCATGGAATGCAGGGAGAACTAGCCATTTGGATACAGAACTGGCTCAAAGATAGAAGACAGAGGGTGGTGGTGGAGGGTTGTTTTTCCAGACTGGAGGCCTGTGACCAGTGGAGTGCCACAAGGATCAGTGCTGGGCCCTCTACTTTTTGTCATTTACATAAATGATTTGGATGCAAGCATAAGACGTACAGTAAGTAAGTTTGCAGATGACACCAAAATTGGAGGTGTAGTGGACAGCGAAGAGGGTTACCTCAGATTACAATAGTATCTGGACCAGATGGGCCAATGGGCTGAGAAGTGGCAGATGGAGTTTAATTCAGATAAATGCGAGGTACTGCATTTTGGGAAAGCAAATCTTAGCAGGACTTATACACTTAATGGTAAGGTCCTAGGGAGTGTTGCTGAACAAAGAGAGCTTGGAGTGCAGGTTCATAGCTCCTTGAAAGTGGAGTCGCAGGTAGATAGGATAGTGAAGAAGGTGTTTGGTATGCTTTCCTTTATTGGTCAGAGTATTGAGTACAGGAGTTGGGAGGTCATGTTGCAGCTGTACAGGGCATTGGTTAGGCCACTGTTGAAATATTGCGTGCAATTCTGGTCTCCTTCCTATCGGAAAGATGTTGTGAAACTTGAAAGGGTTCAGAAAAGATTTATAAGGATGTTGCCAGGGTTGGAGGATCTGAGCTACAGGGAGAGGATGAACAGGATGGGGCTGTTTTCCCTGGAGCGTCAGAGGCTGAGGGATGACCTTATAGAGGTTTACAAAATTATGATGGGCATGAATAGGATAAATAGACAAAGTCTTTTCCCTGGAGTCAGGGAGTCCAGAACTAGAGGGCATAGGTTTAGGGTGAGAAGGGAGAGATATAAAAGAGACCTAATGGGCAACTTTTTCAAGCAGAGGGTGGTATGGAATGAGCTGCCAGAGGAAATGATGGAATCCAGTACAATTGCAACATTTAAGAGCATTTGGATGGCTATATGAATAGGAAGGGTTTGGAGGGATATGGGCCAGGTGCTGGCAGGTGGGACTAGATTGGGATATCTGGTCGGCATGGATGGATTGGACTGAAGGGTCTGTTTCCATGCTGTACATCTCTATGACTCTAAATGGAAGCTTTAAAATCAAATTGATTTTTTTTCTTTTCAGATGACTGAGCAATAATCCAAGCGGTGACCAATTCAAAAGTGCAGGAGAAATTCAGCAGGTCTGGCAACATCTGTGAAAAGAGAAACAATTTTAGTGTTGAGTCCAATATGACTTCCTTTGGAACTGAAGGGGACTGGAAAGTGATTTTTTATGCTGTTGACAGAGGGTGAGGAGGAGCAAGTGGAACCGAATGTAAGGATGCCCAGAGTAAAAGACAAAAGGGTTGTTAGTGGGCATAAAGGACTGATGTAGATGCAAAATAGATATTTATAGTAGAAAATAGGTCAGTTTTGCTGGGGAGTGCCCATGTAAACAAGAATAGGGCAGGGGTGTCAGAAGTTTAATCAAATGGAGGACAGGGTTCATGGGTCTAACGTTGTTGAACTCAATGTTGAATCCTGAAGGCTGTAAAAGGTTCAAGTGCAAACTGGAGATGTTGTCCCACCAGCTTCCTTTGTTTTACACTGGAGAATTGTAGCAGCCTTAGGACAAATGTTAGCATGAAAACAAGATGGCATATTGAAATGACAAGCAGCTGGAAGGCTGGTGTTGTTATTATGGACAGAGCAGAGGTGCTTCATAAAGCAGTCTTGCTTTCTCCCAGTTCCAACACTTTGTTCATATGGGTTTGCTCTCCACAAAAATGACCGATTTCCTGCTGTACATATCTACAATTAACACCTATGCTGCGTCGATATCACTCCTCTACTAACCGCATTACTTTGTATTTTGCTTAGGAACCTTGTCAACTCTTCCACTCACTCCTCCTCCACTTTTGTCAATAATATTAAAAAGATGATTTTTTTGTCTGAAACTGAAAAATTATGTTGGACTTGGAATATCAACTGTTTTGATCACCACACACATTGCCAGACCTACAGAATCTGCCCACTACTTTGGTTTCATTTCAGATCACCAGCATCCACAAGTTATATGAAATTATAAAGGAACTTCAAGGTCAAGAACTCAACCTTCAGGAACTTTAGAAGTGCACTTTAATGAGAAAATTAGACACTTTTAAACATACTGATTTTAAAGGCCACTGATTAGATTCACAAAGATTAGCTACACGAATACTTCTAACTGAAAGGTTTTGCAGTAAAAATCATCTGTGGGAAGTACTTTGCAAAAAGGGGTTTGTGCCCTTAAACAACCTTCGCAGCGAAACAGTATTCATCGAAACAATGGCGTGAATAATCCTGCATTAACTTCTCACTTTTTTTTTGGTGCCATATTTCGATCGTGTACAACAAGATCCCGTTACAGAGTTGGGGGTGGGGGTGGTGTTAGAAACAGGCACCGATCGAGCCGCAGCAGAATACCGACTGGAATCTACAGGAAGCTGGTGTAATCGACCAATAACTTAAATAAACAACGATACACACACAAAAAAATGCTGTTTCACTCCACTCTTAGTTTGGCGAAAAAGCTGCAATCACAAACTCATTGATAATGAAATGTTTAAAATAGTGCAATGACATGAAAAAGAGACGTTTCAACAAGGATCTGATCAAGCTTCGCTAAAATTTCTCTGCCAGGTCTGAACAAAATCTTAGTGCGGTCCTGAACTGACCGCACGACTTCACCCGGAGAACCCCAAAACATCATGACTCCGTGCCCACTATCTACTGTATCGAGCAACTTCCCTCTTCCCCATGCCAGCCCATGCATTTACGCCACCCAGAGTCAGTCAATTCCTGGAAGGTTCAGCGGCCGGGCACATACAGGAGGCTCGGACATAAAGTTCCAGAGTCAGTTTAAAGTGACCAAATCATCAGCCAATTTATTATTCAGCATGCATTACAATTACTGGAAAGAAACCACCTCCTTCCTTGTGTTTATATAAAACAAACCAACCAAGTTCTGTAAAGAATCTATCTGTTCCTCTCTCCAAATCTGATAATAAGCAGCAATTTCCGTAAATGTATTTGTAAATAGGAACGTTCGCCGAGTGCCTGCGGAAAATTCCTCCTGCTTTCACTTACCTGCTGCAATTCATGGGGCTGGGGGGGGGGGGGTGTTAAGCTGACAGTTGCCCAGGGCTTGTAGAGGAGCCAGCCCCTAGCCCCAATCTCACTCCTCTCTCCCCTCCACAGGATTCTCCCCAGATAGACAAGTCCGCCCTGCTCCACCCCCCTTTGTAACGTCACAGACACTCACAACCAATTAGTGTGCGAACTTCCGCGCCATAGACCAATAGGAGCCCGGGCAACTGTCAGGAAGCCCCCACAAAAGGTGTGAGCGCAAGGGGGCGCCGCTGGAGCGTTTTCATTGTGAGGAGTCAATGTCGCAATAACTGGTTACATTCCCATTCCGGGGACGAAAGACCCGCATTTATAGAGCGTCTGTCACATCCCCAAGCGTTCACTCACATTTTTAGAGCCGAAATCCCATAAACAACCGTCATGATCAAATAATTCAGCCTGACACTTCACCCTCAGCAGTGGCTCACACACTCACGCCAGGACAAAAGCACCCCTAACCGTGGGATCTTCTTTGGGGGCTGGTCTGGTGTTTCTCGGAGTCATTGTGGAACGGTGTAGAAACCGCAGGTGGGGCGAAAGTTGAGTCACTGCGCTCCAACATTGTGTTAGTTATGCAAAGCAGCCCTCACGCCCTGTCAACTCACACATACTCCTCACGCCCAGACATGCCACCTCATTCCCCAGCCACTCCTATAGTCCTTCTTACCTATTCCCCATACTTACTTAAACGACCATTTATAGCCCTAAGCCAGTTAGTGTTCACTCATGCAAATTCATGTCCTCATGCAGCACGACAACCATAGAAACCGTACAGTGCGGAAACAGGCCATTCAGCCCAACAAGTCCACACCAACCCTCCGAAGAGTAACCCACCCAGAGCCATCCCCTTACAATATTACTCTGTATTTACCCCTAACTAATGCACCTACATGTCTGTGAACATTATGGGCAATTTAGTATGGCCAGTTCACCTAACCTGTATATCTTTGGAATGTGGGAAGAAACCGGAGCACCTGGAGGAAACCCACGCAGACACGGGGAGAATGTGCAAACTCCACACAGACAGTCGCTCCAGGCTGGAATCGAACTCGGATATGTCTCTAGCGCTGTGTGGCAGCACTGCTAACCACTGAGCCATTATTTGCCTACATTTTTATGCCAACTCGCCCAAAACTAACCATGGACAAATCTTAGGATCTATGCTGAGATTTTAAAAACACATAAAAATACATTCTTTTAACCACATAACCGCTTATAAGAACAAATATTTCATGCCAGTGTAAATCTTTATAAGAACAAGCATTGTAATTCACAATCCCATTTCAACAGTCTAGAACCAGTTGGATCCCATAATCAAAATTTGAAATGGCAAGCATGATGGAAGGTGGTGAAATTAGTTATGAAGCACTAAACCAGTAATAAAGGTCTTCAGGCTTTTGACAACAAACAGACTGAAATAGAAAGCAATTTTTCAAAATACTCCAGGCAAGTTTTTTTCAAATGTTTAAAAGGCAGAATTTTAAAATGCTTTGCCAGCATGATAGATCCTTTTGACAATCTCCTTTGACAGTTTTGAAAGTTGTCTTTGCCGTTTCATTTTCACACGTCTGACAATTGCTTTTGACACTTTATAAAGTTTAAATGCACTTTATAAAATTTAAATGAGCTGGAAAGTTTGTATATTTAAGTTTATGCACATTCATGTCTACATTTGAAGATCCCAAAGGTCACCTTACTTCTCTCAAAGTGCACCTGGCCTCCCCGAAAGATGTCTTAGGTCCGGATCCAAAAGGATACCTCTCTGAAAGAATATCTCGCCTCTTTAAACAATTCTACAACATTCAGATCTGCTTCTATCAGGTATAATCTGCACACATTGCATTTCACATATTTAGAGCACCATAATCAGGCACGAGTGGAGGCAGATGAAAATTTATATGAATAGCTGCCTCTGTGAAACATACATGTATGATAGTGACCCATTCCCAATCCCACCATTGCAAAAATGCTGTGCCCGGGGGTGGAATTTCCAGATTTCATCCTCCTCCACCATTTTCCTCATTGCAAAAGTCAAGACCTCTGTTTTCAAGCAAATTTAGCTGAGGTATAAATTAAAGCAAAATATTCTCAGCTATTTTGTTATGTGACTTATTTTATACCTTTCTGAGAGGACTGAAAGGACCACAGTTTAATCTAGCACCCAATATACAGACATTGCAGCACTTCAAGACTGCACGAAAAATGTCACCCAGAATTAAATGCTCAAGTCTCTGAGTCTGAGGTGAATTTGCTAACTAAGCCACACTTTGATCCAATTAAAGCAGCAAAACAGTTTAGATCTGGAACTGAATGCAGTAAAAGGTAAATTGCTCCACTCATTCCCATTCCTGTCCTATATCAAGGTCAGACCTGCTGCATTATTTTTGAATCCACGACGTTTGTTTTGTACTGAGAAGAACACAATCTTTATTTTTGCTTGGCACACAGTGCATAAGTTGTCAATTGTTCTAGATCCCTGAATTTCAGGCCTTGTAGTTCAGAATGGAAACTATTCACTTTATTTATGGTGCTTTACTGGAACATATAAATAGAAATAGGCCATTCAACCCCACTAGCCTGTTTTGCCATTCACTTAGGGTAAGGACATTGCAGATTCTGTGTTGCACCTTTGACAGTCTGTGAACAGTTTATCAATTCACTAACAGCCCCTGCACTTCACAATCTAAAAAAAGCAAAATACTACGGCTGCTGGAATCTGAAATAAATATAATCCACCTCTGAAGAAACATCAAATAAGACTTGAATCATTAACTCTGTTTCTCTTTTCACAAATGCTGTTGTGTTTCTCAACCTGACCGAGCATTCACCAAGCACTCAGTTCTGAGTGAAAATTGCGTAACTGAGGGATTTCACTAAAGTGTTGCTGCTGACCAGAGCTCACAAATTACTCTTCATAGAAATTAATTGGTCCAATTATTGTTTCTGGAAATTAAAGGAAATGCATGGATCTAAGTTGTCCTCTGCATCCTTTTCTGTGTTAGCCTTAATGGTTTTCTCAAATTTGCTCAATCGTTTAAACACTTTTAAAAAAAAAAAGTCAGACTCTTGATTTAAAATAAGACACTACGGATTCTGGAAATTTGAAACAAAAACAGAAATTACTGGTAAAATTCAGCAAGCAGAGTTAATACTTCAAGTGCAGTGACTCTTCATCAGAACTGATAGCAGCCAAGAAAACATACTATTTATGCTGAAGGCAAAGTGAGGAGGTGGAGGTAAGGAGAGTGGTGAGTGGGTTGCTTTTGGCATAGTCACTCATTCTTAACAACCTCTAGGCCTACTATCACATTATCTATGTTGCTTTCAGTACAGCTAACCCTTATTATCACTTATTTAGCTTTTCTTCTGTCCTGGTTTACTATCCGTAATCTCCTTTCATAGCTACCTCTTTCATATCTTTGTCTCTGTGGCCTCTAACTCCACTGATTTGCTCACCTCTCCCTTTCCCTGCATCCCCACTTCTCTTCAGCACAAATACAGCACCACATTTTCCTAGCTGGTAACAGTTCTGATGAGGAGCCATCAGACTCGAAATGTTAACTCCCATAGATGCTGCCGGACCTGCTGAATTTCTCTGGCAATTTCTGTTTTTGTTCCCGACTTTTAATTGTCTGTCCACCATAGTAATAGAAAAGCTCACAAGCATAACAAGACTTCTTATTGATTTTTGTTGTTGTTACAAAGTGTTTTGGTAAATTTTGCTTTGATATAGGCGCCACGTAAGTGTAAATCGGTGTGGGAGCTTGCTACCCCTCCAGGTGGTTCACCATCCTACGATTTCTAGGCTGATTGGCTTATGTTTGTGATGTAAATATTCCTATTTCAAATTCAAGTTTTGTAACAATTCCCATCTCACGACTGGTGGACAGTAGGTGCAAATGTGCCAATAGTCTCAAACAGGATACACACACTGGTCACTGAAAACTGGTGCTTCTTCCCTCTCCCAGGTCATACCCATGAGCATGATCAGTGATGTTCCGGAATGCTGATTGGTCAAATGGGAAAAAAAAACTTTTTTTGAAGTACAAAGTTGACGATGCTGGAGGAAGAAGTAGAGGGATTAATAAGAAATAAAACTTTTCTGACTAAATCTTAGAAGTAATAGTTGGTAGTTCTGGGTTCTTTGGGATGATGATCCCAATTTAGGCATTATTGACATCATACTCACTTTTGTCTCTTATAAGTAGATATTGAAACTGTCTTCAGGTATCTCTTTACCTCAATAGAAACTCTCAAAATTTAATAAAGTGACAGAAGCTAGATATCATGAGGAGGACTGCCTTATGCATTACTGATATCTTAAAGAATAATCAGGAAATGACAGCAGATGACCATCACCCTAAGAGACCAATCAGAAGGAAGCCACACTTCGATTTGACCAATCAGCGTTCAGGAACATCACTACGGCCTACGGTCATACTAGTCTGAAAAATCCCAATGTTGTCTGGTCTCAGAAGCTAAGCAGACTCAGACCTGGTTAGTACTTGGATGGGAGACCACCTGGGAATACCAGGTGCAGTAGGTTTTAAAAATAATGGGGCGACGGTGGCTCAGTCGTTAGCACTGCTACCTCACAATGCCAGGGTCTCAGATTCAATTCCTGCCTCGGGCGACTGTCTGTGTGGTGTTTGCACATTCTCCCTGTGTCTGTGTGGGCTTCCTCTGGGTGCTCCGGTTTCCTCCCACAATCCAAAGATGTGCAGGTTAGGTGGATTGGCCATGCTAAATTGTCCATAGTGTTAGTGTATTAGTGAGGGGTAAAATGTAGGGGAATGGGTCTGGGTGGGTTACTCTTTGGAGGGTCGGTGTAGATTTGTTGGGCCGAAGGGCCTGTTTCCATACTGTAGGGAATCTAATTTAATCACTAATCATGCTTTTGGGTATGACCTGGGAGAGGGAAGGATCACCGTCTTTCAGTGGCCAATGTGTGCATCCTGTTTGAAACTGAAGACCAGAGCTAGCTCTCCAACAAGAAGGAGGAGATCATGGGAGTAATAGTGGGAAAGCAGATCCCTGTTCTGAGGAAGCGTCACTGCAGTTGAAATGTCAACTCCGATTTTTCTTCGCAGATTCTGCCAGACCTGCTAAGCTTTTCCAGCAACTTCTGTTTTTGTTCCTGATTTACAGCATCTGCAATTCTTTCTTTTCTATTTTAAGAAGACTCACCTGTCACTCTGCAACTGAGGGCTGAATCATTTCATAGTAATATAAAATTTGGACTATTCATCTTTGAATTCCATTGACTGATTTAATACTTGAGACTTACTGCTTTATAAATGGATCACCTGACTCATGCAGGTTGGCCAGGTTTAATGAAGCCGACATGGATTAAACAAAATCAAAGAATATGGCGCTGGAAAAGTACAGCAGGTCAGGCAGCATCTGTGGAGCAGGAGTGTCAACGTTTGGGGCATAGGTCCTTCATCATCTCAAAACATCGATTCTCCTGCTCCTCAGATACTGCCTGACCTGCTGTGCTTTTCCAACACCACGCTCTTCGACTCTGATCTCCAGCATCTGCAGTCCTCACTTTCTCCATGGATTAAACAAAAGACAGTCTGAGCTGAGATTACTGTTTTTCCCAAGGACAGTGAAGACCATCAACTTGGCCGTGGGAGGAGTGGAAAAGTCTTCAGTTCATAATTGATTTACAACATCTTGGGAAATCTTCACATGTTGGACACGAAATATCGCTTACAGTCACCAAGCCTGGAAAAACAATCTTCAGCAGACAGAATACACAAACAAGCTGCTACTTTAAGGGCTCTTTCTCTGGCAGAAGAGAGGGGATGATTTGAGACTGTGGAAATTTATAAAGCTTTTAGATTTAATGTCAGGTTTATTAAACACACAGTGCCCATAATTGTACTTACTCAGGCATTGAAAAGATAGTTGAAAAGTGTGATGCTGGAAAAGCACAGCAGGTCTGGCAGCATTCAAGGAGCAGGAGAATTGATGTTTCAGGCATAAGCCCTTCATCAGGAATGTGGGGGTAGGGGAAAGGGGGCTGAGAGATAAATAGGAGGGAGGGGTGGCTGGGGAAAAGGTAGCTTGGAAGGCAATAGGTAGATGCAGGTGGGGGTGATGGTGATAGTTCAGAGTGGAGGGTGGAGTGAATAGGTGGGAAGGAAGATGGACGGGTAGGACAGTTCAAGAAGGCAGTGCGGAGTTCGAAGGTTGGATTTGGAATGAGATGGGGGAGAGGAGATGAGGAACCCGGTGAAATCAACATTGATTCCATGTGGTTGGAGGGTCCCAAGGTGGAAGATGAGATGCTCTTCCTCCAGGCATTGGGTGGCTGGGATTTGGTGGTGGAGGAGGCCCAGGACTTGCATGTCCTTGGCGGAGTGGGAGGGGGAGTTGAAGTGGTCAGCCACAGGATGGTGAGGTTGTTTGGTGCATGTGTCCCAGAGATGTTCTCTGAAATGTTCCACAAGTTGACATCCTGTCTCCCTAGTGTACAGGAGACAACATCAAGAGCAACAGACACAGTAGATGAGTTGTTTGGATGTGCAGGAACATCTCTGCCAGATGTGGAAGGATCCTTTTGGGCTTTGGATGGAGGTGAGGGGGAGGTGTGGATGCAGGTTTTACACCTCTTGTGGTGGCAAGGGATGGTGCTGGGAATGGAGGGTGGGTTGGTGGGCGGTGTGGTCTAGCGAGGGAGTTACTGAGGGAATGGTCTCTGCGGAATGCAGATGGGGGAGGTGGTGGGGTCTGACTGGCAAAAATGATGGAGGATGATATGTTATACCCGGAGATTGGTGGGGTGGAAGGTGAGGACTAGCCTTAAAAGATAGTGTTTATAATGACACCTGATCATCTGATTGATAAGTCCTGGACTAATTGGGCTAAAGCATATGCGTTTTTGGCTGAGTTTGAATTGTGTGGAGATTTTTGGAGGGTTTTTCACTGTGAGGTTGAAATAATTCTTCCACCGTAATTTACCAAACATTCCAACCAATTACTTACCACACCTCTACACCATCTCTCAAATCAGACTTCTGCCCATCTTACCACACATTGTTCCCGGAACATCTCGCTAGTCAGTAGATATCTTGGACTTCACCGGTAATCCTTGGTACTTGCACCAGCTTTTAAAGCCCATTGTGCAAGCTGACAAGCACTGTCAGTCCGTAGCTGTCCTGCACGGTTCCTGATATTTGCCCTGGGCATGGCAGTCAGATGGAAATCACTGTCCCACTTTACCTGGAGGTCCTGCTGGACAGGGTGGTGCTAATGCAAGACCTCCTCCTTCCACAGGAACAGCAATTGGGACCACAACACCAGATCATGCCAGCCTGGCCTGAGGTAAAAACAGTATCAGCTGAGGAATGCCCAGCAGTGTCAGAAGAAAGTTAATGTCTTTCTCCACTCCACCAGAAGGTTGGCCTTTACTTGCTGTGCCAGGACCCCTGACTGAAGTCTAGCTCTCTTGACTTGGCTGAGAACTGCATTAAGATGAATCTGGCTGAGAAGGCAAGGCACAAAAAGATAAGTCAATGTAAAATAGGTAGGCTCAGAGTGCTATGAAAGCAAGTGAAGAGCTTGGAGATGGAGTCTGGTCAAGTCACTCAGCTGGGTATGGGAGCAGCCATGATAGTTACTGGTGTAGGCTGAGATGCAGCAGTGAAATGCAGAAGCACTTTGTAACTGGACTGGAAATGTTCTATGAGGGTTTTTAGAGGCTGGTATACATCAGATGTGGATGTGGAATACATATGGCCAATGCTAGTGGGGCATGCCTTAAAATGTTAGTGCCCAGTGCACAACATGGAGCAAGCAGGGAGTTGTATCACCCAGCTGCTTGTACTGGTTTCCTTGTTGAGTCTTTCCAATGCTGAGCTTGTTTCACAAGTTTGGTAAGAAAGGAGGCTGAATATTAATGAGCCAAATTAGGCTGTTCACAAGATGTTCAACAAACAATAATCACTGTCAATGGGCTACTCGCCATGCCAATTGTGAAAAGCATAAGAGATGACATGAGTTTTTCCCAATGTTGAGAATGGCCTCACTGTAATTGTTACCCAATTCTGCCACACATCTTGGCATAGTCCACGTGACACAGATTCTTCAGTCTTGGTAAGGTCTGGTGCTCACTACAATTTTCACCTATTTCTCTTACTTCCTCCACATGACAATCCACAACATTTTGCAATATATATTTGTGATTTCATATTGTGTTAAGTAGAGTTTATTATGATTAGATTCCCTACAGCTTGGAAACAGGCCCTTCAGCCCAACCAATCCACACCGACCCTCCGAAGAGTAACCCACCCAGACTCATTTCCCTCTGACTAATGCACCTAGCACTATGGGAAATTTAGTATGGCCAATTCACCTGACCTGCACATCTTTGAATGTGGGAGGAACCTGGAGCACCCAGAGGAAACCCACGCAGACACAGGGAGAACATGCAAACTCCACACAGACAGCTGCCCGAGGCTGGAAACGAACCTAGAACCCTGGTGCTGTGAGGCAGCAGTGCTAACCACTGAGCCACCATGCCACCCCATGGTATTTATATTGTTATTATTCTGGAATTTGTACTTTAAAATAGAGGCAGATGTGTGTTTTCAGTTTTGTGAAAGTAATTTGTTTTTAAGAGGTCAGAAAGTCATTTGAATTTAGTGAACTAAAGAAATAATTTTGGAAAGGGCACATGATCCAGTTAAGTGCCGAGCAAAACACTAGTAGAGTTCGTAAAATAAATATTTATATTGTTAAGTTTACAACAGACACAGAGAAACAAACAAGAGGCCACTACTTTAGTTTTGATTTAAGAGCAGAAGAATTAAAATTGCAGTGCAGAAGAATAACCACCCTAACATAAGGGTCAGCACCAGATGCCTCCAAGCAGTGAGAGTTTGTACAGAAGTTTCAGAACCAAAGAGATTTAAGCCATCCAAATTTTTAAAAAAGTTAATGCCACCAAATCTGCTTAAAAAAACTTTTCAGCAGTCAAACAAGAACAGGAATGAGTCAGCTAATTTAAAATTAAAGACCTGAGATAAGACTGGGATTAAGTATCAATAAGGGATATTGCTGGGAAATAGGTTGAAACATTGTTTTACTGTTTACGTAAAGATCCTTTTACATATATTTAGGTCATATATATTTGGTATCCTTTTCATATTTTGTTAAAGAATAGTTGCAGCTTCAAGTATATATCCTTAATGACTAATCACGATGGTAGCAAACTGTAGAAGTTAAATTATAGACTACTAAACCAGGTTTAACTTTGGGCTCTGACTTGTCCAGTAATACCATCAGTAGGATCATAACAACTTCAGGAGAATTTAATTAATGCCTTCATCAATAGAGCTGGTTTTAATAGGTTTCTTGTCTGTAAATAGATACAATTCCTCTCCTTTGTTCCATGAATAATTTTAACAATGTGGTTGCTATTCCGACTTGTGAAATGTTTCCTCAGAAGAGTGTCTTTGATTCAGTATTTTTCCAGATCAATCTCCTGCTTCTAAAAATGAAATATTTTCAGACATTTCTTTTTTGCAAATGTAACTTTTTTTTCCCTGAAAGTGTTGTGATTAGCTATCAGTTCACAATGACATGGCTTTTAATTAGGCTTATTGAAGCGACTTAACCTGATCATTGCTTGAAATTTGGTCTTAGTTCAAAGGTTCAGCAATCAGTGGGTCCAACTTGAGTTATTCTGTATTTCTATTATGAGTAAAAACTAACAGTCCCAATTATTACAACATAAAATGAAAATCAAAAAGTAGTGTAACATTAGCAGCCTTCTGGACAACACTTTTCTTATAATGTTTAATTGCTGGTGGGGAACCTAGCTATGTGGGAGAATAGATAATAGAATGAGCTCTTCAGCACCATTATTTGGAGATGCCAGTGTTGGACTAGGGTGTTCAAAGTTAAAAATTACACAACACCAGGTTATATTCCAACAGGTTTAATTGGAAGCACTAGCTTTCGGAGCACTGCTCTTCATCAGGTGGTTGTGGAGTACACAATTGTAAGACACAGAATTTATAGCAATATATAAATTCTGTGTCTTACAATTGTGTCCTCCACAACCACCTGATGAAGGAACAGCGCTCAAAAAGCTAGTGCTTCCAATTAAACCTGTTGGAATATAACCTGATGTTGTGTGATTTTTAACTTCAGCATCATAGACTTGTTTCTGACCTTGGCTCCTGCAGAGCATGGCTCCAGTCTGGGAATAAAAAGAAAACCTAGAAGATTGCCCCAAGTGTGCCCAATTCTCATTGTCCTGGGAAACAAGTGCAGTTGGAAACTCTTTCTTCCCCACTTAATAAAACCATAACTTCCTGATCCAGTAAGCCAGAAACATTTAATAAACGCACAAAGAAACAGAACTGTGGAATGTTTACAGAAGCTGTTAATAATAAAGGAAATCAAATCACAATAAATTGCACTGAAATTAAATGACTCTATAGTTTTTCTGCATTGTGCTGAGCTTTACTGGAAGCATATTTGGTAAGGATTATCGAGGCCAATGTCCATTTGGGATTCTGTTGGCATGTGACACCCTGCTCATCAATCCTGTCCACCCGGAGACCTGGATATGAGCCATGAGGGATTGGGCAAAGGCAGCATCCCGTAAAGACCATATCTTTTTATTTTGTGTATTTTAAAATAAAATCTGTGGACTGAAATGAGAAAAAATTCTTTTAAAATCAATGTTTGGAAGGTGGCTGTAGTTATGAAAAGCAAGTAGCCTAACACCCATTGCAGGCATTTTGTGAGTAACTGTTTGAACAAGCATTAACTGAAGTTTGAGTTGCAGACAATTGGGACCCAAAGGGTGTACAAATGTAGCTTTTGCTGACCACAAGACGTTGATTGGTCTAAGGACTGATGACCAGTTAACAATGATCATAGGTCACAGCATCACTACAGTGAGGAAGCAGGTCATTCAGTCCATCAAGTCCACACCAACCTTCCAAAAAGCAGCCCACCCAGACCCACTGAATTCCCTTGCCCAATCCACCTAACTTGCACTTCTTTGGTCTGTGAGAGGAAACCAGAGCACTTGAAGAAAACCAACATAGATATGGGGAGAATATGCAAATGCTACACTGACAGTCACCCATGTATGGAATCGAAGCTGGGTCCCTGGCACTGTGAGGCAACAGTGCTAACCACTGAGCCACCATGCTGCCCTGTTGGAGACCTTCTTGTCTGCCAACAGTTGTGTGATTGGTTCTCAGGTAACCGAAGAGCTTGAAGCTGGGAACAACTCACACAGCAAGAGAGAGAGAAATTCAATTCTTACCCAGCTCAGGAGAGGTCTTTTCATTCTCTGCAGTCAAAACACACTGTAAACCTGAAGTAAACCCCTCCCTCTATAATCATTACTAAACTCCATCACCTTTGGGGGCACTACGGAACTAGAAAATTAATTGGACCCACTACGTAAATACTATGTCTACAAAACCAGATGCACAGCTGGGAATGCTGAGTCAAGGAATTCATCTTATTTTTTTCCAACAGCCCATCGACCATCTGCAAAGAACAAGCTAGGAGTGTGATGGAATATTCTCCACTTGTCTGCATCGGTGCAGCTCTAACAAAGCTCAAGAAACTTTACACCATTAGGAAAAAGTAGAACATCACAATTTTGAAATCTCACTCCCTCCAATGTAAGCACGCTATAGCAACAAAGTGTGTAAAAGACGTACTGTAGCAACTTGCCATGGTTCCTTTGGCAGCATCTTCCACACTTGCAATCTCCACCACCTGGAAAACCAAGTGTAGTTAGTGCAAGGCATCACCAGTCTCCTAGCAACCCACCATCCTGTTCCTTCACAATCACTGAATTAAAATCTTGGCATTCCCTCCCGAACAGAACTGTGCACACCTATGAGATACGAATCGCAGAGGTTTAAGAAGACACTTCCCCATTTTATTTTCAAAGGGAATTAGGGATAGGCAATAACTACTGGCCCGGCCAGCGATGTCTACAACTTCTGAACAAAAGAGGAGTGTCCTTGTATTCAGCCTGTGCATGTATGCTCAATTTCTCAACGTGAAGATATTTCTTTCCTTTGTAGAGACCAGCCTTTTTATTTATATGAAAATCTTCAATAGTCCTTTTATTTCAAAGTAAACTGATACTGAATTTAAGTAACCTGTAACTCTATATTGTAGGCCAGAGAATACTTCAGTACTTGCAACCATGACTGATCTCCTCGACTGGTTTTGAATATCTGAGGAGCAGTATGGAACTTACGAGTGAATTTTTTTCTTCTCATTGGCCCTGAGATTTTTTTTTCCTGGATATTCTTTACCTCTTCCTAGATATTATTCCACTGTGTGTGGACAATACTGGGCAGTTAAGAGTCAACTGCATTGCTGTGGGTCTGGAGTCACGTGTAGGCTAGATTAAGTAAGGATAGCAGTTTCCTTCACTAAAGGATACTAGTGAACTAGATGGATTTTTCACAACAATCAACAATGGTCATCATTAGAGTCTTAATTTGAGATTTTTATTGAATTCAAACTCTACCATCTGTTGTGATGGGATTTGAACCTTGTTCTCAACGTTCCCTGGGTCCCTTGATTAACAGTCCAGCAATAATACCACTAAGTCATTGCCTCCCCCAGGTTGGGCTCGCATTTATTAGCCATCTCTGATTATCATTGAGAAGAGGCTGCTGAACTGTTTCTTGAACCACTGCAGTCTTTGGGGAATAGGTACATCCACAGTACAGTTAGGAGGGGAATTCCTGGATTTTGACCCAGCATTTGGAAAGGAACCGTGATACAATTCCAAGGATGGTTTATGACTTGAAAAGGAACTTGCTTGTTTCCATGCAGGCCTGTCCTTGTCCTTCTAGGTGGTAGATGTCATGGCTTTGGAAGAAGCTTCAGGCAATCCAAATATTGGAACTTACGATTATTGTTTTAAAAGAAGCAATTCCTAATTTTGAAACCCTTCCTAATTTTCCTCCTCATCAGGTTTTTAGTTTGTCCATCTAATACCATTGCTAAATATTATAATTATGCCATTAAGTAGCTGTGGAGAACGAAGAAGATTATGAGGTCCTTCTAGATGACAAAAACGATAATGTTTTATCTTATCCATCCAAAGAAGACTTTTTCTACACTCCATTACAATATCCAATTGCTTTCTTATCAGCCAAATTTTCACTTGGTGTCACAAAGCAGGAACTATGCTAATTTCTGGACCCTGAACACACCCTAAGAGGAAACAGTCAATCTTTTGGATAGATTAGGGTGGTGCTGGAAAAGCACAGCATTTCAGGCAGCATCCAAGGAGCAAGAAAATCGACATTTCAGGCAAAAGCCCTTCATCAGGAATGAGGCTATGATGAAGGGCTTTTGCCCAAAACTCCGATTTTCCTGCTCCTTGGATGCTGGCTGACCTGCTGTGCTTTTCCAGCACCACTCTAATTTTGACTCTAATCTTCAGCATCCGCAGTACCCACTTCCGCTCAATCTTTGGGATAGTCTGCCTGGTTTTATTAAGGGAAGGCCATATCCTATTGAGTAAGTAACAATTGAATTGAATTGAATTGATTTGAATTAGCTTTATTTTCACTGTATTTGAGTACATGTGACACGTTCACAAGTCACCACTTATGGTGCCATTTTAAGGACATGGTACCTCGGTACAGGTTCTTCACTACACGTTCTTAGGGGAAAAAAAAGAAAAAGGAAGAAATGATACCAAAATTCCAGGTGCATTGTAGTGGATAATGAGGAAGGTTACCTCAGGATACAACAAGACCTTGATCAGATGGGCCAATGGGCTGAGGGGTGGTAGATGGAGTTTAATTTAGATAAATGCGAGGTGTTGCATTTTGGAAAGGCAAATTAGGGCAGGTCTTATATATTTAATGTAAGGTCCTGGGGACTATTGCTGAACAAAGAGACCTTGGAGCGCAGGTTCATAGTTCCTTCAAAGTGGAATCCCAGGTAGACAGGATAATGAAGAAGGGATTTGGTAAGCTTTCCTTAATTGGTCAGAAGATTGACTATAGAAGTTGGGAGGTCATGTTGTAGCTGTACAGGACTTTGGTTAGGCCACTTTTGGAATATTGTGTGCAATTCTGGTCTGTCTGCTATAGGATGTTGTGAAACCTGAAAGTGTCCAGAATAAATTTACAAGCATGTTGCTAGGAGGGTTTGAACTCTAGGGAGAGGCTGAATAGGATGGGGCCATTTTCCCTGGAATGCCAGAGGCATATGGGTGACCTTATAGAGTTTTATAAAATCATGAGGGGCATGGATAGGGCAAATAGACAAGGTCTTTTCCTCAGGGTAGCAGAGTCCAAAACTAGAGGGCATAGGTTTAGGGTGAGAGGGGAAAGATTTAAAAGGGTCCTAAGAGGCAATGTTTTCATTGCAGAGGATGGTGCTTGTATGGAATGAGCTGCCAAAGGAAGTGGTGAAGACTGGTACAATTACAGCATTTAAAAGGCATCTGGATGGGTACGTGAATAGGAAGTGTTTAGAGGGAAATCAGCCAAGTGCTGGCAAATGGGACTCGTTTAATTTTGGAAATTAGATTAGATTAGATTACTTTACAGTGTGGAAACAGGCCCTTCGGCCCAACAAGTCCACACCGACCCGCCGAAGCGCAAACCACCCATACCCCTTACCTAACACTACAGACAATTTAACATGGCCAATTCACCTGACCTGCACATCTTTGGACTGTGGGAGGAAACCGGAGCACCCGGAGGAAATCCACGCAGACACGGGGAGAATGTGCAAACTCCACACAGTCAGTCGCCTGAGGCGGGAATTGAACCCGGGTCTCTGGCGCTGCGAGGCAGCAGTGCTAACTACTGTGCCACCAGGCCGCCCACTAAGGTCTGTCTCCGTGCTGTACTGTACGGCTCTATGATTCTAAATAACATGTCCAATATTACAGACCATAGGAATAAATTAGAAAACAGAGAAATAAAAACTTCCCACACCCCGACAGTGCTTGAAGAGCTGTCACCTGAGCCGCCCATGGGATGCCTGCCTTCAGACTGCTGAACTGCCCTCCCTCCTGTTGGGAAACTGAAGGATAACTCTTCCATCATTTAACAGATTTCTTCAGGAGCCATACCTGCTGTCTGCTGAACCAGCCTCCGAAAGGCCCAGACCAGTATTTTTGGCAAGGCCCAAAAATTCTATCCCAAGAGTCCGCCCTCCACTACTGTCAGGGCTGTCACTTCTCATTGTTGATCCTGGTGTGAAGAATTAAAATTGTACTGTATAAGTTTGAATCTACATTGCCTGTGTTCGTCACCACCAGTATAAAGCAATATTTCTACTTAACATTCTCTCCAGTTAAAAGTCTTTCATCCATTTCTAAAACTAACTCACAAATGCCTTATCACAGAGACAAGAAGTACAGATGTTATTCACAATATTATCTCACAGACCTCCATGAGAAATTGACAAACTCTTTATGGTTAAATGATCCACAAAGTTGTTTTATTACAGAATTGGTTAGATTTCCACTTTACCTATTTCCTACTGTGGCAATTCCGCAGTGAAGTATTTGTTAGGAACTGTAGACCGAGGAGAAATCCAGTTTACGTGGGAGATGCCTCGCTACAAGAAATGGTTCAGAGGTTTCACAATGACGTAAAGTTTTTATTTCCTTTGGGAGAGATTGTTTTCAATGCGTTCATTAAAATCACAAGCAGATTGAACAGGCAGTGAGCAACCACTGTCACAGTGACATTACACATTTGCCGTGAGAATGCAGGATATGTCATTGGGAATGTTTCCAACACAGCAGGCGCCTCCATAAATAGCCATTGTCAGTCCTTATCAACTTCATTGATATGTTTGACACCAATCCAATCCACATTGAACACAGAGCAGGTTGTTGTGACTGGAACTGAGCAATACTATTGTTTTCTGCTGGCACACTGCCAAGTTTCACTCGGGCAGCATTGATTGCAGAGGGGTAACATTAGATCACTGGAGAAGTCTGATCTACCTGATGTGTACATCAGAAGATGTGGGACAACTGCCCCTTGATTCTCTGGAATGTACAGTTGGCAAGCAGTTGGCAACCAATTGCTTAAAGAATGATCTTCTGAAATGAAATATACTTTATCAATTTTCGTCCAGTGAAAATTTAAATAAAATTATGTAGGATGTTACAACTCTAAAATAGCCATTTAGCACATTGAAAATATGCTTTTAATGAGGCTCCACAACAGCTCTACACAATGACTAAAATTAATGCAATAAACATCGATAATGAGGAAATTAATAGAATTAAAGACTGAACCAATCCCATGGTAGTAAAGGAAGTAGGGGAGCACATTGCGGATTCCCTAACTATAATCTTTCAGAATTCCCTAGTCGTCCTGGATTGGAAAACTGCACAAGTCACTCCTCTTTTTAAGGAAGGCGAAAGAGGAAAAGCAGGGAAATTGTTGGAGTCTCTCGTCACGGATGGGGTAATTGAACACCTCAAACATTTTAATCAGGGAGAATCAGCATGGATTCGTAACAGGTCATCCTGACAAAGCTCACCAAAGTTTTTGAAGAGGTGACTAAAGTAGTGGACAAGTGAATATCTAAGAATGTCGTTTATGTAGACTTCCAGAAAACATTTGATAAAGATTAATAAAGTTTGATAAAGAGACTGTTATCTAAGGTAGAAGCGCACAGAACTTAGGGCAAATTACTGACACAGCTGAGAAATTGGTTGATTGGAAGGCAACAGAAAGTAGGATAAGGGGTATGTACTCAAATTGGCAAGATCTGACTAGTGGTGTGCCACAAAGAAAAACTGAAATTGCTGGAGAAACTCAGCAGGTCTGGCTGAATCTGTGGGGGGAAAACAGTGTTAAGATTTCAAGTCCAGGGACCCTTTAAATGCAATAGCTAGATAAAAGAGCTTAAATCCAAAGGTGAAGTGAGAGTGACAGCCCTTGATATTAAGACTGCTTTCGACCAAGTGCAGCATTAAGGAGCCTAGCAAAACTGAAATCAATGGGTATTAGGGGGGCAAACTCTCTGTGGTTAGAGTCATACTGACATATAGGAAGATGGTTGTACCTGTTAGATGCCAGCCCCAGGACACCTCTGCAGGAGCTCCTCAGGGTAGTGTTGGGCTTAACCATCTTCAGCTGCTTCATCAATGACCTTCCCTCCATCATAAGGTCAGAAGTGGGGATGTTCGCTGATGATTGCACAATGTTCAGCAACATTCATGATGACTCAGACGCTGACGCAGGAGGAAGTGGGGACTGCAAATGCTCGAGATCAGAGTCGAAGAGTGTGGTGCTGGAAAAGCACAGCGGGTCAGGCAGCATCTGAGGAGCAGGAGAGTCGACGTTTCGAGCATGAGCCCAGCTATCCGTTTCACCCTCATCTCCGACCTATCACCATCCCCCAACTTCCACCTTCATCTACCTATCACATTCCCAGCTACCTTCCCCTCAGCATCCTCCCCCATTTATCTCTCAGCCCCCTTGGGCCATCCCTTCATTCCTGATGAAGGGCTCATGCTCAAAACATTGACTCGCCTGCTCCTTGGATGTTGCCTGACCGCCTGTGCTTTTCCAGCACCACACTTTCAGATACTGAAGCAGTCCATGTTCAAATGCAGCAAGATCTGGATAATATCCAGGCTTGGGCTGACAAGTGGCAAGTAACACTCATGCCAGACAAATACCAGGCAATGACTTTCTTCAATAGAGACAATCTAACTACCATCCCTTGCCATTCAATGATGTTATCATATCTGAATCCCCCACTACCCACTTCCTGGGGGTTACCATTTGCCAGAATCTCAACTGGACTCACCACATAAACACATTAGCTACAACAGTAGGTCAGAGGATAGGAATATTGCAGTGAGTAACTCACCTCCTGACTCCTGAAAGCCTGTCCATCATTTTCAAGGCCAAGCCAGGAGTGTGATGGAATACTGCTCACCTTCCTGAATGGGTGCAGCTCTCCCTAAGGACATGTAGGTCTATAATAGGTGGACTGCAGCAGTTCAAGAAGGCAGCTCACCACCACCTTCTCAAGGGTTACTAGGGATGGGCAATAAATGCTGTCCCAGCCAGCGATGCCCATGTCACACAAGTGAATAAAAGAAAATAAATTCATGATGTGGAATCAGTTTAGGTGGAATTAAGGAACGGCAAGGGAAAAATTTCACTGGTTGCCTCCCTGTAGGACAATGTATAAATCAGGAACTAATAGATGCGTATAAGAAGGGCACTACAATTGTCATAGATGATCTTAATCTGCATATTGCCTGGACACATCAGATGGACAAGGAAGACAAATTTACACAGTGTATCATGAATTGTTTCTTAGAGCAGTACATTGCAGAATCTGCCCAGGAACAGGCTACTTTGGATCTAGTAATGTGCACTGAGGTGGGATCTGTAAGAGATCTCATAGTTAAGGATCCTGTATGGTGTAACAATCACAATGTGGTAGAATTTCACATTCAGTTTGAGGAAGAGCAACTTGGGTTTCAAACCAGCGTCCTCAACTTAAACAAGAGCAATTACAGAGGGTCTGAACAAAGAGTTGTCCAAAGCAGGCTGGGAAAACACACTGAGCGGAAAGTCAGTGGATGGACAATGGCAGAGGATTGAGCACATAGTTCATAACTTCCAACAAAATTATATTCCCGTCAGGTAGAAAGACTCAGTGAGAAGGATGAGGCATCTGTGCTTCACAAAGACAGTCAAGGACAGTATCCAAACAAACACTGAGGCTTACTAAGTGTGAAACAGGTGGTAGGCCAGAGTATTGGGAGCAAATGACTAAGGGAGAAAATTGATTATGAAAGTAAATTGGTAAGAAATCTAAAATCAAACGGCAGCAGCTTCTAAAGAGATTAGCTTACGTAAACATGGGACCCTTGGAGAATGAGACTTGGGAACTGATAACATGGAAATGGCAGATAATTAGAACATCCTTCACAGTGGCATTCACTGTAAACATCTCAAACATAACAGATAAGGAAGGAGTTAATGGGAGGAAGGATCTTTTCTATCATCTCTTTCATGCGAGACAAAGTATTTGACAAACCAATGGGATTGAGAGCTGATGCTCTATAAAGAATGTGGCTGCAGAAGTAATGGGAGAAAGTGAGGACTGCAGATGCTAGAGATCAGAGGCGAGAGTGTGATGCTGGAAAAGCACAGCAGGTCAGGTAGCATCTGAGGAGCAGAAGAATCAATGTTTTGGGCATAAACCCTTTATCAGGAATCAATGCTGCCTGACCTGCTGTGCTTTTCCAGCATCACATGCTCGACTGCAGAAGTAATGGCGGCATTGGTCAAAATATTCCAAAATTCACTGGATTTTGGGAGGATTCCAGCTGATTGGAAAACTGCTAATATGAACCCCCTGTTCAAGAAGGGAGAGGGACAGAAAGCAAGAAACTAAATGCCAGTTAGGGTAACATATATTGTTGGGAAAATGCTAGTGTCCATTATTAAGGAAGAAATGGCAGGGCGCATAAAAAGCATACACAATTGAACAAAATCAGCATGCTTTTGTGAAAGGGAAACCATGTTGTACAAATTCACTAGAATCTTTTGTTAGGATATGACAAACTGGTGATAAAGGAGAACAGGTAAAACTTGGATTTCCAGAAGGTATTCAATAAAGTGCCACATAAAAGGTTAGTGCACAATTGCGTCCATTTCCAAAGTGAGGCTCCTCGATTTATACACAATTCTACAGCAAAGATCTGCAAAGGTTTAGCATAACATTCTCTTTTTTATAGCCTTTTCTGAAATCAATAAAATCCCATATACGTTCTTAATTGCTTCTACAACTTCCCCTGTTACCTTTGAAGATTATTGAAAATGGAGACGTGTCTCTCTGCAACCCTATTCCAAAGCATCATTGAAATTACATTCTATCATCTGTATGTTGTTGCAGTAAACACTTGTACACATTAAATTGCATTTGCCCCATGTCTGCTTATTTCACTGACTATCTTGCTCACTATTTACTACAAGGGTAATTGACATAATCTCTGCCACCTCACAGTAATAGAGTCATTACTCACTCCAACTCTGCATTAAGATTAGGGTTAGGGTTAAGGTTAGGGTTATGGATAAGGTTTGGGTTAGGGTTAGGTATAAGGTTAGGGTTAAGGTTTGGGTTAAAGTTAGGGATAAGGTTAGGGTTAGGGTTAAGATTACGGTTGGTGTTAGGGTTAAGGTTAGGCTTAGTGTGAGGGTTAAGTAAATGTGCACCTCACCAAGTGGGCTGGACTACAGCTCTCAGGTTTGTAAGCACCATGTCCATTCAAAGGGCTCAACACCTGTGATAGGGTTAGGGTGAGGGTTAGGACTACAGTTAGGGTTAGGATTAGAGTTAAGGTTAGGCTTGATGTCAAGGTTAAGTAAATGTGCACATCACCAAGAGGGCTGGACTAGAACTCTCAGCTTTATAAACATCATGTCCACTCAAAGGGCTCAATGCCTACCTCATTCTCTTCAACTACTAATCATTTCTGCCCTCTGCACTTCCTACTTATATATGGGAACACCTCACCATCTCAATAAATTTTGAGTTTGGCATGATTCTGAATTCTTCTTTTGACATCTCTGCCTCTGTGCCCTCTTCTTTGACCAAAACTCTATGCTGACACCATGTAGAAAAACTGTTAATGTTTTGACTCTTCTTCAGAACTGAAAAATGATGGAAATTAAGCTTTTTTTATACTTTTGACAGAGGTAGATGAGAAGCGAGTGGGCAGATGGTATAGATACCCAATGCAAAAGGTAAAAGGATTGTGAACAGTGGAGGAAGAGGAAAAGAGATGTGACAAGGGACTAAATTAAGGTGTGAAAAGAAGAAAATTAGTCCTTGCAATGAAGGAGTGTAACTAAGACACAAACACAACAAGGTTGTAGGGGAAGGGAGGGGAGAGACTGTGAAAATAAACGGAGAACAGAAATAAAGTGTTCGGTTTCTGAAATTATTGGATTCTATGTTGAGACCTCAAGTTTGTAAAGTGCCTAAGTGGAAAATGAGTTGTTGTTCCTTGAGCCGGCACTGTGCTTCATTGGACAGAAATGTCAGTGTCAGAACAAGGTGGTTTCTTAAAATGGCAAACAACTGGGAGGTCAGGGTCATTCCTAGATTGCTGTTGGTCTTGGAAATTGAAAGCAGATCACAATGTCATAGTGAAGTCAGTCGATTAGACTGAAAGATGCCCAAGCAAAACACTGTTTTACCTTGACTGACTGTACAACAACCCCCCTGTCTGACTGAGGCAGGCTCTCCTTGACCTGACTGAGGACTGCTCCCCTTTGATTTTGAGACATGGCCATTTGATTGATACAAACACAGTGAGTTCCTTAAGTAGGCTGCTGCGTCATGCTATGTAGCAACTTGTCCACCTCTTGACTGATGACTGCCCACAAAATGCCTGACTTTTTAAATTCAATCATGGGAAGTTGGCATTGCTGGCATTACTTGCCCATTCTTCCTTGCTCTTGTGAAGGTGGTGATCAACTGCCTTCTAGAGCTGCTGCTCTCCATTCCTTCTAGAGATAGACACTCATATTCCTGCCCAACATCTTGAATTACGACTCCCACTCTCATTCTTACAGCCCCAAGCCCTGTCATGACAGTTTAGTCAACTACATTACTATGGGTCTAGAGTCCCCTTTGTAGGCCAGACCAATGCCATCCATGATTTCTTGATTCCTGATGTGACCTAAGAATGGGAATTACATCAGTAAACTGAAAATGTTTGGGATAATTGTTTCATGGTCATCATTAGAATTTCAATTTAATATTTTTACTGAATTCAAATTATACTGTGTGCTGTGGTTGGTTTCGAACCTGGATCCTCAGATCATTACCTGGGTATTTAGAGCAACAGTCCAGTGAAAATACTATCACCAGCACTTCCCATTTGTGGCTGTGCTAAACAGCAAGTTACGAAAGATGCATTGTAGTCCTTTAAAGAGGCACTGAGATGACAAAATACAAAAAGGCAAGGCAAGGCAAGAGAATGTGCGTAGGTGCAAAGTGAGTGTGTGCTCAGCAGTTCCATGATAAAGCCTGGTTCAGTCTATGGGCTGGTGCTTGTATAAGCACACAGTGCCCTCCCAGCAGCATTGCAAGGAGAGGTCGCAGTGCACTCCAAAGCGCAGCATTGAAGTGCAGAGCCATACTGTAAGTGGATCAGAGATGTACCATAATGAAATGGTGAGTGAGGCTGTTATGTGTTGGATGCCAAAGGTACGGAGATAGGCAGTGCGTGCTATGGCTGTCAATGGAGTGTGTCCTGAGATGCTGGTGGCCAAGTGTCAAAGGCAGAGTTACTGAGAAGCAAGGGGCAAAACAGAGCATCCAGGTCCCCACTTGGTCTTTCTTGTCAGGAATTCTCAGCATCTCCTACCTGGAAAATGTTCACCCACAGCCTCTTCCACCAGGCAGAAGATACAGAAGCTTGAACACATTCACCAGCAGGCTCAAGAACAGCTTCTTCCCTGCTGTTACTAGACGGATGAATGGATTGTCTAACTTCAAATAATGTTGATCTTGCATGGTGCACCTTCTGTGCAGTGTAACTTGTATGCCTCACTCTGTCTAAGCACCCTTTGATCCATATATCCTTGCTTGCTATGATCTCCCTAAATTGCTCGCAAAACAAAGCTTTTCACTGTACTTAGGTACACCTGACTACAAAAAAATCAAATCAAGTCTAGCTTCTTACCAGTGGGTGGGAGAAAAAGCAGATGCATATTAATGACTTGAGTTTAAGTAACAACGAACAATAATCTCTGTTACAAGATCTCTCACCACCCACTAGTGAGAATCCAGTCTTCACATTTTAGTCTTAGTTGGAAAGCATGACATTTTGGTCTTGATGTTGAGAAAGGCCTCTCTCCATATCTCATCCAATTTTCTCAAATTTTGTGTCATAGCCTATATTATTCAGGACGTAGGAAGATTCTGCCCAATTTTTCGAGAGCAGTATAATTCTTCATCAGAACTTCTTTGTGCCAAATTCACTGAAGTTTTCAAGTATTTTCTTATTTTGTTTCCAATCCTAAGCATTCCCAATACTTTGCTTGAATTGTTCCAAAGTTCCATGAACTTTTAATTTTGGAGGCTTAGTGCAAAATAGAGTTCTCACTTACAAAATGGAACCCTCGATTAAACTATCAGGGAGGAGGTGATGTAGTAGGAATGTTGATTGTTGGAAAAAGTCATCTGGTTCACCAATGTTCTTAAAGGAAGCAAACCTGTCATCCTTACCTAGTCTAGCCTATTTGTGACTCCAGATCCACAGCAATGTGGCTGACTTTTAACTGCCCAATGCACAATTAGGAAAGGGCCTAGCCAGTGACTCTGACATCGAATGAACAACTGGAACAAAATACATGAACAGAGTTTTGCTTTGGTTGGAAATATTCCAGCTAGTTTTACAAGTAAGAAAATCAATTCCTTTTCATTCATTCGTGGGATGTGGGTGTCGTTGGCTGGGCCAGCACATATTGCCTGTCCCTAGTTGCCCTCGAGAAGGTGGTGGTGAGCTGCCTCCTTGAACTGTTGCACCCCACCTGCTGTGGGTTGACCCACAATGTTATTAGGAAGGGAATTCCAGGATTTTGACTCAGCAACAATATGTTTCCAAGTCAGGATAGTGAGTGTCTTGGAGGGGAACTTGCAGGTGTTGGCGTTCCCACATATCTGCTCACCTTGCCCTTCTAGGTGGAAATGGTCGTGGGTTTGGAAGGAGTTGTTTAAGGATCTTTGGTGAATTTCTGCAGTGCATCTTGTAGTTAGTACATACTGCAGCGACTGAGTGCTGGTGGTTCCTGACCCAAACTGTCTCCATCTCCCTCAATTTCAATGTGAACTGAGATGAAAGGTGGCTGGTTGACTAGCCCAATCCACAGAACTAGGATGTAACTTAAACATGAAACACTTGGCACACTGTATTGTTATTCTGATTCTTTATATTTCAGGCCAGCTGAGATCCCCGAGTGTTAAACAATCCAGTAACTTCACCAAGGTTTGAGCTTAGTAGATCCAGGAGGTGAAAGTCTTTACTTCAGATCTAGATATCTTCCTGAAGTGACTCCATGATGAATCACAGAATCATTGAATCCCTACAGTGTGGAAACAGGCCTTTTGGCCCAACAAGTCCACTGGGACCCTCAGAAGCATAATCCACCCAGACCCATTCCCCTTACGCGATATTTACCCCTGACAAATGCATCTAGCCTACATATCCCTGAACACTATGGGCATTTAGCACAGCCAATTTACCTAGCCTGCACAGCTTTGGATTGTGGGGGGAAACCGGTGCACCCAGAGGAAACCCATGCAGACACACGGAGAATGTGTAAATTCCACACAGACTGAGGCTGGAATCGAACCTGGGTCCCTGGTGCTGTGAGCCACCATGCTGAGAGGTCATGGCCTTTCACCAAGGGCCACTGATCTCTCTACCAAGCCTTTGACCCTCCCCACCACTAGCATTTGAAGATTTTCACGTTCATCAAGTATCTACTGCCCCCTCCCCAGTGATCAATAGTGTACCCAATTAATCCTCCCCAATTCAGCCCCAACACCATCCTGCTAAACCCTGCAGATGACTCCCTTTCGAGCATGGGAAACTCCCCTTGCTCCCCCAGCCCATCACCCCTCTCCTCTTGCCCACTGTGGGACAAAAAAAGAATTTTCTGATGTCTCGGTCTGTGGATTTGGTTGAACTTAGTTTTACCTCTACTGCTTGTTCACATTATAGTCAAACTGAAGGGGACAGAAAAGGGATTCACAGAGTTCATTATTGACTAAAAATTGGAATAGAGCTCCTTTCCCAGTTTATGTGGCTCAGCTATTAATGGGAATGTCTCACTGGGTGGCCAGGGAAGTAGAAGGAAAATATTTTCCTATGGTTTAGGGCTTGACACAATTTAAACCATGTCCTCCTATCCGAGGGAGTAGTTTGCTTCTACTGCCCTTCCATCACCAGTGTTTTAAAAATACTTTATTTGAAGAGTTTTTAAATGGCACCACACACTTTCAATTTCAGGTTACAACAGAATCAATTATGCAAAACATGGAACTGCACAATTACGTTGCATGCTCCAATGTTTGGGAAAGCCCAAGAAATGAGATTAAATGGCATGGTGGAGTGAAACAGTGATGATTAAACCCGCTCCATGCAATTTGTGGCTTCTGATCTGCTGCAAAAAGATTCAAGAGTTGAAATTCTCCCTTGCTACTCAATTGCAAGGATCAGTTTAATCCCCATCATCGATATTTTCAAATTGAATGCAATTCAATTCACAGGAAATGAAAAGAATACAGAGGAACCTCGATTATCTGGCATTCGGTTATCCAAACATTGGATTTTTCAGCAAGATCGCAAGGTCCTAATGCTCGGCTAAACTATGTTATCCAGCATTTGATTATCCGGAATTCGATTAATCGAACGAAATACTCCCCACCCGTGTCCCTCAGATAATCAAGGTTTCTCTGTACATTTTTCCCAAAAATCCCTGTTGTATTTGATTAGACTAGATTCTCTACAGTGTGAAAACAGGCCCTTCGGCCCAACAAGTCCACACCGACCCTCTGAAGAGTAACCCACCCAGACCCATTTCCCTCTGACATGCACCTAACACTATGGGCAATTTATCATGGCCAATTCACTTGACCTGCACATCTTTGGACTGAGGGAAGAAACCGGAGCACCTGGAGAAAAGCCCGCGCAGACAGGGGAGAATGTGCAAACTCCACACAGACAGTCACCCGAGGTTAGAATCGAACCTGGGTCCCTGATGCTATGAGGCAGCAGTGAGCACTGAGCCACTATGCCACCCCCATGTTGCCCAGCTGCAGAGCACAAAAGATTAACAAGTAATTCCTGGAGATTTCCAGGCAATTCAGGAAGTCTGTCTTGATGCAATAATCCGGTTGAGGCAATCATAATATGGAGTAAGCAGACATTCACTTCATATTAAAAACTGTAATATGACGAAAGCATAAAGTAATACAAGATACGTGCAATTTATTTTGTCCTTGGCTTTGCTGATGTAAAACTGCTGTGGAACTGGTTATTATTAGTCACAGAGTTCATTCAGGTTGTTGGCTGGGGGATGATCAGCTCGTCATGGAATGTTTTGGAAAGTTTCCACTCAGTTTGGATCATGTGATGAGAACATGGGAAGCCTGTTAAGGTCACAGTCACTTTGGCTGTAAACAGGATTTGGTGATGTGGGACAAGGAGAGGTTTAGAAGGGGAGCAGTAATTTTTATCAGTTGACAAGGCTGGCAGGGACAAAGCAATATATTTTATTTCCAAAAGGATTAAATATTTAACACAGGCTGACTAAGGGTAACGAAGTTTGATTTTTCACTCCAATATATCAATTGTTACTATCTGACATTACAACGAGCAGGAAAAAGGATCGTTTCTAAATTTTGTACAAGTTTCTGGAGGTTTAGCTGTTCTGCATACAGAAAGCTTTCTTCAGGAAGGACACTTCTCTATGTATTATAATGCAACAATGGCCCTGATGTTTATAGGGAGGAGACAGAAAAAGCCAATAAGGCTGCATTAATGGAGAGTCATAGAGAAATTACAGCACAGAAGGAGGCCATTTTAATCCATTCCAGTTTACTGCAGAACAATCCGTATTGCTTCCCATTTTTTTCCTGCAGTCCAGCAAGGTTTCCCTCCAGTCCCTCAAACTTGTCAAATGCTCATAGAACTTTATCAAAAGTATCCGTGTCTCTTTCATAACTTGATGAATTACAACATCATCGGCCCAATTGAACATATTGTGTATACACGTGTGCATATTTATTCAGATGCAATTTGGAGCGATTCTATATCTTAAGAACCCTTTTCTCCAAGTTGCCCAATCCTACATTCTATTTAACCTATCTCTGCTATTGATTCTTCCTGGCAGTATTATTTCTTCTGCTATTGTTTCCAAATGTGATTATTCATTCTATTTCAAAGCTTTTAAAAATATACTTGACCTCATTGCTGCCTTGCTTTGTTTCGCAAGTAGGTTTTTATTTCTTTTTAAATACAGCAATTAAAATAGCAATTAAAATTTCTTTGTCTCAAAAGCTCATGAACTCTTATCTAGCAATGCTGTATCCCTATTAAATGAATATTTTTCCACAACTTTACTGTCAAAACGGGGGTTTCCTGCCTTCTATGGGCATAATGATGATGGCTTGTCTTTCACAGTCGAATAGCTAATGCCCATCCTTTTCCAAAAATTTGCCAAATAAACTTTGACATCTAAATAAATTCTTTCTTCCTGCACTAGTATTGAAGCTCCAAAACTTGTTTGATTCCTGGCTGAGTGTCTAATCAGCACTGTTCCTGCAGATTTACATTTCTTGATGGAATCTACCTTCCAGCCGTGACTAGTTTCTAGCTCACAGTTACTTCTACAATTCTCTTACCAGGTCTGAATTAAAACATTTTACCATGAACTATTATTTCTATTAATCTTTCCACTTGTTGCCCTGCAAGCTGTCTGTGAGTAGTTCTTAATGCTATAAAGTCTTTTAGCCATGAATTTCCAACATGACTCCTGGGTCTGCCAGAATTCTCACCATTGTTACCACAAGGCATAGAACATAAAGGCAGAAGAAGGTCATTCAGCCCAATGAGTTTGCTCTGCCATTCAATAAGACCATGGTTAGAGATTTAAAAAGTCTGCAGATGCTGGAATCCAAGGTAGACAAGCAGGAGGCTGGAAGAACACAGCAAACCAGGCAGCATCAGGAGATGGAGAAGTCAACATTTCGGGTGTAACTCTTCTTCAGGACTGGGGGTGGGTGTGGTAGGGGGGGTGCTGCAGATAAAGGGGGGGGGGTAGCGAGGTAGGGATAGGTGAAGACAGGTAGAGGGTATGCACTGGTTGGTCATTGGGAGGGATGGATCCAGTAGGTGGCTGGAAGTAAGGGTCGATGAGAGGAATACAGAGGAACCTCGATTATCCGAATATCAATTATCTGAAAATTCGATTATTCAAAGGAGATCTCGAGGTCCCTACAGAAATATTACATCAAAGTCATGTGTCCAACACTGATTGCGTCTTTTGTTTACAATGATTAAAACTGCTTAAGAGAACAGTCCTGGACTGATGGGAGAGCAGGCACCATCTCCAAATGACTGACCTCCACCCGCTCTCTCTTTCCACACTTTCCCTGGGGTTCTACAATGGTGAGTACCCGAAACCTCCCTTCCCCAGATAATCTCTCTGACATTGTCCTGTACCTATCAAAAAGTTACAGTAAAAAGTTGTGTGTGTGTGTGTGTTATTTGGAGACTCACCCCACAAAAGGCAGTAGCAGCAGCAGTCTTGTTGTTGGTGCCCAGTTCTGCTGACACGGAGGGGGGGTGGGAGCGGGGGCGGGAGC
The DNA here is from genome assembly GCF_037043375.1 of Chiloscyllium plagiosum. Lineage (NCBI taxonomy): Eukaryota > Metazoa > Chordata > Chondrichthyes > Orectolobiformes > Hemiscylliidae > Chiloscyllium > Chiloscyllium plagiosum. The sequence goes on from NW_028270140.1 coordinate 15,407,515, forward strand.
GGGTGGTGTTGGGGCGGGCAGGGGCAGTGTTGGGGTTTGTGTTGGGGGTGAGCGGGGGCGGTATTGGGGCAGGCAGGCAGGGGGTGGTGTTGGGGGTGGGCGGGTGGGGGTATGTGTTGGACAGGGGCGGGGGCGGTATTGGGTGGGCAGGCGGGGGTGATATTGGGGGCAGGGGAAATATTGGAGGTAGGCAGGGGTGATGTTGGGGGCAGGTGGGGGGCAGGGGAAGTATTGGAGGTAGGCGGGGGCAGTGTTGGGGGTGGGCGGGGGGATGCGTTGGACGGGGTTGGGGTGGACAGGGTTGAGGGTGGGCGGGGGCAGGGTCTCACACGCGGTGTGCTGCAATTTCCTGAAATGGGGAGCAGACTTAATAGGAAACTGCAAGCCCCAGAGAAGAGGCATTGAATTGATTAACCGAATAATCAATTATCCGAACAAAATAGTCCCGCCCATCTCATTCGAGTAATCAGTAATCGGGGCTGTGAGGGGAGTCAGTAATGGGAAGGAAGGTTATTTGAAATTGGAGAACTCAATGTTAAGTCCTCCAGGCTGTCGGCTGCCCAGGCAGAAGGTGAGGTATTGTGCCTCCAATTTTCAGTTTGGTTCATTGCGGCAATGATGGCGGCCAAGGATGGTCATGTCGGAAAGGGAGTGGGAAGGGGAATTATATGGGCAGTGACTGGGAGGTCAAGTCGGCCACTGTGGGCTGCAATGCTTGGTGAAATGTTCTGGGTGGGAGGAGGTATGGTCCAGTTAGTTATGGGAGTCTGTGAGTTTGTAATAAACATCCGTCTGAAGACTGTCCCCGAAATGGAAATGGATAAGTTAAGAACAGGGAGGGAGGTGTCTGAGATGGAACAAGTGAATTTGAGGGCGGGGTAGAAGTTGTGGGCAGTTGATGAACTGCTCCAGTTCAGCCTGGATGCAGGATGTTGCAACGATGTAGTCATCGATGTAATGGCAGAAGAGTTAGGGCACAGTGTCTATGTAGGTACTGAAGAGGGACTGTTCGATATAGCCAACAAAGAGGCAGGCGTAGCTGGGGCCGATCTGGGTGCTCATGGCCACCCCCAGGATTTGTCCTCAAGAGTCCCCCTGGTCTTCACCTACCACTCCACCAGTCTCCACATCCAACGCATCATTCTTAAACACTTCCGCCAACTCCAACTAGACCCCACCACCAAGAACATCTTCCTTTCTACACCTCTCCCAGCCTTCCGCAAGGACCATTCCCTTTGCCAATCCTTCGCTCGCACCACTCTCCCCACCAATCCCTCCGAAACCCCAGGTACCTTCCCCTGCAACTGGAAAAGATGCAAATCTTGTTGGTACACCCCTCCCAACCTCCCCCTCACCTCCATCCAGGGCCCCAATCAGTCCTTCCAGATGAGACAGAGGTTCACCTGCCTCTTCTCCAACCTAGTTTACTACATCAGGTGCTCTCGATGTGGTCTTCTCTACATCGGGAATACCAAACGTAAACTTAGGGAATGGTTCCCCAACCATGTCAGCCAGACCTGCAGGGTCCGACCTGACCTCCCAGTCACCGCCCATTTTAATTCCCCTTTCCACTCCCTTTCCGATGACCATCCTTGGCCTCCTCCATTGCCACAGTGAATCAAACCGCAAATTGGAGGAACAACACCTCATCTTCTGCTTGGGCAGCCTACAGCCCAGAGGACTCTACATTGGGTTCTCCAATTTCAAATACCATCCTTCCCAGCCCCTCCCCTCCCCTCCCTTCCATTCCTCCCCATCGACCCTTCCTTCCAGCCCCCTACTGGATTCCTCCCTCCTATCGCCCAGTCAAGTCGTACCCTCTACCTGTCTTCACTTATCCCCACTTCACCACCCTTCCCCAGCTCCCCCTTTATCTGCTTCCTATCGGAAAGATGTTGTGAAACTTGAAAGGGTTCAGAAATGATTTACAAGGATGCTGCCAGGGTTGGAGGACTTGAGCTATAGGGAGAGGTTGTACAGGCTGGGGCTGTTTTCCCTGAGCATCGGAGGCTGAGGGGTAACCTTATAAAGGTTTATAAAATCATGAGGGGCATGAATAGGATAAATAGACAAAGTCTTTTCCCTGGGGTCGGGGGATCCAGTACTGGAGGGCATAGGTTTAGAGTGAGAGGGAAAAGATATAAAAGAGACCTAAGGGGCAACTTTTTCATACAGAGGGTGGTACGTGTATGGAATAAGCTGCCAGAGGAAGTGGTGGAGGCTAGTACAATTACAACATTTAAGAGGCATTTGGATGGGTATGTGAATAGGAAAGGTTTGGAGGGATATGGGCCGGGTGCTGGCAGGTGGGACGAGATTGGGTTGGGGTATCTGGTCAGCATGGACGAGTTGGACCGAAGGGTCTGTTTCCATGCTGTACATCTCTATGAATCTATGATATAGGTTATTAATTTTGAATACATCTTGCACTTTTTTTTGTTGTATAATTGAAATGCCAGATTTCTTTCCGTGGAACTGGTGGTTATTTAAAACAGTCACTCAGTGCCTGGAGTCGTGTCCAACGACTCAAATGGGCCAGATGTTTTTACTGTCGACAATTAAGCAATTCAGATCAATACTTAACTGGTCAACCCTCACTTATTTTTAGTACAAATTTGCAATTTCCCCAGGCCTGTGAGATTGGATGCAGCCAAAAAAGATATTGACAGATACGTTTCAACATGGTTTATTAAATGTGCAAACATAAGAGAGATCAGAACAAATAAAAACAAAGCTAACTGTTCGAATAGCTTGAGTCAAGGTTATATACTTTTGCAACAAGAGTTATATGTCACAGTTGGAATTTTATGTCCCAGTTGTCATATAACTAGAGGCTGGCTTAAAATCAGGACTACTATCAAAACTAAAACCCATCACTCCTTGCAACATGGCCAACAATTTGACCATAAGTAATTCTATGGGTTATTCATCTTCATTTCTCAATACTTCCAAAAGGCCTTTGATAAGGTGCCACATGGGAGGCTGCTGAGCAAGGTGAGGGCCCATGGTGTTCGAGGTGAGCTACTGGTATGGATTGAGGATTGGCTGTCTGACAGAAGGCAGAGAGTTGGGATAAAAGGTTCTTTTTCGGAATGGCAGCCGGTGACAAGCGATGTCCCGCCGGGTTCAGTGTTGGGGTCGCAGCTGTTCACATTATATATTAATGATCTGGATGAAGGGACTGTGGACATTCTAGCGAAGTTTGCCGATGATACAAAGTTAGGTGGACAGGCAGGTAGTACTGAGGAAGTGGGGAGGCTGCAGAAGGATCTAGACAGTTTGGGAGGAGTGGTCCAGGAAATGGCTGATGGAATTCAATGTGAGCAAATGCGAGGTCTTGCACTTTGGAAAAAAGAATAGAAGCATGGATTACTTTCTAAACGGTGAGAAAATTCATAAAGCCAAAGTACAGAGGGATCTGGGAGTGCTAGTTGAGGATTCTCTAAAGGTAAACATGCAGGTTGAGTCCATGATTAAGAAAGCGAATGCAATGTTGTCAATAATCTCAAGAGGGTTGGAATATAAAAGCACTGTTGTGCTACTGAGACTTTATAAAGCTCTGGTTAGGCCCCATTTGGAGTACTGTGTCCAGTTTTGGTCCCCACACCTCAGGAGGGACATACTGGCACTGGAGCGTGTCCAGCGGAGATTCACACGGATGATCCCTGGAATGGTAGGTCTAACATACGAGGAACGGCTGAGGATCCTGGGATTGTATTCATTGGAGTTTAGAAGATTAAGGGGAGATCTAATAGAAACTTACAAGATAATACATGGCTTGGAGAGGGTGGAAGCTAGGAAATTGTTTCCGTTAGGCGAGGAGACTAGGACCCGTGGACACAGCCTTAGAATTAGAGGGTGTCATTTCAGAACAGAAATGCGGAGACGTTTCTTCAGCCAGAGAGTGGTGGGCCTGTGGAGGCTGGGACGCTAAATGTCTTCAAGGCAGAAATTGATAAATTCTTGATGTCACAAGGAATCAAGGGCTACGGGGAGAATGCGGGTAAGTGGAGTTGAAATGCCCATCAGCCATGATTGAATGGCGGAGTGGACTCAATGGGCCAAATGGCCTTACTTCCGCTCCTTTGTCTTATGGTCTTATGGAAATTCATCCCATTTATTCAATTCAGTTGGAGGAAGAGTTTCACCTCCAGGCAGCTGCTTGAGAAAGTGCGCTAGTTGGTCACACATTCCTGCAGCAATGTGCCCCCCTCCTATCGCTGTCCGATTGATTGGTTTGGAGGCAATTGCCTAATCTATAATCACCAGGCAAGTTGTGGTGTGCCAAACACTGGCATCAGTGCAGTTCCACAGATTCACCACTAGGACAGCAGGCCGGAAGCTCAAGAAGGCAAATTTTGAAGACAGAAGTCACAGATTAGATTAGGTTCCCTACAGGGTGGAAACAGGACCTTCGGTCCAACCAATCCACACCGACCCTCTGAAGCGTAACCCACCCGTACCCATTTCCGTCTGATTAATGCACCTAATACTATGGGCAATTTAGCCTGGCCAATCCACCCTAACCTGCACATCTTTAGACTGTGGGAGGAAACCAGAGCACCCAGAGGAAACCCACGCATACATAGGGAGAATGTGCAAATTCCACGCGGACAGTTGCCCAAGGCTGGAATCAAACCTGGGACCGTGGTTCTGTGAGGCAGCAGTGCTAACCACCATGCCGCCCACACAAGTGCCTTTTCAAAGAACAATACAGCATGGGAACAGGCCCTTCGATCTCCAAGACTATATTTTTATAGTCTCCCAAGGGATGTGTTTGTGCTTCTCCAGGATCCACTAAATTACCTCAAGACTTATCTTTACTGGGCCTTTTCTATATCATCATCCATAGCGCTGTTTGATTACAATTAATCTCTAAAATGTACATCAGAAGGCCTCAAATTCCATGTAAGAAAACCATTGGCATAACTGCCAGGTAATGTGGAAACCTGTGCTTTACACATGGCATTTGTCACTGGCCATATCACTGGGGCTAATAGGGTACTGAGGAGGAGAGTGTGAGGACTGCAGATGCTGGAGATCAGAGTCAAAAAGTGTCTTGATGAAGAGCTTATGCTCAAAACGTCAACGCTCCAATTCCTCAGATGCTGCCTGACTGGCTGTGCTTTTCTAGTACCACATGTTTTGACAGGGTATTGAGGAAAGCAATCTCATTTTGTGGCCATTACCACCTCAGTGAGGCCAGATGAATGCATCCAAAATGAACTTCATTTCAGTGTGCGGAAGCATTTGCTGATTTGACTGTGATTTGCTTTTATGCCAGTCTGAACATGTAACCTGTTACACAGCTGTCAGTGTATTCTCAACAATTTACCGAAGAATCACAGCAATGTAATGGCACAGAAGGGAGGACAATCAGCCATCTCTGAGTTCCTCTCTCTCCATCTCCTTAAGTTTGAATAGACCAAATATCTCTCTGTATCATTTCTCCAGTGGCAGAGATCAGTATCATGACAATTTTCTAAACCACCTCCTGTATTTTAAATGTTGCTTTTCTTCATCAAGGGCAGCATGGTGGCTCAGTGGTTAGTACTGATGCCTCACAGCACCAGGGTCACAGGTTCGATTCCAGCCTCAGGTGACTGTCTGTGTGGAGTTTGCATATTCTCCCCGTGTCTGCGTGGGTTTCCTCCAGTGCTCCTGTTTCCTCCCATAGTCCAAAGATGTGCAGGTCAGGTGAATTGGCCATGCTAAATTGCCCGTAGTGTTCGGTGAAGGGGTAAATGTAGGGGAATGGATCTGGGTGAGTTACTCTTCGGAGGATCGGTGTGGACTTGTTGGGCCGAAGGGCCTGTTTCACCACTGTAGGGAGTCTAATCAAAAGACCTGAATGACAGATACATTGAAACCAGAGTGGAGACTAATCACAGAATGACATAATTCTGGTGCTCAACCAGTTAGAATGTATTCTTTTTTCTATGGTGACTATTGCATCTGAATCTTTTCCAATTTCATGTTTAGATATTTCAATATAATTCATGGCATATGAGAGTTTCTTTTCTTTCTGAGGGATTGAATGATGACTGTACTTGTGGGTTCATATCCCACCACTCCACTTCTTTACATTTTCAATCAAATTCACTTATTAGGGAATGAACTATCAGACAGGATTGTGGAAATCATTGTTGCTATTCCCAAATTGCTAAGTAAATTGGATGAGAAAGATCAATTTTTAAGGGGTTCTTTCCAATCAATGCTCAAGGATTTGTGTTTATACCATCTATGCCACTCATAGATAGACATGTTAGTGGAGATCTGCCTTTGTGGTCTACATAAACCTTCAACTCCATGAAGCTTCCTGCAACAGGAGCCTACTAGATCTCCAAATCTGCCAGCTGCTGAGATGGGATGACATGGTGGCTCAGTGGTTAGCACTGCTGCCTCACAGTGCCAGGGACCCGGTTCAATTCCAACCTTGGGTGATGTCTGTGTGGAGTTTTTGCTGTGTGGCTGTGTAAGTTTCCACTCACAGTCTAAAACGTATGCAGCGTAGGTGTTTTGACCATGTTAAAATGCCAACAGTACCCAGTGATGTGCAAGCTAGGTGATTTAGCCATGAGAAATGCTAATTGGGATGGTCTTCAGAGGATCAGTTTGAACTTGATGGGCTGAATGGCCTAAATCCACACTGTAGGGATTCTATGAAATGTTGCTGGCAAAGTTAGCATTTATTGACCATCACTAACTGAGGAGCTTACTAGGTAGGTTCATTGGGTGGGTAAAAGTAAGCTATCTCAGTGCAGAACTAGACTTTCATATGGTTACATCGGAGTAAGGATGGCAGTGATCCTTCCTGAAAAATTGGACTTTATGTTGGTCACATGGTCACGGTCTTCTATTTCCAGATTTTAATAAATTGACTTCAAATCTGTGATGTGCTAAATTGGTATTTGAACCCACCTACAGTAAAGGCTGTTTAAGGCTACAACACTTTAATTTCTGTCATCACCAGAATAAACCATGGAAGACCGTCTCCACCGACAGACCAATAGGCACACAATAAATTGACTTGCTGCGCTGGGAAGTTGAGTGAAGTTTATTAATATTAGACAGTATCAGAGAAAGTGTCATAACATCTCAAGGCTCACTTGGCTCATTCTATCTGACTTTATGCATTGGGAAGTGGTTCTATCCATTAGCAGGTCAATCTGCTCTCAGGCTGTCGCAAATAGGAAAGGCCTCTGCCCACATGCTTTATTTTGGGCTGGGTTTTGCTCTGTGCAGCAAACATATTTCCTTCTTGCTTACTGGGATGACCTGCAAATGTTGTGCAATGTATTTAAGCAATTAAACAAACACGTTCTCAATATATGTAAACAATTTGTGATTATTGATTTTCTCTGGCCTGCATGTGGAAGTATGGCACGTTTCTCGTATGATCCTCCTTTTGTCAATTCAGAAGAATTGTATCCAATTGGAAGAAACTGCCATGCAAACAGGTGATACGTCAGGCCCAATGGACACAGTTGTTCATTTGTGTGCACATTTTTGGGGCAAATTGTGCTGCATGTTGGCATTGCATTAGTGCATGTGCAATGAGTGACCAGAGGATACTGCATGTACAAAGCAGGTAGATCATGATGTCAATCAAGACATAATGTTCATAGAATCATAGAATCCCTACAGTGCAGAAGCAGGCCATTTAGCTCATCAAGTCCTTACCGGCCCATTGAAGAGCATCCCAGCCAGACTCAACGCCTACCCTATCCCTGTAACCCTGCATTCCCCATGGCCAATCTACCTAACCTGCACATCTTTGGACTGTGTGAGGAAACCGGAGTTCCTGGTGGAAGCCCACACAGACAACTCAAGACAATTCCCCAAGGGCTGGAAGTGAACCTGGATCCCTGGCGCTGTGGGACAGCAGTGCTAACTATTGTTTTAATCCAACAAATTTGGAGCACAACTCTCCCCTCTCTCAATCCTGCATCATTAAAACAGAGGGAGAAAGTGAGGATTGCAGATGCTGGATATCAGAGTCAAAAAGTGTGGTGCTAGGAAAGCACAACTGGTCAGGCAGCATCCGAGGAGCAGGAGAGTCGAAGTTTTGAGCATAAGCCCTTCATCAGGAATGAGGCTTGTGGGCCAAGGGGGCTGATGGATAAATGGGAAGGGACTGGGGGAAGGTAGCTGGGAACACGATAGGTAGATGAAGGTGGGGGATGATGGTGATAGGTTGGAGTGGATAGGTGGGAAGGAAGATGGACAGGTAGGACAGTTCAAGAGGGTGGCGCCAAGTTGGAGGGTTGGATCTGGGATGTGGGGGGGGTTTGGGGAGATGAGGAAACTGATGAAATCAACATTGATCCCAAGTGGTTGGAGGGTCCCAAGGTGGAAGACGAGGTGTTCATCAGGAGTCGGATGGCTAGGATTTGGTGGTGGAGGAGGCACAGGACTTGCATATCCTTGGTGGAGTGGGAGTGGGAGCTGAAGTGTTTGGCCTCAGGATGGTGGGGTTATTTAGTGTGTGAGTCTTGGAGATGTTCCTGGAAACATTCTGCAAGTTGGCTCCCCGATGTAGAGGAGCAACGGATACAGTAGATGACGGATGTGGAGTGCAGGAACTTCAAATCCCCCTCTCACTCTGCCAAGGACATGCAAGTCCTGGGCCTCCTCCATTGCCCAATTCTAGCCACCCAATACCTGGAGGAAGAATGCGTCATCTTCTGCCTTGGGACCCTCCAACCACACAGCATCAATGTAGATTTCACCAGTTTCCTCATCTCCCCTCCCCCCACCTCATCCCAGATCCAACCCTCCAACTCGGCACCGCCCTCTTGAACTATCCTGCCTGTCCATCTCCCTTCCCACCTATCCACCCACCCTCCGCTCCAACCAATCACCATCATTCCCCACCTTCATCTACCCATCACATTCCCAACTACCATCCCCCCCAGTTCCAATTCCTTCCAATTTTCTCTCAGTCCCCTTTGGCCTGCCCCACATTCCTGATGAAGAGCTTATGCTTGAAATGTTGACTCTTCTGCTCCTTGGATGCTGCCTGACTGGCTGCGCTTTTCCAGCACCAAACATGGGAGCTGTAGCAAGCCTTCCCTTGAATTTGGATGAAGGAATAAACCCCTCGCAGAGCAGAACAAGCTGCTGGAAGAGGGAAGAGGAGGAGAAAGGCTCCTCATTGGTGGCCATATCTACTGGGAGTGTTCATGGAGCAATTCTTCTCCATGAGCCACAGCCAGAAACAGCACTGCATGGAACACCTGTGCCTCTGTAAGAATTCCCTCACCTGCCCAGCTGCAGCCCCAACCCCAGAGGAGTGCATAAAAAAACACATGGCCAGAGGCTGTGAGGATGAGCATGTCCTGCAGGCTGGAGTTGGAAATATTTGCTGCCCTTTGTTGTCTAAGGGAGGTAACAGCATTCTCTTTGGCCAGCGAGAAGTCAGTGGAGTAAGCACACAAAGAATAGAATAGAATCCCTACAGTGTGGAAACAGGCCCTTCGGCCCAACAACGACTCTCCGAAGAATAACCCACCCATACCCGATTGCTCTATATTTACCCCTGACTAATGGACCTAACAGACACATCCCTGAACGCTATGGGCAATTTAGCATGACCAATTCTTTGGATTGTGGGAGGAAACCCACGCAGACAAAGGAAGAATGTGCAAACTCCACACAGACAGTCGCCAGAGGCTGGAACCGAATCCAGGTCCCTGGCACTGTGAGGCAGCAGTGCTAACCACTGAGCCACCGTGCCACCCTTTTGTTAAATCGTGGCCCCCATGTTTGGGGCTGGAGCCCTACACTGACCAACTATGAATACATGGTTTGTCACCCTTTAACAAATGAAATTTAAGATTAGATTTGATTACTTACAGTGTGGAAACAGGCCCTTCGTCCCAACAAGTTCACACCGACTCTCTAAAGAGCAACCCACCCAGACCCATTCCCCTACATTTACCCCTTCACCTAACACTATGGGCAATTTCTCATCTGTCATAAATGGAAGATTCCTTATTTTTTAAACTTTGCACTCCTCATTCCATCTTCCCCCATCCCTGACAAGTAGTATCTTTTCAGCATCTCCTTTTTGGGCAAGTATTCTTTTAGAAAGTAACTTCGCCTTGTTTAGGAAGTGAACCTGGCTTACTTATTCTGTTACTGAAAAGTTTATCTGTTCTTTACTGTTCACAATTGTCTCATGTTGACACAAAAAAAAGTGAAACTAATCGCACAATTTGCAGGCTTCTCCTTGTTGCAGTGTTTCACTAATTGGATGCACATTGCTTTGTCACCAAATCTAAGCGACCAAGGCAAACAGATATGTGAGGACTGGGTGATAGGAGCTATCTGCTGTCAGGGATATCAGAAGAGGGAAGATAAGAAGGGGGTGCAGCATGGGGATGAAGAGACAAGGATGCAGACACATAGACAGCTTTTTTCCAGCTTGCTCAACTATGAAGAACCAAATTACCCATTTGGAGCCTTCCACATCCAAAGTTTTACTTGCACATCCACTAATATCATTTATTGTATCCGTTGCTCCCGATGCGGTCTCCTTTACATTGGGGAGACTGGGCGCCCTCCGAGCAGAGCGCTTTAGGGAACATCTCCGGGACACCCGCACCAATCAACCACATCGCCCCGTAGCCCAACATTTCAACTCCCCCTCCCACTCTGCCGAGGACATGGAGGTCCTGGGCCTCCTTCACCACCGCTCCCTCACCACCAGACACCTGGAGGAAGAACGCCTCATCTTCCGCCTCAGAACACTTCAACCCCAGAGCATCAATGTGAACTTCAACAGTTTCCTCATTTCCCCTTCCCCCACCTCACCCTAGTTCCAAACTTCCAGCTCAGCACTGTCCCCATGACTTGTCCGGACTTGTCCTACCTGCCTATCTCCTTTTCTACCTATCCACTCCACCCTCTCCTCCCTGACCTATCACCTTCATCCCCTCCCCCACTCACCCATTGTACTTTCTCCCCAACCCCGCCCTCCTCTAGCTTATTTCTCCACGCTTCAGGCTCACTGCCTTTATTCCTGACGAAGGGCTTTTGCCCGAAACATCGATTTCGAAGCTCCTTGGATGCTGCCTGAACTGCTCTTCCAGCACCACTAATCCAGAATCTGGTTTCCAGCATCTGCAGTCATTGTTTTTACCTTGTTGCACAAGCCAGCTGGCATTAGAGTCTATGGTACTGGACCATGCCAGTCTGGTCTGAGGTTACCAAGCAGGTTAAATCAGACTCAGCCACCTGGAGAAATGCCCAGCACTATAGGATGAAAGCCAATTGTCCTTCTCCAATCCATGAACGTAAGTGCCACCATCTTCTCTCTAATACCTCCCATGTATTCCATCTCTACTTCAGTACTTCCACCCACCAAGATTAATGCTCCGTCACTCTCACTATTACCTGCATTCACTCGCTGTCACCCACTCCAACCCTCAACGCTGCCCACTCACTTGCTCGGGACGCCTCCCTACCTGCACTAACACTTTCATCTCCCATGCTGTCATCCCAGGAGGAAAACAGCCCACATTAATGGAGGAAGAGTCAAAACCAGGGTGGTGAGCTGCCCAACATTTGGCTCCTCACCCCTCATCTGTGGAGAGCATCCTGAATCTGACCACTCCGAGTGTCTGATTGACTATGTCCAAGCCCCTGGATTGGTATCAGAGGCTGCCCTTGCCATGCTGTGCCAGGGCCTCCTGAGTGAAGTCTATCCCCTTGACTAGACTCAGACATGCTGACGACATGACCAGCTGCCTGCCTTTGTGCCTCGAATAGATGGTACAGCAAGACAGAATTTATAAGAGCCTGGTATCTCCGACTGAGGGGACAATGTACAAAAAGGCAAGGAAGGCAACTCAGGGGATGGTATATGAATCCAAGTAGGTTCAGAGTGAATGAGCGCTATGACAATGAGCTAAGAACCTAGAATACAATCTGGTCCAGTCCAGGAGTGTCCCTGAGCATACAGCATCTTTGTGGCAGTGTCACAATGAGATTTACCAGGGCAGCCTGAACGGAACACTGAAATGTAGAAGTGACCTGTAAGTGGATCAATATATTGCCATGAGGGTCCTTAAAGGCTGCCATGTATCAGTAGACATGGGGCCTGTGTGGGCTGGTGCCCAGGAATCATGCCCTGAGATGTTGGTGCCAATGCAGTGTCCAACATGGAGGTTGTTCAGAGCAAGGAGCAAGTAGAGATGGAATACATGGGAGGTATTAGAGAGAAGATGGTGGCACTTATGTTCATGGATTGGAGAAGGACAATTGGCTTTCATCCTATAGTGCTGGGCATTTCTCCAGGTGGCTGAGTCTGATTTAACCTGCTTGGTAACCTCAGACCAGACTGGCATGGTCCAGTACCATAGACTCTAATGCCAGCTGGCTTGTGCAACAAGGTAAAAACAATGACTGCAGATGCTGGAAACCAGATTCTGGATTAGTGGTGCTGGAAGAGCAGTTCAGGCAGCATCCAAGGAGCTTCGAAATCGATGTTTCGGGCAAAAGCCCTTCATTAGGAATAAAGGCAGTGAGGTACACGCCTTGGTTTCCATGCTGGATTTTCTCAGCATCTAGCACATTCGGCACATTTGCTCAGACAGGAAGCCGAATAGTAATGCAGCAAACTGGGCCATCAACAACATATTTAACAAGCAACAATCCCCGTTCAATTGCCATCGCTGCTCGTCAAAAGAATTAAAGATGGTGCAAGTTGCTCCTGACATTCAGATTGGGCTCACTGAACCTCCCATCTGATACTGCCACACCTCTGTCATAGCCCACATTGCTCAGACCCTGAAAACTTCTGCCTGATGTGTTTGACCCCCCACTCCAAAAACTGAACCTGAGACTTCCATTCAGAAGTGTGGCACTATTAAAAGTACCTTTTCTTGTATCAGATATTAAACTGAGTTCTGCTTGTTCTGGCAAGTGTATCTAATGAATTTCATTGCATTAATTGAAGATGACCAGGGGTGTTCTTATGGTATTCTGGCTAATATTAATATATCAACCAATACCTAAAGCAGATTATTTGGCCATTTATTTCATATATCGAACTAAGTGGTTACTGTTTCCTACATTACAATCAGTGACTTCACATCAAAAGATATTCCGAGTTTTATAACGGTGCTAGATAAATGTAAATCTTTCACCATTCCTTCCTTATGGATTTTGCGTCCAGCTTCAGGGGCTCAGTCCTTAGTTTCTCCTCTCTGAACAGTAAGTGCTGCAAAGATTTTTGTGCAGATTGAACAATGTGAAAATGTTGAGCAATTCCTTCATATTGACTCAGTCGAGTTTGGACACACCTTCTAAATTGCAAACTGAAAAGATAGTGTAAAATTGGCAGGAGTTCAATTGATTGTGTGATCGAACCCAGAAAAGCAGGTTTGTCCACCACAGAATTGACATTTACTTTCAGGTCAATTTTTAGTTGACATTTTGACGAGACCAAGCTGTACGAGGATTGAGAGAGGATCTGACACCATAGGTTAGTGAGACAATGGAGCTGATGGTATAACTGATGGCTTTTACAGAATTGGTACGATTGTTATAGCGCAGAAGGAGGCCATTCAGCCATTGTGCCTCCACGAGTTCTTCGAACGAGCATCATTATCTAGTCACAATCTTCTGCTTTATCACCATACACTTGCACACTAGTTCTATGCCCCTTGGCATTCAGTGGTGTTACCATCACTGAATTCCCCACTTTCAACATCCTGGAGGGTTACCACTGACCAAAAACTCAACTAGCCTCACTGTACAAATACAGAGGCTACAACAGCAGGTCAGAGATCTCGAATACTGTGGGGAGTAATTCACCTCCTGACTTCTCAAAGCCTGTCCACCATCTATCTACAAGGCACAAGTCAGGAGTGTGATGGAGTAGGCTTCACTTGCCTGGATTGGTGCAGCTCCAACAACACTTAAGAAGTTTGACACCATCCAGGACAATGTAGCCCACTTGATTGGCATCACATCCATTCACCCAACCACCAATGTTCAGTGCCGCTGTTCTCATTATCTACAAGATGTACTGCAGAAATTTACCAAAGATCCTCAGATAGCACCTTCCAAACCCATGACTACTTCGATCTAGAAGGACAAGGGCAGCAGATACATGGGAACACCACCAACTGAAAGTTTAACTTCAAGCCACCCACCATCCTGATTTGGAACTTTATCACTGTTCCTTCACTGTTGCCGAGTGAAAACCCTGGAATTCCCTCCCTAATGCCCTTGTGGGTCAACCCCAGCAGTTCAAGGAGGCAGTTCACTACCACCTACTCAAGAAGCATCAATGAAATGAATTGAATTGAATTAGTTTTATTGTCACAAGAGGCAGACAATAAATGCTGGCCCAGCCAGCAATGCACAAATGTCATGAATGAATGAAAAAAAATTCTTGTAAGTTGATGCACATTGTTCCTATAATGTGGTGCCCATTACTGTACACAATATATCATGATGTGGAGGTGCTGGTGTTGGACTGGGGTGGACTAGGTCTATCCCTACTTTAGAAATAGAACCAGTCTGACTCAAGATTACTGGCAGACTCTAACCTCACACTTTTAATGCATTGTCTGAGCTGACATGTCACTTTTTTTTAATAAAACCTTAAGTTATTTCAAGAATGTGATTTGAAAGAGGTTCTGGGATTTATATATTAATGAACTAAAACCTGCAACCCATTCTATAAGATGAAAAACTGAACAGCAATCTAGGTTTGTTCAGTATATCGTATCAGTTGCATGCATGACCCTGATCTTTCGTTATAAATTCTGTGTCTTATGGTCCTGCTCTACAACCACCTGATAAAGAAAGCTAGTGCTTTCAAATAAACCCGTTGGACTATAACCTGGTGCTGTGTGATTTTTAATAATATTCCAACTGAGATTTAACAAATATCTTGTACAAGTTAAACATCACCTCCTTGCTCTCCCATACTCTACACCCTTATTAATAAAGCCAAGGACACTGTATTACCCTGTATATCTGTTTTACTCAATTAATCAGGGCTAATTCAAGAGGAATGTACTCTTGACATTATAAGCTTCAGCAATGTCACATGTAGCATGAAGCAGTTCAAAAAGAATCAGTAGCGTTGACATCAGGCGGTCTCTATAAATGTCAGTACAGACAGGATTAGTGCAGCTCGGTGATCACAACAATAAGCTCATGAGGCAAGATATTCCCCACCACCCAAAAAGTCATATCACAGACAGCATCCCCAGAGCCATTTAATACTGCTTTGAGCATGAATTAGCCAGAGATAGAATTTCTGACACTCTGACTGGTCTGTAATCCCAGCAGCATCGGTCAGGACTGGTCCTACATGCAGTCCCTAGATTCTAAGTTCAGGAACAGCTAAGTACAGGAGGTCTCAGGAAGGGGAGGTGAGGCCTGGAAAGGTGGTGGGTGATGGTCTTGATGGAAGGGTTATCAGGGGGACGTGGGAGCACTGCAGGCATGTATGTGATATGGAGGGGCAATAGAAAGTGCCTCTGTTGGGGCCCGCACTTCCTGTCTGAGTCTTGAATACCTCCTGCCATGCTCAGAAATAAGATAAGAAGGGAAGCAGCCTTTAAGAAGCCACCACAGAGGCACTGGTGGGTCCCTAGCCCTCGCTTGTTCTGTGTTAATTTACAGATAAGTAGACAAAAAATGCTTGGGATGGCTACCCTGGGCAATTTTATGGGCTTCCCTCCACACCTGTAAAGCTGCCAGCAGGGAACTGTAACATTCTGTCCCATCCTGAAAGAGGCTTGCTGTTTCCCTGTCACCGATGGTGCCATGGCTAGAACTCTCAGCTGTGCCAGACCCAGTTAATGGCCAGTGCAGGCAACCAATGCTCTGGGATATCTGCCCTCATTGAGTTCTGGCCTTTAGAGTATTCCCGGTTTTAATCTTTTCACCACTGATGTGTTAGCTGCCTTGACCCCTTTCTGGAATTCCCTCCCTAAACAGCTCCATTCCTGTAACCACCTTTCTTCCTTTTAGATATTTCTTAAAACCTACTCCTTAATCCAAGCATGTGTCATCTGACCGAAAATCTCCTTATATAGCTCAGTGTCGTATTTTGTTAAGAAAGTATTCTGAGTGGTATAGTGTTGAAGGTGGTACATCAAGACAAGTGAAGCAGTTGTTGTTGGATGGAGACTTCAGCTGTAATAATGACCCAAGCTGATAAGGTAGCTGACACCAACAACAGCTGCCCATTGGATCTGGCTTCAACTCCTCCCAATTTTCAACTGATCATATGATTTGCTGAAGGACATCCAATCAGAACAGAAGATCAACCACAGCCATCACTATTTAACTGGCCAGTTCTGGTAAAGGAATAAAGTCCTTGCATTAATATAGCACTTTCCAAGACCCTAAGATGCCCCTAGTGCCTCACAGTCAATTACATACTTTTCAAAAAGTGATTATTCTTCTAACATCAGAAAGGCAGCAGCCAATTTGCTTACAGAAATACCCATTAGTTAGGTGACAAAAGTTAGTTAGGATACTGGGGAGAGTTCCCTGCTCTTTTTGAAAGGAATGCCAAGATTTGTTTACACCCAATTGGGAGAGTACATGCGGCCTTAGTTTTATACCTCATCTAAAAGATGCCTTCTCCTCCAGTGCTGTACAAGCTTAAAGACTGTTCATAGCTGATACAAGAATATTAACAGGATGACTCAGCTTGCTACTTTGTAACTATCTCAGTCTAAATTACAGCAGCACACACTGTAGTAATGGCAGAAATGTTGACTTCATCAGTAGTACACCAAAGAAGGCTTGCAGTTTGAGCTGCTACTGCAGCGTTTCTGCTTTGTGATGCTTTGATTAACGTGCTTTCTTACTGGACAGCTTGCAGAATAATTGCAGCACAAAAACACTGAGTAGTGGTGAAGGCCATGGTGTATCAAACCATGAAGGGATTTCTCGTTTCCTCAGCCATGCCAGTCTAAATTTGCTGCTTGGATGCTTTCTCCTCTCATTGAGCATTTTTCATTCAGGTAGGCTAGCAATTTGCTTGTGTGTTGCCTGTATAAGAGGCTACTTTTCTCAGTACTGGGGATGTCTGCAGACCAATGGAGAGATTTCAGATGATGTCACGCACCCAGCTGGAAATCCGTCCATGCGCAGATTAGTATTTATACATGAGAGTTCCTTTTCTGGCTCTAGGACTTCGGAGTCACACACCAAGTCTATAGTATATATGTTCCATCACTCAGCCCTTATGTGTCCACACTGAGGGAATACCTATACCACTACAACAATTTAAGGCAAAGACTCAGACCACTTTCTCTCAGGGGGCCAGGGATGGACATCATCTTAGTATGGTCAGTGACACCCTGCAGCTTGAGAATTGCATTAATCTTCTGTGAGAGATTGGGAAGATCACTATGTATTCCTTTATCCGGATGTTGATCACAGACTAATTCTTGGATTAAGGAACAGAATACATGGATTTTGATACAAGATTCTGAATTCAATGAACAATTGAAAGGTTGGAATTTAATTACTTTTCCAGTGGGACATGGAGTCTTGCACAACTTCAGGTTATAGTAATCATTCTCTCTCTGCAAATTTGAATTAACAACAGCCTCCAATATTGATATAAAATCATCATAGTTTTGTAATAAAACAAATTGCATAAAGAAATTCACAAGGTTGAATCAATGTCTGGTGTGATTAACAAATGCTATTTTCTGTTATCAGCATAGACTCTTAAAACATTATGCAACTCAAAGATTTTCCCAATCAGCCTACACACATGGCCTTTGCACCATATTTTAAGCCAAAATGTGAAATAATTAACTACGGACATTTATGCGTTTTGTATTCCATTGAGCTACTTTTCAGAATCTGTGCAAGAAACTTCTTGTACATTAAACATACCCCAATATGCAAAATTAAACACATTGGACATTTAATCTGGAAAAAGGAACAGAAAAGTATGCTGAAATGGGTAAAGAGGGGAGGAAGTAGTAATTACTGGTGTAGATCATTTGGGATGAATGGCCTGTTTCTGAACCATACATTCTATGTAATTCTATTTTATTTAAAGAAATCACCAGAAGGGCCATCCACCCTTTTTTGCCTCAGCTAATATGAAACCTCTCTTAGGGTCTACCAACTGCTGAAGTTCCATTTTTCTATTGCTTTCAATGCCAGCCTGTACTTGCCACGTTCAGCATCCAGGGAGCTTATGCTTCTGATATAATAATCAATAATAATCAATGTAGTAAACTATTTATGCACCCCAAAAAAAATCAACTAGGGTGCAAGGACAAATCTACAAAAGAACCTATTGTCTCATCTTTAAACAAACTATCGCAAAGGAGAATTATGTATCTTATCTGTTCACTGTTTCACTGGAGATTAAGCACTACCTGAAATCTTACATGTGATACATTTCATCATCAGCTGGAAAGCTACCTGAGGATTTCCCATGAACTATTTTTATGTCCAGTGGAGATGAGGTTAATGTATGTCCTCTTATTAAAGAAATTAGTTATTCTTGGCTTTTTTTCCCCAAGCCGTATAGCCCTTATGTTTGGGATTGTCCGTGTTGTATGAGGTCCTGAGGGTTGGTGGTCCAGCTCTTTAGTCTCAGACAACTTAGTTCTTGTATTTTATTATTATTGGGTTTTGGTTCTCGATCAGCTTATGACAACTTTAATTCTATAGGTGTTTGATTAACCCATCTATGTCGACACAGAATACACATTACCTGTCTTGTGTGCCAAATCCATGTCAAAGTACAGATCAGGTAATCTTTGTCTCAATGAGCTGTGATAAGGCCCACAGTTCACCCATTTCAAAACCATTAAATGTCAATACTGAGGCTGCAAGAAAGAGTCTGACTGTTTTTTCCCATCAGTAGGAGTCCTGCTTACTAGATGCTAACTTTATTCTGAAAGTGAATGAGGGACCAGAGACAGTCTCTGTGATATGTCTGATAATGAGTTACCATGACAACTTTATTTAATTGTGAAAACTACCCCTTTGATCTTGCTTTGTTGCAACTCAGACTTCAAAGCAGCAAAGGTGTTCGGTTGCCTTTGTCAATATCTGCTTTGCTGGACGTCTAGGATTTGGGCTTATTGCAACACTTATGAATATCTAATCTGAGTAAAATACTGTGCCTGGTGGATCTTTAGCCAAACAATGAATGCAAGATCAATGAATTTCAAAACAATATTTTGAAATCTATTTCTTTTGTGTGATATGTCCCTGCTTGTACAGGCTGAATCATAGAAATTTACAACATGGAAGTCCATCCATCCAATGTCAGATCTTTACTTGAAAAACGCAAAACAAATCCAACTGATTTCCACCAACTTCCTTCACTAGAAATATTTATCCAATGCCTCTTTAAAAGTTCTAAAATCATCTTTATCTCAATTGCTCATAAGTGGCAAATGATTTCTTGCTTCAACAATGTTACAAATAACTTCCCCGAATGTCTCTCCTCACTAACTTGGTAGTAATTTTGACTCTCATTACTCTCTCTCACTTAGAGAAAATAACCTGTCTCTATTCAGTAATAAACTGAAATAGTCACAATATCTGAAGTTAGCATGGTTCCTCATCTTTGAGAATCTATGCAATGCATTCTCTAAGGCTTGAACATCCATTCTGTTATTATTCCTTTGAATTCCTGCGGTTCTGCACAACAGTGATGATGGAACCAAATGACTGAAATTCACTCCATTGTTGTTTGAGGGGCATCGGTGGTCACAGCACAGTCGGGGAAACCTGGAGGTAGAGCGTTGAATTACAAGAGTTGCCTTGTCAATCCTGGTAGTAATTCTGTTCCTCCTCTTGACCTACAGCAGTGCTATGAAAACAGTCGCCTTAAGGAGGCAGCCTTTGTATCCTCCTCTGATTTGTGCAGCCATTTCCAAAAAGAGAGAGTCTAACCACCAAACCTTTTGATTTCTGCCATTGAGTAGCCATATAAATACTGTGACTACAAGAGCAGGTTATAGAATTGGAGTTCTGCAGCAGTAAATTTGCTTCCTGTCTCCTCTTCACCAATAAGGCAGAAGTTGGGTGTGTGATGAAATGCTCTCTGCTTGCCTGGAAGAGTGCAGCTCCAAAAACACTCAAGATGCTCATCACCAATCAGAATAATGCAGCCTGCCTGACAGGCCACCCCCCACCTTAAACACACACTCCCTCTCCCCATTGTGCACGGTGACAGCCGTGTGTAGTATTTAGAAGACCTACAGCTGTAATTCACCATGTCTCCATCCACTCAGAAGCAGCCTTCCTGCTTTGTAATACGATGGCTTGTGCCACTGGGGTCAACTCAGTGTTAAAAATTCTTTGACGTACCTCAGGAGTCCCACTCTGTCTCATTTGCTGCAAAATAAGTCATGGACTGAGAAGATGCACAATTTATTTGCCTCTGGGTCTTCTTCTTGGCCAATGAGCCTTCTGTTTTTGCTCATCCCTTCCAATGTCCTTCCAAACATTCAGTCCCAGCCATCAGTGTCTCAACTTCCAGTTGTCTGTATCAATGTCATAATCTTCACATCAGTTGCAAGTGTAGACAGGAGGTCACTTTGCAGCCAGTTCAACAGATAAGGTTATTGGGCATCTGGCCATCATCCATCTAATGAACGTGGCCAAGTCAGTCCAGACATTGTTGACTTAGCAATGAGTGTATGGTGATGGGATTAACACAATCCAGGATCGCTGAGTTAGGGACTTTATCTTGTGGAAAGGTGACGAGAATATGTTTGATACAGTGAAAGGACAACTGTTCAGCCTTTTCTCCTGCTTGCCATATGTTGCCCAATGAACTAATTCATACGTGATGCTACAGCCCCCATGATCCTGATAAAAGGTCGGAGAGAATCTGTCCAGGTGATGAATGGCTGGATTTCTGCCCCTCAGGAACACTAGGGTCTGGGCTGACTCTTAACTTGGGCTTGGCCAAGAAATGTATGTTGAGTTTTTTTTGGTGGATTTATCACCATAGGGCCTAGCAAGTCCTCTCATTATCTCTTACCAAACTTGCTTCATTAATTCCTGATAAGGGCTTATGCCCGAAACATTGATTCTCCTGCTCCTTGGATGCTGCTGCCTGACCTGCTGTGCTTTTCCAGCACCACACTCTTGACTCCTGCCTCATTAATTGCCTACCAAGCACCTATGATATCTCTCATGCCCAATTTCCAAGCCATTTTACCACACACTACTCCCAAAATAGTTTGCTACTCAGTGAAAAATGCAGGAATTCACCAGCACTCCTTGCGTCCATGCCAAGTGGAAAAACCCTCTGTTCACCCAGACAAATACTGTCAATCTGGAGCCCTACCCTGCATGGTTCCTGGCATTTGCCCCAGACATGGCAAATGGAGGAAGTCAACTTGGCACTTTGCAGGCACGGTCTTGGAGATCCTGCTGGACGTGATGCCAGTGCAGGGCCTCCTCTTCCCCAGGACAAGGAGTGAAAGCAACAACACCAGACCGTGCCAGCCTAATCAGAGGTTGATACCTAGGATAAGGGAATCATACTTGGTGATAAGACATTGTCTTCCCTGATCCAAGTCATTAATGTATATTGTAAACAATTCTGGTCCCAGCACTAATCCCTGTGGCATTCCATTAGTTACAGGTTGCTATCCTGAAAATGCCTCATTTATCCCAACTCTTACCAGAAATTGAACTGCACTAGCCATTAAATACAGCGGCTACAAGAGCAGGACAGAGGGTGGAAATCCTGTAGCAAGTAACTTACCTCCTGACTCTCTAAAGTTTGGTCACAAGTCAGGAGTGTGATGGAATACTCCCCAGTTGCCTGATTTAGTGCAACTCCAACAACATTTAAGTAGTTGACACCATCGAGGACAAAGCAGCTCATGTTTGGCACCACATCCAAAAACATCCACTCCCTCTACTGCTGATGCTCAGTAGCAGTAGTGTGCACTATTTACAAGATGCCCTGCAGAAATTCACCAATGATCTTTAGATAGCACCTTCCAAACCCACAACCACTTCCATTGAGAAGGACAAGGGCAGCAGATACATGGGAACACCACAAGCTGCAAGTTCCACGCTAAGCCACTCACCCAGCCTGACTTAGAAATTTATCAACATTCCTTCAGTGTCGTTGAGAAAAAAATCTTGGAACTCCCTGTCTCACAAAATTGTGACTCTACCTACAGTAGATGGACTGTAGTGGTTCAAGAATTTCCAAGCCATTGGAAACCAGCTCACCACTAACTTCTCAAGGGAAACTAGGAACAATGAGAAATAAATGCTGCCCCAGCCAGCAATGTCCATGTCCCACAAATTAAAAAAAACCTCAGCCTCTATCGCTTTGGTCTCTCTCTTTTATATAGCCCCTACTTTCCATTTTTATATGACATGCTAGTTTGTCTTTATTTTCTCCCTCTATTATCTTTTGGTCATACTTAATTTACTTTCAAAACTTTCCCAGTCCTCTTTGCTACACTATGTTTTTTCTTTCAATTTGATGCTAACTTTAACCACTTTCAGTTCATCCGCCTCCTAAGATCCTTCCTTTTTGCTGGGATATACCTTTACTGTGAAGCAGGAATTATTTTCTTAAAAGTTTGCCATTGTTTCTCAACTGTTTCTTTTTGATTAAATATATTTCTCAATTCACTCCAGCCAACTCTGCAACCCTATAATTCCTGTGCAAATACCCTTACTTAAATTTTGTACAGTTGTTTCCAACCCAAGTTTCTCCCTCCCAAACTGAATGCCATTTTCTACCATGTTATGGTCACTGTTCACAAGGGGATTTTTAAACTGAGATCATTTATTAAACCAGCTTTTTTTAATTACTATTTGCCTGATCCCTGGGAGCATCTAAAACATATTATTCAAGGAAACTGTCCTGTTTGTGCTCTATCAATTTTCATCATCGCTATCTTTTCCAATTTTCCCAATCTAAGTGAAGGTTAAACTCACCCATGATAACATGCTGTCTTTTTTACATGCCCTCATTATCTCCTGATTTATTCCCTGGCTTACTGAACAGTTTCTGTTAGGAAGGATATAGAATACTCCCTCTAGTGGCTTCCTCCCTTTCTTATTTCTTACCTCCACCCATATAGATTCTATAGAATCCAATCTTTGATCATTTCTTGTTATTGTTCTGATGCCATCTTGTATTGCCAAAGCTATCCCATCAAACATTTCTTCTATTTCTGCACAGCTTGTGATGCTCACAATTCAAAAGAAGTACCGTCAAGAAAGGAGGGAGACAGAAGGCAGGAAACCCTGGACCATCTTGCGAAGGAAATGTCAAAATCCATTATTAAAGAAACAATATCAGGATTTTAAAAAAGAATCAAAATACAATCATTCAGAGGCTGTGCGAATGGGAAAGTGTATTTAACCAATTTACTAGAGGTCTTTGGGGATGTAAAGAAGAAGGTGAGTAAAGGAGATTCACTTGATCTGGTGTATCTGGTTATCCAAAACACTTTTCATATAGTACCTCTTGAAAGGTTACCCAACAAGTGAAGAGATTATGGTGCTGGGGTGATCCATTAACATTGGTAGAGGATTGACTAACTGCCATTAAATAGCATTAGATTTAATGGACAAACTGTAACAATGCATTAATGACAGGGATCAGCCTTAAGTATTTGGGATACTATTTCTCACTGAACACAAAAGAGAAAACTAAGGGGTATGGGCGGCACAGTGGCTAGCACTGCTGCCTCAGCACCAGGGTCCCAGGTTCGATTCCAGCCTTGGTGACTTGTCTGTGTGGAGTTTGCACATTCTCCCTGTGTCTGCATGGGTTTCCTCTGGGTGCTCGGGTTTCCTCCCACAGTCCAAAGATGTGCAGTTCAGGTGAATTGGCCATGCTAAATTGCCCACAGTATTAGGTGCATTAGTCAGAGGGAAATGGGTTTGGGTGAGTTACTCTTCAGAGGGTGGGTGTGGACTGGTTGGGCCAAAGGGCCTGTTTCCACACCGTAGGTTGCTTGAAACAGTTTAAACGTCTTTCCTCTGATTGCCTGGACACTGGCATCAACTCAACTTCCCTTCTCCTGGTGAGGATTTATTTTTCCGAACTCAACCTGCTTTCCCTTTCTTTGGTTGTAAAAGATCAAACCAATAATAAGCAGGAATGATCTCAACAGGTAGCTGGAGAAGTCAGTTAGCTGAAGTCATTCCATTTCTTGGAACAGCTGTCTTTAGCCCACTGCTCCATTTCTTCAAAGTCCTGAAAACCAGAAACCCATTTAGAATCGAAGTGCGCCAAAATATAAAGCTTTCATCACAAAGAGAAAAGCAGAATATTACTTAAATGAAGAGAGAGCACAGAATATTATGGCACTGGAGGATTTTACTGTCTTGTAAGTTAATCACAAAAAATTAGCATGTAATTTGGAAGAGAAATAGAATGTTGGCCTTTATTTGTATAAATGCACAGAATTCTGAGAGGCACACCCAGATTGTTGCGTATAGTTTTGGTCTCTTTACTTAGGGAGGGATATACTTATATTGCAAGCCGTTCAGAGAAGGATCACCACACTGATTCCTCGGACAAAGACGTTGCCTGAGGATGAAATATTGACCAGGTTCAGTCTGTATGTTGGGGAGTTTAAAAGAATGAAACGTGACTTTATTGAAACATATACAATTCTGAAGAGGATATAAATGCTGAGAGGATGGCTCACTCCCCACAACCTAAGGGAGAAGCTAAATAGGCTTGGGCTATTTTCCCTGGATTGACGGAGGCTGTGGTGTGTCCATATAGGGCTTTATAAAATCATGAGGAGCAAGGATAGGGTGAATAAAAAAGGTCTTTTTCTCAGTTTTGGGGAGCCAAAACTAAAGGGCATAGGTTTAGAGTGAGAGGGGAAAGATTTGAAAGGGACCTGAGGGGCAGTTTTTTCAGGCAGAGGGTGGTGCATGTATGGAGTGAGCTGCTAGAGGAAGTGGTGGAGGCTGGTGCAATTACAACATTTGAAAAGCATCTGGATGGGTACATGAACAGGAAGGGATATGGGCCAAATGCTGGAAAATGGGACATCTGGTTATCTGGTTGGCATGGACGAGTTGGACTGAAGGGTTCTGCTTCCATGACTGTGACTATAACCTTTAATGTCTCATCCAGGCTAACCTGCATCTCCTTTTCACTCCCCCATCCCATAGTACCCCTCCGATCTAACCCACTCTCCTGTTAAGTTTCCACATCCTTTAATATCCCAGCAAATTCCATTCTCTTCTTCACTCTCCACGCCCTTTGATACCCACTCAGCCAGAAGAACATAGGAGAATCAAAGAACAGCAGTGGGGTGAGGGTGTGGAATCCTGAATGCCTACTCCTCCATTCCCTACATTAGTCATTGAGTTTATAATTGAACACTACCTTCTTGCCCTGTCCCATCATCCTTCAATGTCTTTAGATTAGATTAGATTACTTACAGTGTGGAAACAGGCCCTTCGGCCCAACAAGTCCACACCGACCCGCCGAAGCGTATACCACCCAGACCCATACTCCTACATTTACCTCTTCACCTAACACTACGGACAATTTAGCATGGTCAATTCACCTAACCTGCACATTTTTGGATTGTGGGAGGAAACCCACGCAAACACGGGGAGAATGTGCAAACTCCACACAGACAGTCGCCTGAGGCGGGAATTGAACCTGGGTCTCTGGTGCTGTGAGGCAGCAGTGCTAACCACTGTGCCACTGTGCCGTCCACAAGACTTATCAATCTAAATATCCTCAATGATACAGCCCTCGGGCTTGGAGCTATTCTAAATGGCTGACGCTGTTTTTACATTCGTTCATGGGATGGGGGGTATTACTGTCCAGACTAGTATTTATTATCCATCCCTAGTTGACCAGAGGGCAGTTAAACATCAACCACGTTGCTGTAGGCCTGGAATCACATGTAGATCAGACTAGGTAAGGATGGCAGTTTCCTTTGCTAAAAGACATTAGTGAACTAATGGGATTTTTTCCAAGCAAGTGACAATGGCTTCATGGTCATCATTAATTCCAGGTGGTTATTGAATTCAAATTCAACTATCTGCCACGTGGGATTCAAACCATGGTCCCCAAGACATTACCAGGGTCTCTAGATTAATAGTCCAGTAATAAAACCGCTAGGCAGTTGCCTCCAGGAACTATAGCATCAAATTTTAAACTTGCCAATCATGGGAAACAATGGAGTGAATTCTACACGTTGGGGGAGTTGGGCTTCAATGTCAGGGTCAAAAACAAGTCCTGAGCCTCTGCCAACGGCAGCTGGACCTGGCTGTTCATCGATTTTGGAATTGGCATATTCTGGTTGACGGCTGGTGGACCCAGTGCCCAACTGAAGGTGGCAAATGAGAGGGACAATAGTTCACTGGACCCAACAGCCCACCAGGAGGGGGGATGGACACTGCTGCGGAGTGGGAAAGACCTCAAACCTACGAGAGGTAGGTTGAATGGTAAGTATTTTAAGTCATAGAGCCAGCCCTCTGCAGCTGGAGCTGCCCTTGGCCCCATCTTTGAGCTGCAAAACCTTATTATACTAATTATTTACTTATCTGTGCTACTTAACTCTGTGATCTGCCTGTATTGTTCTCAAGACAAAGCTTTTCACTGTGCCTCAGCACATGTGACAATAAATTCAATTCAATTCAATTCAGAAACTGAACCCTAGCCTGCTGCTGGGAAGATCTAAAATGGGGGGCAGGAGACAGCACTCCTCCTGTTTCTCTTTCCACACCCTCTTTATTTCTCTTTCGCTTTCTATCACCTTTTCCCTTTTTCTCTTCATTTATTCGCTGCATCCATTTCTTGCCTTGGTCTTTCTATCTCCCCTCAGCTCTTCCATCACATCCTCTCAGTCTCACTGGCTCTCTAACTCAAAGGAAGTGGTACTGAGACAATGTCAATGATACTGGTAGAACAAGCAGTTCACTGCAGTATCACAATCTTTTCACAAAGTCCAAGCTGCAGTGATTTTCAATCAATTAAAGGTGAGAGCAGTAATTGAGTATTAGATAGTAATCTACCAACAGAGGGAGCAAACAACTGCCTTCCCAGTCAAATCCCACCCTCCCTCCACAAAATGTGGTAGCTTAAGATGGGATGCAAGAGTGATCACGTTTGATCATTTACAGCACAATTACAAAAGAACATTTATAACTGACCACATTATACAACTGATCACATTGATTATTTTCCTTTTTTTGTTGCCAAGAACCACAACTTGTATTGACAGAGACACTACTCGACCATGTGTTCATAATCCCACCCTAATGTTTTAAATTGGAGGTGTAGTTTTCAGCAAAGAGGGTTACCTCAGATTACAACAGGATCTGCACCAGATGGGCCAATGGGCTGAGAAGTGGCAGATGGAGTTTAATTCAGATAAATGCAAGGTGCTGCATTTTGGGAAAGCAAATCTTAGCAGGACTTATACACTTAATGGTAACGTCCTAGGGAGTGTTGCTGAACAAAGAGACCTTGGAGTGCAGGTTCATAGCTCCTTGAAAGTGGAGTCGCAGGTAGATAGGATAGTGAAGAAGGTGTTTGGTATGCTTTCCTTTATTAGTCAGAGTATCGAGTACAGGGGTTGGGAGGTTATATTGCGGCTGTACAGGACATTGGTTAGGCCACTGTTGGAATATTGCATGCAATTCTGGTCTCCTTCCTATTGGAAAGAAGTTGTGAAAGTTGAAAGGGTTCAGAAAAGATTTACAAGGATGTTGCCAGGGTTGGAGGATCTGAGCTACAGGGAGAGGCTGAACAGGCTGGGGCTGTTTTCCCTGGAGTGTCGGAGGCTGAGGGGTGACCTTAGAGGTTTACAAAATTATGAGGGGCATGGATAGGATAAATAGACAAAGTCTTTTCCCTGGGGTCGGGGAGTTTAGGGTGAGAGGGGAAAGATATAAAAGAGACCTAAGGGGCAACGTTTTCATGCAGAAGGTAGTACGTGTATGGAATGAGCTGCCAGAGGATGTGGTGGAGGCTGTACAATTGCAAAGTTTAAGAGGCATTTGGATGGGTATATGGTTTGGAGGGATATGGGCCGGGTGCTGGCAGGTGGGACTAGATTGGGTTGGGATATCTGGTCGGCATGGACGGGTTGGACCGACGGGTCTGTTTCCATGCTGTACATCTCTATGACTCTAAGTCCATTAATCTTAGTGATACTGGAGGAAGAGTAAGACTTGTTCAGATCAACGTTACAGCTGATCCACTATTGTAAAAAAGCAATTGTGCACTGGCCAACATTTAAAGTAATGTCATCATAATTCCAGAGGACTGCTTTCCTGCTAGAGGGAGGCAACTAGTAGTGAGTTTAACCTGAGGGTCACCACATCTCAGGCAAGGGGAAATATATGACCTTTATCGTGAGTTTAGCTGGTGTGGGAATTGAACCTGAGATTATTGGCATTATTGAGCCATAGAATTGGACAGCAAGGGAACAGACCCTTCAGTCCAACTAATCCATGCCCAACCATGTTCCCAAACTAAACTCGTCCCACTTGCCTGTGTTTGGCCCATATTTCTCCAAACCATTCCTTTTCATGAACTTACCCAAATGTCTTTTGAATGTTGTAACTGTACCCACATCCAGCACTCTGTCTGGCAGTTCACTCCACACACAAACCACTGTCTGTGTGAAAATGTTTCACCTCATGTCCTTTTTCAATCTTTCTCCTCTCACTTTAAAGTATGCCCCCAATTTTTGAACCACTACAACCTTAGGGAAAAGACCTTTGCTATGCCCATGATGATTTTATAAACCTCTTTAAGATCACCCCTCAACCTCCTACACTCAATTGAAAGAAGTCCCAGAGTCAAGATTAGAGTGGTGCTGGAAAAGCACAGCAGGTCAGGCAGCATCCGAGGAGCAGGAAAATTGACATTTTGGGCAAAAGCTCTTCATCATTCCTGATGGAGGGCTTTTGCCTGAAACGTCAATTTTCCTGCTCCGCGGATGCTGCTTGACCTGCTGTGCTTTTCCAGCACCACTCTAATCTTGACTCGAAACTCCAGCATTTGCACCACCCACTTCTGCTCTGAAAAAAGTCCCAGCCTAACCAACCTATTTTTATAACTCCGATCCCCCATTCCTGGCAACATCCTGGTGAATTTCTTCTGAACCCTCTCTGGTTTAACTACTTTACATTGCATGCCAGGCAGCCAGCTAACTGAGCTAACCCACCTCCCAAGCAATGATCTCTGAACAAACTTTACCAGTTATTTTTCTTCTTTCTGATACAGGATCTTGCTGTGCACAAACTGGCTGACTCTTTCCCCCCCACATCACAGCAGGAACTACAATTCAAAAGTACTTAATTGTTTGGGAAATGCTTTGGTACCTCTTGGGGCTATATGAAAGGTGCAATATGAATGCAGATTCTTATTTTTCTTGGAGAATGAGAAACAAAACACATGTTGGAAAGTACAACAAGCCAGTTAACCTCTTAAATAAATCAAATCCAAGTTAGTGTTGGGTGGATGCTGCATCACTCATGAGAAGGTGAAACCATTGTAGTCTACCAGCTGAGACAGTAACCACTCTGTTCCTTCTCGAAACGCTAAATGTCCTGCTCTGCATTGATATAGCGACCTGAAACTGCCCTAGGGTGTTACAAAAGAAAAAGACCAAATTATTTGGAGAATACGCTGAACCTATGGAAAGAGGATGTAAAAAGATCGGGGCAAAGAGCAGGGCCAAAGGGGAAGTCTGGGATACAGGAGGGAAGCAGACAAATCAAAGGGATTTATGTGGAGAATTCTGTTGAGTAACAGCTTCAACACGAACAGTGGAGTGACCTGATTTGAGATGAGTGCAGGAGGCTAGAGTGAAAATCCCCGCTATTGGCTAATTGGAAGGATCCTGCTATCGAAACATTTTGAAACATATCGATTGTGCCCTAGTGGGACTCATAGGATCTGCCCCAGTTCAGTGTGGTATTTTGCTGAGTGACCATCGTTCCTTGTGGTATTTGCGACTTTTACTAATGTGTGGCATTGGGTAAGAGTTGTTCGAGGTAAAACGGTGCTATCAATTCTCCTTTGTCTTTGCTTTGCCTTGGGTCTATCTAGTGATTAGTTGTAGAAGATACACCACTGCGTATCTATGAATCAGTCACTATTCTTAGGTAACAGGAAGGTTTATTGCATGACAGCAATAAGTATAGCTACATTTGAGACATGAACACTAGGACCCTTAGGGAGCAGGTACATTGACATCTGCTCTCTCTGAAAGACTATATAGAACCCCTCGTCTCCAACCCAAGGACTGTGTGTGACATCAATAGAATGGCTGGACCAATGTAACATGATCATTAACCCCAAAAGAATCATTATCTTCGATGACATCTCCCTCCTCCTCCTCCTCCTCCTCCCCCCCTCCCATGATTTTCTCACCATGATCAATCCATTTATAGAAGGGTTGTATCACATATATAACCATATTTATCTCAACCCCATCTTGTCCTGAGTCTCTGACCTTTCAAATTCAGATGATCTGAAGGTTGCACACTTTTTGCAGGTTCACTGTCTTCCATTTTGGATGAATGTTAGCTCTTTGAATGAGGACTGTTGACCTGGTTCTGATCCTTGTCGTAGCTTGGATTTCTAGAAAATCTTATTGAGGAAAATTACTTCCAATGTCCACAATGACATTTCATCTTCTCTCTTAAAGAAACCACTCATTTCCACAACGCTTAAAAGAAATTCATTTCTCAACAATTTAAAACTTAAGAAACATTAAATATAAATTGTCTTCATAACAATCATCTGCATTTTCAAAAGTGGTAATGCTCCCAAAGTGGTCACTGTACTTGCTTGAAAAGTTTTCCTGTTTCCTGGGTGACTTTCCTCCGGGTGCTCTAGTTTCCTCCCACAGTCCAAAGATATGCAGGTTTGGCGGATTGGCCTGTTAAATTCCTCCGTAGTGTCCAGGGATATGCAGGCTAGGTGGATTAGTGTTGGGAAGTACTGGGTTATAGGGAAGGGGAGTGGGTCTGGATGGAATGTTTTTCAGAGGATCAGTGTGGAATCGATGGGCCAAATGGCCTGTTTCCATACTGTAGGTCCAAAGTGACCACTCCTGGTACTTCATGATTATCTGGCCACCATTATCAATATATGGTTGTACTGTTTTATGTGTATCATTGTCACCAATCCCCTTTTCTTTTTTATTACTACCAGATCCAGGACAAAGTTCCCCAATTCACTCCGATTCCAAACAGGATACCCCAACTGTTAAAGGTCCTGCTAGACGAGGGATGAACCAGTTCCTCTTTATTCACCCACTCTCTGCATTGGTCACAACAAGGTTAATGTCAAAAGGATCCCTTCCCTTATTATCATTTTTCCAGACCCAAACAAGTGTATGCTTTAAAAGGTTAACCAGGTTTTCTTCAGTTAACAAAAATACTGATTTTAAAAAATTCCCACATGACCATAAGACATTAAGAAATCGGAACGGACAGGCTATTCAACCCCTCAAGTTCCCTCTGCCATTCCGTAGGATCGTGGATATACAACATATCTTTCCTGCCCTTTCACCATAACTCTTGGTTCCCTAACTGATCAAGAATTTATCTCAGATAGACAAATGCACACAAGGACTCTGCCCTGCCCCCACAGCTCTCTTTGGAGTTCCTAAGACTCATAACATCCTGAGAAATGAAATTCCTTCTCATCTCAGTGTTAAATTGGTGCCCCTTTATTCTGAGAACTTGTCCTCTGATCCTGGATTCTCCCATGAGGGGAAACATCCTCTCCTTAAGAATTCTGTACCTTTCAATGAGAACACCTTTAATTCTTTTAAATTCCAGTGTGTAGAGTTCCAACCTGTTTAACCTTTGCTCCTAAATCAATCCCTCCATACCAAAATTCTATTGGTGCATCTTCTCAGAACTGCCTCCAACGAAATGATATTTCCTGGAATAAGGGGACAAATCTGCTCACAGTACTCCAGATAGGATCTCACCAGCATCTTGTTAGAAGAATTAGTAACACAAAACACCTCCACACAGATTAGAAATAAGAGGTGGTTCAAAAAGATAAACTTTTAATGAGAGGTATATGGATTACTCTCGGAACTGTTCGTGAAGCGCACATATTTGAATGTTGTGGCCATTGCAGTGGATATTACCGGTAACATTAATGTTGGGAAGCTTGGTTTTGTAGGCGGATTGACAATCCTTTGTCTTGATTTCTTTATTTAAAATGGTTTGGAGTGCTCAGTGTGAGAGGCGGTCTATCTTTTGTTGTCCTGCTACACAGGGGTAACTAGAGGATAGTTCTTCAACTGTGATCTGCACAGCACACAAATGCTCAAATAAGAAGGCTCAGTCCTACTAGTCCACTCCAGTAGAGTGGAGACTTTTTAACCACTACTGATGTGTATTTCTCAAAGGGGAAAACATAAAATGTGTCTGAATTTTGGGGAATAATCTACAGGTGGTGTCTTGTTGTTGAGTAAGGAGCTGTCAGACTCTTGTTGTCTTTGTAGTCATGATAGATCTCAGTCCAGTCTGTATGAAGTCTCTTTTACACCTTTTGGTGTTAGATGTGCTACATGTGATTCACACAAAACTTTACCAGACATCACCAAATTTAAATCTGCATTTTTTCCATAGCTTTTAAAAACAACAAATTTCAGAGTTAAAAGTAAAAGTCTCTATAACCACATTGGGGTCTGATCCATTATCATAACACTTTGCTCAGTATTGGGGATATCTAGTAATTAGTGGATACTCTATCATAGTGTATCTACAGAAGAGGCACTGATTGCATGATAGAAATAAGTACAAGGACATATGGTCAGGGATAGAAACTAGCCAATGCATCTACTCCCTTTGAAAGCTAGAGTTGAAATCATGCACGAGTACTCCTTATCTCCATTCACAGAGTGTGTGAGATGTAGCGAAATGGCTGGAGCTAATGTACCACAAACATTAACCCCTTCAGGTCTGTTACTTTATGTAATATTCAGTGCCCTTATTTTAACAATGAAAACAATAGCAGTTTCATCGTACAAATAATGAATTGTTCAAAAGAATAGTGTGTCACTGTAGCGACTTTCCAACAGCAGTGACGTTAATAAAGTCTAAATTCAGAGGATGCGCAGCAGTGGATTGGTTATAGATCTGCTGCTCAGATCAAAAATGAGACACTATTTAAACATTTCCATTATGTCAAATAAAATGAGAAAAGACACTATAATAGCTAGAAGTAAAGGTCAAACATTTACCATGACTAGGAGGAAATGACAGCATTGTGATATTTTCTCTGGACCTAGCAAGCCAAAGAGACGGGGGACATAAGATTTGCTCACTGCCACGGCAGGTGAACAAACTTAATTTTTAAAAAAATTATGGAATTAGAATTGTGAATGGCAACAATGTTAATTGTAGTAAAAATCCATCTGGCTTGCTAATATCCTTTAGGGAAGGAAATCTGCTGGTCTGGCTAGTATATAATTTCAGAGCCACAGTAATGTGATTGAGTTCTCTATGCTCTCCGAAATGGTCTAACGAGCCACTCGCTTGAATCAAAAATGCTCAAAAAAATCACAAAGGAATGAAACCAAATGGAACACGTATTGACATGGCATCAGTTTCGGAACCAGGAACACCAATGGCAAACTCAGTCCTGGAGACCCTGCCGCATCCTCCTTACTAACATGTGGGCGCAAGTGCCTAAGTTGGGGGAGCTGTCTCAAAAACTACTCAAGCAACAGCTTGACATAGTTATACTTATAAAATCATACCTTACACACAGTACCCCAAACAACACCATTACCACCCCTGGGTTTATCCTGTATTCAGCAAAGGTAATGGACAAAGGTTTACAGTCAGGAGGGAATTGCCTTGGGAATCCTCAATATTGAATCCAGACAGTGAAGTTTTACAGCAAATGACTAAACACGAGCGAGGAAACATCTTGCTGGTTACTGTCCTCCCTCAGCTGATGAATCAGTGCTCCTCCACCTTGAACACTTCTTGGAGAAAACACTGAGTAAGGGTGTGAACATACCCTGGGTGGGGGACTTCACTGTCCACCACCAAGAGGGGCTCGGCAGCAGCACTACGAACTAGTCCTAAAGGACATTGCTGTTAGACTGGGTCTGTGGCAGGAGGTGAGAAAACCAACAAGCCCAACCTCACTAATCTGTTGGCTGCAGATGTGTCTGTCCATGATGGTATCGGTAAGAGAGATTACCGCACATCTCCTGGTGGAGACAAAGTCTTGTCTTCACATGAGCCTACTCTCCATCGTGTTACAATATTAAATAGGTTTCAAACAATCTAACCACTCACGTCTGGGCATCCATGAAGCGCAATGTGCCATCAGCAGCAGAATTGTACTCCAGCACAATTTGCAGACTCAGAGCCTGGCATACTTCCCACTCAACCATTATCATCAAGCCAGGGGATCAACCCTGGCTCAACGGAGAGTGCAGGAGGGCATGCCAGGAGCAGCACCAGGTATACCTAAAAATGACGTGTCAACCTGGTGAAGTTATAACACAGAACTACCTGTGTGGCAAAAAACCCCCCACATCAGATGCAAGTGATAGAGTTAAGCAATTCCACAAACTGGAGAGAAGGTGTAAGGTAGAATGAGAGCAAGTGGTGCTTTAAATACTTTAAAAGAATGGAATTTGGCAGAAAACAGTTTATCCAGAACATAGCCAGTTGTTTAAATTCTTTACACAGCTCTGTTTACCGCTAGGCTTCAGTCAATGACGACGCCTGTCTGATTCTAAATTGTGGGTTGTGATACTTATACAGTTGGTAAACTAATTCTAATTAGTGTTTAACTAATGTCAGCGATAACAAACTTTCTGCAGAGTGAAATAATTTCCAAATGGCTGAAGATTGTTGTTTTCCTCATTGGGTTGGAGATATTCTGGCACTTGTCTGGTTACTGGAGCCAGTTATTGTTAGGAGTTGGGATGGATTTATCATGAAAGTGAATAAGATTTGAATTGGAATCAAAGGGTGGATGGTGAGTGTAGAGTGTGGTTAAAGCATCATTCTCTGTTGTAGGCCATGCTCTAAATTCTAACCGGTCTAGTTCCAGGTTTTACTGTCTGAGGAGCAAGTATTCCTCAAGCCAAATACAGGTTGTATAAATCCCAAATTTCCCATGTGCATGTTAATCGTCCCCTTGGAGTGCTGCCATGTGAATTTCAAAGTTTCTTTCATTATGATTACATCGAGTGGTCAGGTTCAGTTAATAAAAGAGAAGTCTTTCAGTTTAATAGTACTTTTTATGTCTCCTGAGTATCCTAAAGCACTTCATAGTTTATAAGGTACTTCTGTTAGTCAGCTTGACTGCAGTTTCCGGTTTGACATCAAATGCATGAGCAGATAACCAGGCTGACCTTACAGTGTTGTATAGGGAATGTTGGTGTCAGAGGTGACATCCTTCAGATTACATAGCATAGTGTCATAGTCATAGAGTCACAGAGATGTACAGCACAGAAACAAACCCTTCAGTCCAACTTGTCCATGCTAACCAGATACCCTAACATAATCTAGTCCCATTTTCCAGCATTTGACCAATATCCCTCTAAACCCTTCCTATTCATATACCATGCAGATGCCTTTTGAATGTTGTAATTGTACCAACCTCCACTACTTCCTCTGGTAGTTCATTCCATTCCCACACCACCTTTGCATGAAAAAGTTGCCCCTTAGATCCCTTTTAAGTCTTTCCCATCTCACCCTAAACCGATGCCCTCGAGTTCTGCACTCCCCCATCCCAGGGAAAAGACCTTGTCTATTTATCCTATCCATGCTCATGATTTTATAAATCTCTCTAAGGCCCCCCCTCAGCCTCTGACGTACCAGGGAAATCAGCCCCAGCCTATTCAGCCTCTCCATATAGCTCAAACTCTCCAACCCTGGCAATATCCTTGTAAATTTTTTCTGAACCCTTTCAAGTTTCACAATCATAGAGTTGTACAATATGAAAACAGGCCCTTTGGTTCAACTCATCCATGCTGACCGGATATCCAAAATTAATCTAGTCCCATTTGCCAGCATTTGGCCCACATCCCTCTAAACCCTCCAGATTTGCGTAAAGATTTGTAGCTTGGGTGCTGGTTGCTGTAGTTGTGGATATGTTCACTGAACTGAGAAGTTGATTTACACACCACTGCTGCACTCCCAACTTGTGAATAAAAGAAGAACATCTTTACAGAGTCTTCACCAAGGACGATATCCCTGCAACTTAATCTGTAGATGCCTAGCAGACAAGCAATGCGTCAAGGATACTATGACCAACATAGTAGCCACCCATTACCTTAGAGCTGACAGCCAGAGGTCTCCACCCATTGGGATTCACGACAGCCCATAAACCGACAACATGCTCTGACAACAACTCACTAGGACAAAAGACCCTCTGCCCATCTCGTGCAAGACAAACGTAATTTAAAGATTCCATGTAAAGATTGCACAAAACACTATAGGGCAAACAGGCAGACAACTAACAATTCACATCCATGAACACCTACCAGCCACTAAATCCCATGACCAGCTGTCCCTAGTAGCCATACACTCAGATGACAAGGACCACAAATTCACCTGGGACAACAATACGATCACAGGGAAAGCTAAACACAGGACAGCCAGAGAATTTCCACGGACTCCATCAACAAACACATGGATTGAGACCCAATACGCTGGCCACTACAACGAACAACCGGAACCTGCAACCGAAAGCAGCAAATATGGAACCAAATAAATTCCAGAAGAAACAGTACAGCAGCGCTTCACAGGAGGTTCCAACAGTGAGGGTGTCACCTAGACAGGGGATGAAACGTCTGCAAATCAACTTCCCAGCTCGGCAAACATACCCACAACTATGGCCTCTAAAACCTTCCTATTCATGTACCCTTCCAGATGCCTTTTAAATGCTGTTATTGTACCAGCCTCCACCACCTCCTCTGGCAGCTCATTTCATATATGCACCAGCTTCTGCATGGAAAAGTTGCCCCTTAGGTCCCTTTTAAATCTTTCTCCTCTCACCCTAAATCTATGCCCTCTAGTTTTGGATAAACCAAGGCCCGATTTGCCCTCTCAGATGAACCTAAAAGATCCCATGATACAATTTCAAAAAGCACACGGGTCTCTGTCTGGCTTACTGGCCAATATTTATCTGTCAACTATTATCACGAATGCAAATGATGTGGTCTTTGTCACATAGCTCCTTTTGGGAAGTGACTGTGCACAAGTTGAGTATTCTGTTTCCAATGGGCGGCACGGTGGCACAGTGGTTAGCACTGCTGCCTCACAGCGCCAGAGACCCGGGTTCATTTCCCGCCTCAGGCGACTGACTGTGTGGAGTTTGCACATTCTCCCCGTGTCTGCGTGGGTTTCCTCCGGGTGCTCCGGTTCCCTCCACAGTCCAAAGATGTGCAGGTCAGGTGAATTGGCCATGCTAAATTGTCCGTAGTGTTGGGTAAGGGGTAAATGTAGGGGTATGGGTGGTTTGCGCTTTGGCGGGTCGGTGTGGACTTGTTGGGCCGAAGGGCCTGTTTCCACACTGTAAAGTAATCTAAATCTAATCAATAAAACAACAAGGTCTACTCTTTAAAAATAGGGAATTTAGCTGAAGTGGTTTCAGATGCATGGCTCCATCCCAACAATAGTCTTTGCTGATCCTAATCTCAGTCTTTGCAAGTGTACAAGTTGATGAAGCATTTGGGAGTCTCACCATTCGGCCAAAGGACTGTTACCTGCTTAAATGTTGTGTTAATCTTTGTGAGGAAACTAACAATACTGTCCCATTCTAATATTATACATTCTCACAAAAAAAAAGAATTTCCAAAACCAAAATGTTTAGCCATAGAGTATGGGCTAATGAGTACACAGATAATATTTTCAAGGAATTGAAATCAACTTGGTCCCACTGACTTGCTGCCCTGTTTATGGTGATACATCAGCTGATCACAAAGTGGTCAGCTCAGACTCTTTCTGCTAATGCTGCCCAAAACAAGCGCAAAAGGAGCCAAAAGTTATTTTTATTATTCCAGACAGACACAAGAATTTGAAGCAGCTGCCTTCCAGTGAGTAGGTTTTCATCAGAGCAAGCCTGACTTCAGCAACTTGGGCAAATAGTTAAAAGAAGTTGGATACTTTGTATAAATGCCAAGGGTCAGATTATACACCATTAACTGGTACTCAAGAAAATATGGTAAATCTCTTCTGCACACTCTCTGAGGTCTTAATATTCTTTCTAGAAAGTGATGCCTTGAACTGGCCAAAATAATCTAGCTGCAGCCTTACCAGCATTTTAAACTTTAACGCTTCTTTTGATAATTTTCTTAACTCGGGCTGTTACTTTAAGTGATTTATTTATTCATATTCCAAATCACATTGTTTATGTACCCAACTTAAATTGGCATTATCTAAGTAATATGTAATCCCCTTATGTTTTTTTCTTGCCAGAATGTAATACCTGACATTTACCTATGTTCAAATTATTTGGCCAATTATATACCCATTTGCAAATTTATTAACATCCTTGCATAATTTATTGTAATCCCACTCAAAATCGACTATCACTCCTCCCACTCTTTGGTATCATCTGCAAATGTAGAAAGTGTGTTTTTGATTGAAAAATCCAAATGATTAATATAAATAATGAGTAGTGGTTTCAACACTGATCTATGTGGAACATCACTTCCCACTTTCTGCCTCGTTGAACAGTTAACTCACTCTCTGGTTTGTGTAGTGAAGCCAGGTTACAATCCATTCTGCCATTTGCCCCCAGACTCTGTATTCTCTGACCTTATTCATTCTATATTATTTTATCAAAGGCTTTTTGAAAATCTAGATAAATTACATCTACCTCTATTACATTACCCAATTCTGCTCTCTCAATTACCTCGTCAAATAGTTCAAAGAAGTTGGTCAGTGTAGATTTTTCCTATTGAAATTCATGTTGTTTATTGATTGCAATATTTATGTTCTCTATATGGTCTTCTGCTAGGATTTAGAAGGAATTCAGATTTTACTAACTCCTGATGTTAAGCCGATTAGTTCATTGTGTCCTGAACCTGTTGATTCTCTGCTTTAATAATCACAGAATAGTTACAGGAAAGATGGAGTCCATTTGGCTTATTGTGTGTACACTAGCTCTCTGAATGAGCATTTCACTCAGTGCCATGCTCCCACCTTATCCATATAACTCTGCCTTTCTCCTTAATTAACTCATGGTGTTATTATAATGCTAGCTGTCTACCAGGCTTCTAGCAATAAAGCTTTTACCCCCAATTAAGATTGAAAAAGTGGCAATACCTCTGCCACTTCTCCCCTAGATTCTTTTTAAATGTTCAGATATAATCTGTTGCGACCATGGATGTTTTATTTTTAGGTTTGATCAGTTCATTTAATAGCTCATCCCTTTTAACTTGTAATCTTATTTTGAAGCTCACTTTCTGATGCCACGTTCCCACTCCTGTTTCCCTGTTAAATACTGGAGCAAGGTCATCATTTGATTTTTCTGGCTGTTCTCTCTTATCAATTGTGTTATTAAGTGGCCATATTCCCATTGTGACTAACGTTTTTTAAAACTTATGGGACTTCAAAATGCTGTTGCATATCATTACTTATCAATATTGGAGCCCACTTCAGCATTCAGCATACTGTCACACTGGGAAGAGTGCACTCTATCCTCTTCACGTATTGAATTCAATACCTTCTCATTACCTTCTCCGACAGGATAGTCCCATCTCTTCATCACCCACCTCTTCAAGAGTCAAATGTTGAGTCCTCTATTGCAGGAAAGATGGTAAACCGAGGCACTTTTCTTGACTAATTCTCTCCTTCACATTGTGGGCCATCTTCACGCAAGGACAGTGAATAGGCTAAGGTAACACTGCCCTCCAGAAGGCGATTTTAAAAAGATGCTTCGTTCATCAATGTTGCCAGATACTCAATACTACAAAAACATTGAGAGCCTCGCTGACAAGTCAGTGATTCCTCAGGGTATATAGCTCTCCCATGTTCAGGAGCACCAGGCACTTTTGGGATGCTTAATGCTTTGTCTGCTGGTGGCTATAGAACTGTGCCCTGGATGTTGTGATAGTCTCACCTTGTCAGAAGATAATTAAACCTTCCCCAGCATTGGTCCCCTTCCAGATCCTTCCTGACAGAACTGCAGGCTGTGTACACCATCAGGTCCATTAATTGAACAATGTGCTTTACCTTTTGTGAACAGTCTCCATTATCTGCCTCAGGTGTCTGGCCTTTGTCTCTTCCCCTATTGACTGCTGCCTTCTATTACGTTACTAGGCAGCTGTCACAGTAAGGTTGCTATCAGGCCTTTAAATTGGACCTACACTCGTCTCCTTCCTGTGCCTTCTATCACCAATTGGCAATCAAACTTACCCTCCAATTAAATCAGGGCAAAATCAGAGCCTGTGACTGCTCCCCTCAGAATGAAAAAAAAACAGCCTGACATTGAGGCCCTGGCCTTAAATGGAACATCCTGCTATTTGAGTCCTTGCAATCTGCTCGTCAATTATTAACAGCACAGGAACAAGTGAACTCAAAACCCCTGACGGAGGAGAACATACAGCTATATTTACAAATTAACATGCTCAACAAGGAACCCTAACAAACCCCAGAGTTCAGCAAAGATTATACCGAACTAGGAAACAGAAATCAGTCAAATGGGAAAGCCTTTTGATGGTAAATGCAGATATTTACTCAATAGCTTCCCCTCTGTGAGCTGGCTCTCAGTCACCTTGTTTTTAATATAGTTCGGCTTTCAAGATGCAATCAGGGGTGCACAAAAATCTGGGACATGTTAATTTAACGGCAGTGGCACCAAATCATCTTGGCACAATTATCTTTGACATCAGCGGTTTCCTTTGTCACAGAGCAAGGGGAGCAGAAGTATTGAGGGAGGGCCAGGGTTAACCAAGAGTGAGTGAGTGGGAAGGGGTGTTTGAGGGTATGGAGGAGTTGAAAGGATTCACGGAAAGGACAGATGGGAGGGTTAGGACACAAAGGAATGAAGTAGGAATAGGAAGGGCTTAGTCACGCAGGTGAGGTGAAGGATGTTGGCAACAAATTAAGAAAATGAGGGGTCTATAGGACATTGTTAAAAATCACATGACACCAGGTTATAGTCCAACAGGTTTATTTGGAAGCACTAGCTTTCAGACCGCAGCTCCCTCATCAGGTGGTTGTCAGTGCTCCGAAAGCTAGTGCTTCCAAATAAATCTGTTGGACTATAACCTGGTGTTGTGTGATTTTTAAACTTTGTACATCCCAGTCCAACACCGGCATCTCCACATCGTAACTATAAGACATTGGCAGTGCTGTCTAAATGTTGGTCCATCTCAAAGTGTTAAGTGGCTTTATAAGGCTTTGAATTCACCCTACTCCCTCTCTGCTGATAACCTCCCTCTTTGATAACCTCCACTACAATGCACAGAAGGAAAGAACAGTTCATTCAGTCTGGACCCACACAGAGGCAAGAATGGCGAGTGTGAACATTCAAAACAGGATGCACAAAAACAATTATTTTTCCACAATAGAGAAATATCCAGAACTCTCCAGTAACCATCAAAAAATGCCAGCCATGAGGTGTGTGACTGCATTTTGATCTCTGACTAAGCTCATCCCAACAAATCATGACACACCTTTGAAGAAAGTGAAACTAACAGAAAGTAATTTATTAAGTGAAATGTAAATTTGAAAGAAACATGTTTGGGTTCACGATCATTTTTCTGCTAGTGGCTGTGGAGTTGGGCAGGACAGTTTGGATGGTGATGCAGAATCTCCCTGTTTAACCACATGAGCTCTGGCATAACCACCCCTGTGGCTACAGCATTGTCAGCTGATGGTGAGTGTGATGACAGGAAACCTATGCCCGCAGCCGATTTAGGCCTGTTTCATGAGAATGCCAGCTGTATTTTAAGTTGTAATTGTAATTGTGTGAGAAACAAGGAAAATCGATAGAGTGGAAGAGGTGCACACTTCTGGTCCTGTCCTTAAGAACAATATGCCAGCAACAAAACACCACCCACAGGTTTTAATGTGTTCATTCATGTGGGCTGCTTTACTACTGTAGCAGTTCTCATACTATTTTGACTGAAGGACATTTTTCAAGTGAATTAGGAACGATCAACACCCATTTAAATTATAGCACTATACAATATCCATAATAGGGAAGTGCTGTGTATAAACAGTGTTTTAAAAGTGCTTTTAAGGAAACAGGTATTTACTTAAAGTAACAATTTGCGGGTTATTCATCAATGTAGACAATGATGAGACAGACCAGATACATCAGAGATAAATAATCACTGACACTCTGCTTTCATTACGGTTAGGAGTTATGCTGTTATTAGATTAGATTAGATTTTACAGTGTGAAAACAGGCCCTTCGGCCCAACAAGTCCACACCGACTCTCTCTCTCTCACGCACGCGCACACACACACACACAGCTTATTGCCAAGTTAATGTTAACCACAGTCTCATTCCATCTGGGTGCTTAATGGTCTCAAAGCTGGCTATTATTTTATCGAGATGTAACTCCCCATAAACACAGAAGTTTCCTTTCCACCTATTCAATTACAGAGTCTTTATTTGAACATGGCATTCTCAGAATATTTTACAGACCTGTGCAAACACATTCAGTTTCTTTTCATTACTTAATTAACAATTTTCACAACTTGTATTTATGTAACACCTTTAATGTAATAAAACACTTCAAGATTCTTCAAAGGTGCTTTATGAAGGAAAACTGAACAGCAAGTCACAAAGTGGTATTTGGCAGATGGTGGAAAGGTTTGGTCAAAAAAATAAGTGTTTTAAAAAGGGAAAGAAAGGTAGATGCTATTCCAGAGAACAGGATCTTGGCAACTAAGTCACAACAGTGAAACAATTACAATCAGAGCTGCTCAAAAAATCAGAATTAGAGGAGCATAGCTATCTCATAGGGTTATGGGATGAGATTATAGAATGAGGGTAGATTGAGGCCAGTAGGAATTTGAGAACAAGGATAGGAATTTTTAAACCAAAGCACTGCTTTCTGGTGGCTAATGTCAACCAGTGAGCACAAGGAGTGATGTGTCATTGGGACTGGCTGCAAAGATGACCAGAGGCAGCAGAGTTTTAGATAAGCTTGGGCTTACAGAGAGTAGAACGTGCAAGGTCAGTCAGGAGTGCAGTGGAAACACAGGTGACCAATACATTGATGACAATTTCATAAATAGCTAAAACAGATACAAGGATGGGCAATGAAACAGAACTGGACATCAGTTGATGGTCTTCTTACTGATGGTGCGAATATGCCATTGTATACATTTCTTGGGATCAATTCTGACACCAACCATTCAAGGAATTTACATTATTTCAGTATAGTGGAGGATTTGAGCAAGTCAAAGTGACAGTTTTTCCACAATCACAACAATGAAACCAACAACAGAGAAGAACAGGGAAATGGAACCTGGAAGAACACAGCAAGCCAGGCAGCATCAGGAGATGGAGTTTCAGGTGGAACCCTTCTTTAGGACTGGGGTGGGTGTAGGGACAGCTGCAGATAAAGAGGGTGGTGGGGGCAGGATGGTGAAGTGGGGATAGCTGAAGACAGGTAGAGGGTTTGACCTGGTTGGTCAATGGGAGAAGGTTATTTGAAATTGGAGAACTTAATGTTGAGTCCTCCGGGCTGTAGGCTGCCCAGGCGGAAGATGAGGTGTCGTTCCTCCAATTTGCAGTTTGGTTTATTGCGGCAATGGAGGAGACCAAGGATGGTCATGTCGGAAAGGGAGTGGGAAGGGAAACTAAAATGGGCGGTGACTGGGAGTTCGGTTGGCCCCTGCGGGCCCAGCTGAGATGCTCGGTGAACCATGCCCTACGTTTACATTTGGTCGCCCCAATGTAGAGAAGACCACATCAGGAGCATCTGATACAGTAAACTAAGTTGGAGGAGAGGCAGGTGAATCTCTGTCTCATCTGGAAGGACTGTTTGGGCTCTAGATGGAGGTGAGGGGATGGTGTACCAGCAGATTTTGCATTTTTTCTGGTTGCAGGGGGAGGTACCTGGGGACTCATTGCCTCCGATGATCCCCCCTCCACTGCCTCCAATCTCATCGTCCCCCAGTTCAGTTCCACCTGCTCCCCAAGATCCACAAACCCAACTACCCTACCCTTGCCGACCCATCGCCTCTGCATATTCCTGCTCTCCCCCGCCCCACCACCGAGTACGAGATGAGCTATCTCGACTCCATCCTCATCCTCTTGGTTCAGACACTCCCCACCTACATCCGTGACACCAAATATGTCCTCCGTCTCTTCAGTAATTTGCAGTTCCTCAGCCCCCAGCGCTTTATCTTCACTATGGATGTGCAGT
The DNA here is from genome assembly GCF_037043375.1 of Chiloscyllium plagiosum. Lineage (NCBI taxonomy): Eukaryota > Metazoa > Chordata > Chondrichthyes > Orectolobiformes > Hemiscylliidae > Chiloscyllium > Chiloscyllium plagiosum. The sequence continues at coordinate 15,451,869 of NW_028270140.1, forward strand.
CCTTATACATGTCCATACCCCACAAGGATGGCCTGCAGGCCCTCTGCTGCTTCCTCTTCAACAGACCCATCCAGTCTCCCTCCTACGCCTCGCTGAACTAGTCCTCACCCTTAATAACTTTTCTTTTAACTCCTCCCATTTCCTCCAAATCCAGAGAGTGGCCATGGGCACCTGGTTGGGCCCCAGCTACACCTGCTTCTTTATCGGCTATGTCAAACAGTCCCTCTTCAGTCCCTACACAGGCACTGCACCCCAACACTTCCATCGTTACATTGATGACTGCACCCAGGCTGAACTGGAGCAGTTCATTGACCACCCACAACTTCTACCCCACCCTCAATTCACTTGGTCCACATCAGACACCTCTGCCCCTTTCTTGACCTCTCCATTTCCATCTTCAGTGACAGTCTCCAGACGGATGTTTACTACAAACCCACAGACTCCCATAGCTACCTGGACTACATCTCCTCCCACCCAGTATCCTGCAAGAACTCCCAATTCCCATTCTCCCAGTTCCTCTGCCTCCGCCGCATCTGCTCGAACGAGGAGACATTCCACTCCCAAGCATCCCAGATGTCCACCTATTTCGAACAATGTGCATATCCTCCCTCTATCATCCAGACAGGCCTCCATTGCACTACCTCCATTCCCCGTTCCACTGCTCTAAAGATGCCCCCTCCAAACGAAATAAAGACAGAGTACCCCTTCTCCTCACCTACCACCCCACCAGTCTCCACATCCAATGCATCATCCTTAAGCACTTCTGCCGACTCCAACTAGACCCCACAACCAAGAACATCTTCCCCTTCAAACCCCTCTCTGCCTTCCACAAGGACCGTTCCCTTCGCCAATCCTTGGTTCACGCCACTCTCCCCACCAACCCCCTGAACCCCCAGTTACCTTCCCCTGCAACTGGAAAAGATGCAAAACATGCCAGTACCCCAGCCCCCCCTCACCTCCACCCAGGGCCCCAAACAGTCCTTCCAGGTGAGAGACAGGTTCACCTGCCTCTCTTCCAACCTAGTTTACTGCATCAGGTGCTCCCAATGTGGTCCTCTCTACAGCAGGGAGACCAAATGTAAACATAGGGAATGTTTCGCTGAGCATGTCAGCCAGGTCCATAGGGGCTGACTTGACCTCCCAGTCACCGCCCATTTTAATTCCCTTTGCGACATGACCATCCATGGCCTCCTCCAGTGCCAGAACAAACCAAACCACAAATTGGAGGAACAACACCTCGTCTTCCACCTCATCTTCTGCCTACAGCCCAGAGGACTCAACATAAGTTTTCCAATTTCAAATAACCTCCCTTCTCATCGCCCCCTCACCCTGATTCCTTTCCCTGCCCCTCCTCCACCCTTACACTCCTCCCTGCCACCAACCGGTTCTATTCCACTCACTGACCAACCAGGTCGTACCCTCTAGGTGTCTTCACCTATACCCACTTCATCTCCCTGTCCCCACCTCCCCTTTTACCTGCAGCTCTCCTTATATTCACCCCTCGTCCTGAAGAAGGGTTACACCCAAAACGTCGACTTCTCCACCTCCTGGTGCTGCCTAGCTTGCTGTGCTCTTCCAGCCTCCTGCCAGTCTACTTTGGATTCCAGCATCTGCAGGATTTTTTTGTCTCTGAGGGAAATGGAAGCAGCAAACTCATGTTCTCTCGCTTGATAGTATTTGGTGCCCCCTGCTGTTCAAACTAATTAATGCAATAAATTCATTTCTGATCCAATCTGATATATCACTGGCAAAAGACCCAGTAAATCACAGTAAATCTCTTTCTACCCTTTCCTTTCAATCTCGACATACATTCATTTGGAAAAAATTTCCTTTTCACAAGTTTTAATGTCTTTTAATTTTACAAAAGATTTATGAATGATGTATGTTCTTATCACATTGCATCTCAGTTATATCTCCTAATATTCCAATATCATAAACATCTCAGCAATGTATTGTGAATTCAGGACTGCAAATAAGGCATAGCTGATGTGTGAAGAGCTCTGTATTCATTTTTCAAAAGCAGAATCATAGAAGCATGGATGGAGGCCATTTGGCCTATTCTGCCTGTGCCACTCCTGGTTCTCCAATGGAAGCACTCCATTTCTCTACCCAGTCCCCATATTCTTTCACTATAGTTCCTCATCTGTCACTTATCCAAGTTTGTTTTAAATTATGTTATAGACTCTGCCTCATTAGCTCCCTGAGATAAAGTATTCCCTCTCTGGTAATCATGCATTCTGAACAGATTTTTGCCAGTTAGAGCAAATTTTCACTAAAAGTAGACCATTAGAGAGTTACAACGTTTACCTGTTTTTATCCAATAATAACCAATTAGAGGTGAATTATCAATTTCAGATGTTCTGAATTAGCAAACAACTTCTGTACATCACTAAGAACAGTTCATTCACACGACATAAAGTGGAATCCAAAATGAAAAGGGAGACTGAACAGGGACGGAGGGGGAGTTGGGAGGGATATGGCGTAGGATGTCAGTGGGTGCAGTCATTAATCCACCCTGATGAGCAGGAGAGAGTTTGATTAAATCAGTAAAAATGTGAAAATTGACCCTAACCCACTTTGGATGTATGTAATTTAGGTTTGACAGAATCTATTTGGGGAGACCCATAACTGATCTGGAGAGGCGAGTGAGTAAGGCCACTTTGCTCCAGCATTAAAATGAACAGTTTAGATCTAATGGCTGTACTCCAGATTTCCCTGGGAGTGAGTGGGCAAATGCATGACAGGTGAATTGCAATGTGGAGAAATGTAAGGCTATGCATTTGGGAGCAAAAGGAGGGAAGATTATTTTCTGAATGTGATAGATTGGGAATGGGGGAGGTGCAATGAGACCTGGGTGTCCTCATATATCAATTACTGAAAATAAGCAAACAGGTGCACCAGGCAGTGAAGAAGGCAATTAGTATGTTGTCTTTCAGAGTGAAAGGATTTGGGTACAGGAGCAGGGATATCTTACTGCAATTGTACAGTCAAGATTAGAGTGGTGCTGAAAAAGCACAGGCTAGGCAGCATCTGAGGAGCAGGAAAATCGACCTTTTGGGCAAAAGCCCTTCATCAGGAATTGTACAGTGCCTTGGTGATACCATACCAGGAATACTGTGAGCAGTTTTGATCTCCTCATTTGAGGAAGGATGTTCAGGCTATTGAGGGAGTGTAACGAAGATTTATTTTTGGGATGGCAGGACTGATTTACGAAGAGAAATTGGATCCATCAAGACTCTATTCATTGACATTTGGAAAAATGGGTTTTCAGCTGTACCAGTGGATTATTAAAAAAACCTTGCGTCCACTGAATGGAGGAAACAACACTTGAATACGGGTTTTTTCAATTCATAAGCTTCCTCCCAGTACACGATCACTTTTAAAATGTTTTATAAGAAAACCATTGTTGTGGCCAATGATGCTTATGTTAGACTAAAATGCAGGACAGTGCTCATTTCCTGTTTATAATTTGACTGAAATGCTGACATTTATGTGTTAAGTGGATAATACAAATGTCCTATTATGTTGACATTTTCATGGCATTAAGTAAACAGATTTATTTGAAGAGTCTAGCCCTATACTTGCACAAAATTATGGTTACGTACAAACCTAGAAAACACGAGCAGCAGAAACCATTCACCCCTTAAGCTTGCTCTGCTTTTTAATAATTTCATGTTTGATATATTTGTGTTTTGAATTCTACATTCCCATTTACCCTCAGTCACCATTAATTCCTCTACATAATGAAATATATCTACTTCGGTCTTAAAAATATTCAATCATCCTGTTTCTACTGCCTTCTGAAGCAGAGAGTTCCAAAATCGTACAACCTTCGGAAAAAAATAATCTAATGAACTTTCTCTGAACAAACTTCAACACATTTACATACTTCCTTAAATAAGGTACAGAGGCACACAATATTGGAGATGTGGCCTCACCAATGCCTGGTATAACTTGAAATAACTGCACAGACGCCAGTATCATGTCACCAAGTTATCTCGTTTTTACACGTGCACAGTACACAAACTCTGACCAACGAGCCTAGAGTCGGTCCCTAGAGTAAAGAGACTCTGAGACTCCTTTTATAACTGTCAGCTAGGGCTCCCTGATTGGGTCAGGGATCTCATATTCATTGAGATCCACCTGGCCTTCAATCCAATCATTACAAATTAAAAATTGATGTACTTGTTTCAAATGTGGTGGAAAATGAAGATGCACTATGAACTACAGGGTATAATTCATCAGTTTGAGTTACATAAGCCTAATGCTGTCCTTCTTGACATAATTGCTGCCAATGAGGCAATTTAAACCCTTGAAGTGCATAGCACAAAGGAGCCGAATGTGTGACCTGGTGGATGGAACACAGTGTATTGGTTTTCCCAGAACTTTCCCAAGACAACTGTCTAGGCTGCAGCTCTAATGGTTTCATCGGTGTGAAACAGGCATGCTGCTTTTGGCTGCCTGGTGAGATGTGCTGGGACTGAAGAGTTTGAGCTATAGATTGAACAGGATGGAACTTTTTTCCCCTGGAGCATTGGAGACTGAAGGGTGACATTTCAGAGGTTTATAAAATCATGAGGGGCATTGATAGGGTGAATAGACAAGTTTTGTTTTGTTTTACTCAGGAGAGGTGAGTCCAAAACTAGAGAGCAGAGGTTTAGTGTGAGAAGGGAAAGATTTAAAAGGGCCCTGAGGAGCAACTTTTTCACACAGAGGGTGCTGTTTGTTTGGAATGAGCTCCCAGAGGAAGTGTTGGAGATGGGTACAAAAATTACATTTAGTAGTTAGCACTGCTACCTCACAGCATTAGGGTCTCAGGTTCGATTCCAGCCTCGGGTGACTGTGTGGAGTTTGCACATTCTCCCAATGTCTGCATGGGTTTCCTCCGTGTGCTCCAGATTCCTCCCACAGTCCAAAGATGTGCAGGGCAGGTGAATTGGCCATGCTAAATTGCCCATAGTGTTAGGTGCATGAGTCAGAAGGAAATAGGTCTGGGTGGTTTACTCTTCGGTGTGGACTGGTTGGGCCGAAGGGCCTGTTTCCACATTTTAGGGAATCTAATCTAATCTAAAAGGCATTTAGATGGGTACATCAATTGGAAGGATTCAGAGGGATTATGGCCAAACGCTGGTAAATGAGACTAGTTCACTTCAGGATAACTGGTCAGCGTGGGTGAGTTGGACCGAGAATCTGTTTCTGTGCTGTATGACTATGACAAGACCTGAGGTCCAGTTTCCGTTGTTGCAGTTTTAATTAAAAATCTGACCCCGCACAGGAGCTTGCATCAAAAGTCTTACTGTCATATTCATCTTTTCATAATGCGTTCAAGATTTTCTCATTCAGAGGACATAAGGTATTTATCAGTTGCTGGACATTTATTAGCGATCTACAGGATGATATAATTAACATTAGCTCATCAGTAACTTAACTACCAGTCACCTTGCTTTATTAAAAAAATAAATCTATGAATTAAAATAATTTCTACGGAAACGTTAAAAGGTTGAGTTGTGACAGCCAGATTAACCAACAGAGCACTCATTTAGTGTTGTTATTGTAGTTCATTGTTTGAAACGAAGGTGACCATGCTAATCTTAGGGACTGTTTGGTCGGGTTTCGATGGTGTACATGACTGCTGAGGATGACCTGTGCCTGGAAGATTTTGCTGAAAACAAGACAGGATACCCCTTCCAACAAGAACTTCAGCTGTGGTCCTCATTTGTTTACTGCAGCCTGTGAGTTTCTTCTGAACTTTCCCTAGAATTACAGAATGTTGCAGCACATAATTGAATCTGTACTAATGTTTATCTCCAGGGGAACCACTGTATCTCATCCAAGTACAGCTTCCCATGCCCTTTAACATTCCTCTTCTTTCAAACAACAATTTAATTCCTTGCTTTAAAAAAAAAGTGGATTTGATTTCAAGAATGATTTATAGAAGAGAATTCCAACCTCTAATTACCCACTATTTAAAGAAATATTTTCTATCATTCCTTTAATTACTTTACTAATTAGCTTAAACTTGTTCCTTTTCATTACTGTCTAAAAGAACAGCTGAAACCATCTCAAATCCCTATATAAAATTTTGAAGATGACAATCAGATCATCCTTTGATTCTCAGTTTGAGTGTGAAAGCCCTGACTTTTCAAGTTTCTCTTCACAACCGTAACTTCATGTAAATAAATGGATCAAAATTGTATTAACCTATCTGGGAAAAGTGTGCCACATTTCCACATGTGATTCCAAAATGTGTAAAATGCCATTTAAAACAACAGTGTCCAATTTGCCTGAGTGACTGCTATTCAGGACTAAAGCAATTCATACCAGGTTTTGTCACAAACAGAAAATAATACATTCACCTTAAAAGACAGCCAATATTTAAACCTCAAATTGACAGCTGTTAGAAATTGACTAAGACATGCTTCCCAGCATTCACAGGATTTTGGACATTTTAAACAAAACCTTGAGAAGAAACACAGACAGAATGAGGTAAGTATACCAGTAAAGAGATGGCAGAGATAATCAGAACACACAAATGATTGCTGTCTATTCACGTCCAAGTTTTAAACGATTTGCCGTGACCATTGAAATCCTGTGTCTAAATTGTGGAACTGTAAATAGTGCTGAGAAGTTGTTGAGTCACATGGTCTGTATGTTTGGGTATGCGCCACACTCCTTGGAAATGCTCAGCCGAAAAACTGTTTGACTGGAGCAAACTTCAGCCGGCAATCTGGAGATGCTGATGAACCACAATTTAAACCATTAAAACACCTCCATATGTTAATGGACTATTATGGGCTTGTTGCAAGATGTAAGAAAGTACAATAAAGAACAGGAGGTGTTTATGACATTCACTGCTGCAGGTGTAATTTTCGAACTAAAAGAAGCCTCTGTTTAGGGAAAAGGCCGAGTCTTCCAAAGTAACCACAGGCAGGGGTTAATTATCCACATGTATGGGATTGTACTCCTCAGTTATGGGTAACTTAAGTACAATCAAGAGAACAATGATTATGAGTATTGATTAAAGTTGAAAGGAGCAGGATACTGATGGTTATAATTGATTTGTAAGCTGTTGGTGGAGCACCTACACAGGGAGACAGAATCAACATTTCAGGTCAGTGATTTTTCATCAGGTTCTGAACTTCCAATGACAGGACATTGACCCGAAACATTAATAGTTTCTCTCCACAAATACTGCCTATAGAGTTTTCCCAGCCTTTTTATTCTAAAAATGAAGTCAGTCTGGTGATACCACAACACAGGGTTTTATCCACGCCAAGCAGCAGAAACAGCATGCCATAGATAGAACAAAGCAATCCCATAAACAATGGATTAGTTTGAAGGCTTTGCATTCCTATCACATTCATTGATCTGAAAATAAAAACAACAAATTGCGAAATTTCTACAAATATCCACATCCTCAATGATGGGGAAGCCAAAATAACAGGCTGTGAAAACCTCAGCCATCTTCAGTCAGGAGTGCTGAACGGATCTTGTCCTCCTCCTGAGGTCCATAGCTTCACAAATACCTTTCAATTAATTCTGTATAATAGCAAGAAATGGTTGATGACACTGAATAACAGAAAAGTGAATGGGCCTTGACACATCCGGGCAATAATACTGAAGACTTGTACTCCAGAACTAGCCGCATCCCTAGCCAAGTTGTTACAGTACAACTATAAACCGGCATTACCAATAAATGAGATAATTGCCAGGTTTGTCCTGTTCACAAAATATAGGTCAAATCTAAGCCAGTCAATTGCCATCCGATCAGTCAACTCTAGATCATCAGCAAAATGATGAAAGGTGTGATCAACAGTGCGATCAAGCAGCACATATTGAGCAATAAACATCTCACAAGTGCTAGCAATGACCATTCTAACAACAAAATATAACCATTTCCCTTAAAATTGCAAGTCAATACCATTACTGAATCCCTCAGAATCACATCCTGAGGGACTACCATTGACCAGTGTCATGGACTAGACCAGACCCCCTCAAAATATTAAGTAGATAGCCTATACCCAAAAGTTTTCTTATTTTAAAAGTAGATGTGAAGTGTCATGTTATAGAAGCAATGAGACTGGTCAAACTACTTGATGTTGAGCAAAACACAATTTATTTAAAGAATATAGTTAAAATACAACAAAAGAAAGAGGAATTTTAGAATAACTTAACTGTTCAAAATCTTAACTGAATAATAGATACAGTAACCATTACTAATTAACTGTTCCAATATAGTAACATCCCATAAATATAGTCTTTGACAAAAAGGCAAATTGAGGCACAGATTCTCACATGCAGTTCTCCAATCCAGGAGGGGGGAAAAAAAAAGAGAAAATTCAGAAAAAGTAGCAGCTAGGAGACAATTCATTGAAGCATCCAACTCTTTTGAGACCCCAAAGGCTTATGCTACAGAAAGAACCAAAACACAGAAATCTGGATCGGAGAGATCTAGCTATTGCCATCCTGGTGTGTTAAAAAAAAGTCCCAAGGCCTCTCAAGCTGTATATTCTCGTGGTTCTGGTAGAATACTTGATGCCTCTGCCTTACAACTTCCCTTAAAAAATAAACTAGGACAAAATAACATTTTAAAATGACAGCATCTTCACACCAGAAACCGAAGTGTATCAGCCATGTAAATACTGTAGCCACATGAGCAGGTTGGAGGCTGGCTGGGAATTCTGTGTTGAGTAACTCAACTTCTTTCTCCTCAAAACCAGTTCACTATCTAGAAGATGCAAGTTAGAACTGAGGTAGAACACTTTCTAATTTTCTGGGTGAGTGCAGCTTCAACATCACCCAAGAAAATCAACCCACTTGGTCAGCACCATTGACCATGTTAAGCATTCATTCCCTTTGCTATTGTGATACAATGGTAAAAATGTAGACCACCTTGAAGATACATATCACACCTCGTCAAGGCTCCTTCAACAGCACCTCAAAAACCCATGTCCTTTACTACCTGGAAAGATAAGGATAACAGCCATTTACACATTCTGCCCCAAGCCATACACCACCTTGACTATCACTGTTGCTTCACTGTCAGTGCATCAAAAACCTAGAACTCCCTCCTTAATAGCATGGTGGGTGAGGGTACATCATATTGATTGCAGCAGGTCAAGGAGATTACAACCAACTTTTCAAGGATAATTAGAATATGTACTAATGGTGCTCATATTCTAGAAACAAACAGTAAAAAATGCTTCAGTATACTTTCCAAGGTCTAGTTTGGCCAAAACAAATAGCTTTTATTTATCCTTTTTGTACATTTATATTAAAAGAAGAAATGGGGAATTCTCCTGATGTGTGTTAACCTCAGTCAGTATCACCAATCTGGTCACAATTTCTCTGAAGTTCAAGGGACCTTGTATGCATTACCTTCATTGCAAATAACTACATTTCAAAACTACTTCATGGATTGAAATTATCTTTGGACATCCTGGGATCATGAAATGTGCAATTTAAACACTTACTCCCCATCTTGCCTTTTATATTACAACTCTTGTACACAACATCATAGATTCGTTGAATCAAATGGTCTATTTTTGTCCTGTATACTCTATTTAATTATACATTGAGCATTTTAGGTAGAATGGGGCGAAGATTAATTTAAATGGCTAATATGTAGTTCAGAATAATGTCAACAGTATGGATTTGATTCTCAATCCAGCCATGGTTGGCTTGGCCTCCTCAGCCGACCCTGCATGTGGAAGACAATGGCAAACCATCAAGACATAACGATCAAGAAAAATGGTTCTGGATGAAATATCAGCAGACAATGAGCTAAGAACCAACTTTAGGTAGATGGAATTCTAGTTGGAAGACAACTTTTTAAATATATATGGGGGTTAGGTTATCATTTGTGCAGGCACACACATTAAGTTGAGCAAATATTTTTGCATTAGCTTGCTCAGAAATGCTTTTACATGCTTCTGGAGCAGACAGGATTTGAACCAAGAATATAAGCACCTTTTCTGGCTCAAAATGCAACTAAAAGTTTGTGCAAATTATAAATCTACAGTCAGTACTAAATTAAGGAGGAAGATTGAAAGTCAAAGTTTGCTAATTTCTGCTCAACTCCATGAAAAATAGCTGAAAAATGACTGAGTACATGTAGAGCAGAGAATCTTTGCCATCTATGTAAAGGGTGGCACGGTGGTTAGCACTACTGCCTCACAATACTAAGGACCCAGGTTCAATTCCACCCTTGGGTAACTGTGTGGAGTTTGTACATTTCCACTTCTTCTGTGTGGGTTTCCTTCCCCCAGTCCAAAGATGTACAGGTTAAGTGGATTGGTGTGCTCAATTGCCCACAGTGTCTAGGGATGTGTACACTAGGTGGATGCTCTTCAGTGGGTCATTGTGGACTAAATGGCCTGCTTCCACACCGTAAGGATTCTATGATTCTCACAAACAACTGACATTTGTATGGTGCCTCCACACAGTGAAACTAACATAGCAAAACATTGACGAATGTTTCATAATTTGACTCAACAGGAAGGACTTTAGAAAGGTTGCAATTTGGTGAGGTTTTGATTCCTTTATATTTGTTTGCCATCTTTAGGAAATGCTACCAATATAATATGGATATTATAGTAAAATGGAGTTTTTTTTTAAATTGTGAAAGTCGGATGTACTAGAGCAAGAGTTAAGATTCTTCAAGGATGTTAGAGATTAGGAAACTTAGATCTGTCAGAAAAATTAATTTGCCAGATGTTGTACAAATATGTGTGAAAGTAAACTGAATAATATTTCATACATAGATTAGCAGATGGACAAAATAAACTTGCTAATAATTCCAAAGTTTATTCAGCAGTGTGTTGTGGGTATATGATGTCTAGTGCAAAACCTGGAATCAGTGCATCTGTGAAATATGAACAGTGTAACCTCATTATAGCATTACTTCTGAGTCTGGTGTTGAACCTGGTGCACTGGGAGCTGTGCAGACTCACATGATCCAATCTCAACTAAAATATTTACAAAGCCAATCCATTGATGGAATCTGGAGAAGCTCAAAGTTCGAACAAGTGAAAAAATTCATCATAGATTCAGAAATCTCAAAGGCTGTGCCTTACATGGATCAATCACTTTATGCACTGCTTGATGCAGCCAGGAATCAGAGAGGGGGAGAGAGAGGGAGAGGGGGAAGAGAGAGAGAGAGAGAGAGAGAGAGAGAGAGAGAGAGAGAGAGAGAGAGAGGGGGAGAGAGAGAGAGACTCTTTTTCCATCATGGGAGAACAAAAGGTGGTGCTAAACAAAGAAAACATGGATGAGGTGGTTGAGATGGTCAGCAGCAGTGGCCATACTCCTGAACTCAGTGCAGGAAATGTTTTAATTACCTCACTATGTAAGGAAAGATGAATGCAGTAGCATATTCACTGACAGCATTTTGTTCATCTCATCCCATGCTGCCTTGTCAGCTCTACTCCACCATATTATTTCTCGTGTCCATTCACCTTTGAAATACACCTTCAATTTCTGTCCATGCTATCCTCAAGAATTTAAGTCGAACTCCCGCTCACCCTGATTCCAGTGACTGTTTTTCCTGGCAACGACTTGCACTGCAGCCATCAGGTGAAAACATTTTTCACGGAGAGAGTAGTACGTGTATGGAATGAGCTGCCAGAGGAAGTGGCGGAGGCTAGTACAATTGCAGCATTTAAAGGGCATCTGGATGGGTAGATGAATAGGAACAGTTTGGAGGGATGTGGGCCGGGTGCTGGCAGGTGGAACGAGATTGGGTTGGGATATCTGGTCGACATGGACGAGTTGGACCGAAAGGTCTGTTTCCTTGCTGTACATCTCTATGACTCTACAGCATTCCTCATCATTCACAGATGTGTTCTTGCCCCATTACAAGGGAACAGAAAACAAAACCCAGGGAAAGGATGAGAACATGAGGGCTCACTTCTCACAATAGAAGAGGGGTAATCCCTGGTGTTGTGTTCATTAGCATTGGGGATACAGCTATTAGAACCTCACAGCTACCTCCTGACAGAATTAAAAATTGGCAATGTATATGTCATACAATGTTCAATTGTATGAACTTGTTTTCAACAAACTTGCGAAATAAGATAATCTTCAAAATGCTAAGATACAACATTCTTAGCTTGTCACTATTGACTCACATGGGCCTTCATATGTACAGTACAGATGATTGGAGTTCCCCGGCAATGAATCCTCGAAGAGATTGATTCCTCGACAGTACCCGGTCACGGTACTCATGTACGTCATGGGACTTCTTTTCATCTTACTTATCATCTCTGGTCCCACACTTTGGTCATAGTTTAACAAGGAACAGTACAGGATGGGAACAGACACTTTCCCACACATGACTGTGCCGACACATGATGCCTTTCTAAACTAAAAACCTTTTGCCCCTATGTAGTCCATATGCCTCTCTTCCTGCCTATTCATGCGTCTGTCAAGAGGCCCCTTAAACATTGTTATTGAATTTGCTTTGATCACCTCCTCTGGCAGTGCATTCGAGACACTTATAACCATCTGTGTTCTATGTTGTAAAGTACAGGTTAGATGGGCTTCAGATAGTTTTGTAGGTCGGCACAGAATCGAGGGCCGAAGGGCTTGTACTACGCTGTAATGTTCTACTTGTTATGTGTAAAGAAAACTTGCCTTTCACATATCCTTTAAACTTTCCTCTTTCTGCTATAATGTGGAGGAGTCAGTGTTGAACTGGGCTGTACAAAGTTAAAAATCACACAGCACCGGATTATAGTCCAACAGGTTTATTTGGAACCACTCGCTTTTGGAGCGCTGTTCCTTCATCAGGTAGCTGTGGAGCAGGACCATAAGACACAGAATCTATGGCAAAAGATTACAGTGTCATGCAACTGAAATGATATATTGAAAAAAACCTGGATTGTTGTTAAGTCTTTCATCTTTTTGAATGGGTTGCAGGTTTCAGTTCATTAATATGTAAATCACAGGACTTCTTTTCAGACACCTTCTTGAGATAACTTAATGTTTTATAACAAAAGGTGACATCGCAGCTCAGACAACGTATTAAAAGTGAGGTTGAGTGTGGATTTACACTCAAACGGCTGCCCTCAATCTACATTGCACAGTTCCTGTTTAATATTGTCATAGTTAGCCTTCGCCAATTTAGTACTTTCACCCAAGGACTACTCTTATCCTTATCCATAAGGAACTTAAAACATACTGAATTATGATCACGGTTGCGAAAAATGCTTTCCCACTGAAACTCCAATCACCCTGGCTGGGCTCATTCCCCAATACCAGGTCGAGTATGATCCCTTCCTTCCTGGACACGTCTGACAAACTGCATCCCCTCCGCACCCCCGCCACCACAATCAAAGCCCTGGCACTAAAGGAGTCATATAGGGGCAGTCAAAACAACAGAGTTGTTATGGTGGGTGATTTTATATTTTTCTATTATCTGTTCACATATCTGTTCTTCTATCACCTGCTGATTGTACTACAATCTCATTAAAGTGATTGGACCCTTTCTGCTCCTGAGCTCTATCCATATTACGTAACGGTTGAACCCACCAAGGTGACCTCCTCTAGTGCAACTTTAGTGCTCTCCTTAATACCCTGCCCAGTCAGAAATCTGCCTGGTCACAGAATTAAGATTGACAGTTAACTGTTCTTATTGCATCTCCATGTCCATGATGGCCCATCTAATCAGCACCCACTTCTCATAAAATTGTGTCTCTTTCTGCAAGTCTGTTTCTTGTCTCCTAGCTCTGATGAGATCAATGTGAAACTTTCAACTTTTAGTCTTGTTTAGTTTTGATTGAATGAGGGCACAGTTAAAATAATTGGCAGAAGAATCAAAAGTAATTCAACAAAAAAAAACTTTTTGTGCAGTGAAATATTAAGGTCTGAAATACATTGCTTGACAGTGTGGTCGTGGAGAGTTCCATCAAGGCATTTAATAGGGAATTGGACCATTATTTGAAAAGGAACAAATCTGGAGGATACAGTGAGAAGATATTAAAGGGAAGGTACGAGATAAAATGCTCAAAGAGATGGTACAGACATGGGTCAAATGGATTCCTTCTGCTTTTTAATAATTCTGCAACTTGCAATTTGCACATGCAGAATCTACAGTGCAAATGGACTTCCTAGAACTGAGTGCATGCAGTTTTATTTCTTCTGTACTCTTTGTAATACTGATAATAATTTTGGTGTTTATATGTTTCTGTAATTATATTTTTTAAATATTACCCCTGGACATACACTAAGATTCTTCTTTTAAGCATGAAACCTAATATTAATTGAAAAAAGAACATAAAAGGAATTCAATCTTCAGATTCATTGACTTTTATAACACAAAGAAAACATTCAGCCTATTATACTTCTTTGATCCACAGAGAATTGATGCCCTTTCTGAATAAATCCACAAGCCATTTTCTCACTAACAGGATGTTGCATACTTCTGTTACCAATACTTACCCAATTTATTCTATTTTCATTCCTGACTTCTGACAAAGTAGATCTGAAGAATATATAAGATTTTCAACCCTACTTAAGATAAACACTGATCTTATAATTTTGAGCTTGTTCTGTCACTAAATTACATAACGGATGATTTGCACTTCAGTTACATTCTCCTACCGTTTCTCCTTATCCCTTGATCCTGTTACCTGACATAAGTCTATTTCCATCTTAAAAGCTCCAATTGCCAAATATCCTCAGTCTTTCAGGGGAGTGTGTGTCAGGATTGGTGCTGGGTCCATTGCTTTTTGTCATTTATATAAATGATTTGGATGTGAATATAGGAGGTATGGTTGGTAAGTTGCAGATGATACCAAAATTGGTGGTGTAGTAGAAGTGAAGAAGGTACAATGGGACCTTGATCAGATGGACTAATGGGCTGAGTGGCAGATGGAGTTTAATTTAGATAAATGTGGGGTGTTGCATTTTGGTAAGGTAAATCAGAACTGGACTTATACACTTAATGGTAGGGTCCTGGGGAGTGTTGCCGAACAAAGATTCAATGGGGTATAGGTTCATAGTTTCTTGAAAGTAGAGTCACAAGTACACAGGGTGGTGAAGACAATGTTTGGTACACTTGCCTTTATTGGTCAATGCATTGAATATAGGAGTTGGGATGCCATGATGAAGCTGAACAGGAAATTGTTTAGGCCACTTTTCGACTACTACATTCAATTTTGGTCTCCCTATTACAGGAAAGATGTTGTGAAACTTGAACGGGTTCAGAAAAGATTTACAAGGATGTTGCCAAGGTTGGAGGGTTTGAGCCACAGGGAAAGGCTCAATAGGTTGGAGTTATGTTTTCTGGAATGTCGGAAGCTGAGGGGTGACCTCATAGAAGTTTATAAACTCATGAGGGGCATGGATAGGGTGAATAGACAAGGTGGTTTTTCCCAGGCTAGGGTAGGCCAAAAGTAAAGGGCATAGGTTTAGGGTGAGAGGGGAAATATGTAAAAGGGTTCTAAGGGGCAACTTTTTCATGCAGTGTGCTGCCAGAAGAAGTGGAGGAGGCCAGTACAATGACAACATTCAAAAGGCATCTGGATGGGTACATGATTAGGAAGGGTTTAGAGGGATATTGGTCAAAGGCTGGAAAATGGGACGAGATTAATTTAGGATATCTAGTTGGCATGGGCGAGTTGGACCAAAGGCTCTATTTCCATGCTGTACTTCTCTGTGACTCTAACTCTTTTTTCCTTTGTGTGAAAATGTGTTTTTTTTAATTTTGCTCCTAAATGGCCCAGCTATAATTTTAAGATTTTGTCCTTGCCAGAATAATAGGATATTTTGCAGATCAGGAACCCAAATACAGTCATAGAGTCATAGAGATGTACAGCATGGAAACAGACCCTCCGGTGCAACTCACCCATGCCAACCAGATGTCCCAACTCAACCTAGTCCCACCTGCCAGCACCCGGCCCATATCCCTTCAAACCCTCCCTATTCATATACCCATCCAGATGCCTTTTAAATGTGCACTGTACCAGCCTCCACCACTTCCTCTGGCAGCCCATTCCACACACACACCACCCTCTGCGTGAAAAAGTTGCCTCTTAGGTCTCTTAAATCTTTCCCTCTCACCTTAAAGCTATGCTCTCTAGTTTTGGATTTGCCCACCCTGGGATAAAAACCTTGTCTATTTAAGAGAAAATGAGGACTGCAGATGCTGGAGATCAGAGTCAAAAGTGTGGTGCAGGAAAAGTTTACAGTATCCATGCCCCTCATGATTTTATAAACCTCTATAAAGGTCACCCCTCAGTCTCCGATGCCCCAGGGAAAACAGCGCCAGCTTAATGAACGTCTCCTTATAGCTCAAATCCTCCAACCCTGGCAACATCCTTGTAAGTCTTTTCTGAACTCTTTCAAGTTTCACAACATCCTTCCAATAGGAAGGAGACGAGAATTGCATGCAAAATCTCAAAAGTGGCCTAACAATGTCCTTTACAGCCGCAACATGACCTCCCAACTCCTGTACTCAATAGATTAGATTCCCTACAGTGTGGAAACAGGCCCTTCGGCCCAACAAGTCCACACCAACCCCCCGAAGAGCAACCCACCCAGACCCATTCCCCTACATTTACCCCTTCGCCTAACACTACAGGCAATTTAGCATGGCCAATTCACCTAACCTGCACATTTTTAGACTGTAGGAGGAAACTGGAGCACCTGGAGGAAACCCTCGCAGACACGGGAGAACGTGCAAACTCCACACAGATAGTTGCCTGAGGTGGGAATTGAACCCGGATCTCTGGCACTGTGAGGCAGCAGTGACCAATAAAGGAAAATATACCAAACGCCTTCCTCATTATCCTATCTACCTGCGACTCCACTTCAAGGCGCTATGAACCTGCACTCCAAGGTCTCTTTGTTCAGCAACACTCCCTAGGACCTTACCATTAAGCGTACAAGTCCTGCTAAGATTCGCTTTCCCAAAATGGAACACCTCGCATTTATCTAAATTAAATTCCATCTGCCACTTCTCAGCCCACTGGCCCATCTGATCAAGATCCTGTTGTAATCGGAGGTAACCTTCTTCACTGTCCACTACACCTCCAATTTTGGTGTCATCTGCAAACTTAATAACTATACCTCTTAAGCTCACATCCAAATCATTAATAGTGTGAAGAACTAAGCATTTTCCAAATTTCCACAATATATAATCTCTATCTTGCTCTATCCAACTGAGAAAAGAGAAAGCAATGATCTACATGTTTGAGTTGGAATCTCCTTTCTCTCTGACATTGGGCTGGCTCTTCTTGAGTTTCTGCACAGTGTTTTGCCATGAGTTGTGCTGCGAGTCTTCACTAAGAGAATGGCTTCTTGGTGTGTGTTTTTAACCTTCCTCATCCTGGACCTTCTCGTTATCTGTGCCCTTTGGCCAATGGCATCATGAATCAGATTCAATATATCCAGCTGTGGGTCAATTTAGATTGTCCAGTTTTGGGCCAATGGTTGCTTGACCACAGTTTGTAGACTCGTCACAGTTAATGTATTCTTTGAGAGGTATGGTGTCCAAAACTAAATGCAACTTGCTTCTGAAACTTGACAACTTTATTTTCCTCATTAAAAAAACTTCAAGATCCAACTTTTTGCTGCCTTGTGTCTATTTTCATACTTTACTTATGAAATCCCTTGTTTTTCGATGTTAGACAATCTCCTTATTAAAAAAGACAGTAGTTAATAGAGGGGTTATTTCTTTAAAACAGACATGTTTCTTCAAATATCCAGCCAGGAAATATATTGAAATAGAGAGTTTGATCACATTTCACTCATTGGGCATGCTTTTGTAAAGCTGAAGCCATTGTATACGATTCCTCTCCTTTGGTATGGTATTGATGGCCATCAATCTTCACTGCTGTTGCCTCATGTTGATCCAACAGCTGTTATATTCTACTTGGCCACGAACTCGACTTCCTCTCACATAACTTGTCTGCATTGACGATGTCCAGCAAGGGTGTTGGTAGAAGTGAGACAGCGCCAAAGAGTGGCGACTTTCATTTCAGCGACAGCGCAGGGAAGGGGACCCATGCTCAGCCACCTAGCCCATGGCAGAGCACTGAACAACGACTGTAAAGTTGAACACTATTTATTTTTGTTTTAAACTCTGTGTTTATACTCTATGTTTTGGTTTATTTTTCTGTGTTTTAAGATGGAGCCAGAGAGTGGCATCACTATACTTTTCACTATTTTGTAACAAAATGTGACAATAAATAAAAACATCAAATAAATCAAATGTTTTGTTTGAGTTTTACCTTTATCTTCTCACCATCAAAACTGTAGTCCAAGACACCCCTAGACAATCACAATCCTCCTTTCGACCACCAGTTTTCTGGATTTCTACTAGACAATAGTGATTCAATCTTAAAGAATGAGCTTCTTTCTCTGATCTACTGCTTTATTTTAAAGTAACGTTCTTAAATTTTCAGCCCTTCCCCCAAACTGCTGTGAGCAAAAGACTTCAGTTCCTGCTAAGCCAGTGACAGGAGACCGGTTACACTGGTTTTCAGCTTCAGCTATAGTTTGTTCCTGGTCATTCAGCTGAATCAAGGTACAAGCCTTGGCTGCTCCTGTGGACTTAATGATCATTTTCAACTTGATCACCCTCTACCTTCCAACTGATTTTGTACAATTCCTGAATCGTCAAAGTTTCTTATATTAAAACGTTCTTATGTTTTGACAAAGCTTTTCACTGTACCTCGGTACACATGACAATAAATTCAATTCAATTCAACTTGTGAGAGCATTACTTTACCCTCAGTTTCTGGATTTTACTAGTTTCACTCCTGTTCAAACATAGACAACTCATCATTGGTTCACCATTTTGCCTCCAATCTACTTGTAATTGTTTCAGTTTTGACTTTAAGTCCCTTCTTTTGCTTGCCATCTAATTCATGTGGAGGACACTGAAACGACAGACAGTAATCTTCTTTGACAGTCCTTCAGGGTCAAGGTTGACTTGCTTCCATCCTGATTTGATGTCACAGAGAAGGTGAGACCTGTACAAGTCTGGACCGGACCAACATCCTTACAGGGATGGAGTGGGGGTATGGTGGTGCTGTTGGTGGAGATTGAAACTAGTTTGCCAGGGGAATGGAATACAAAATGAAGGTACAATACAGAGTGACCCATAATATAGAAGACAAAGTCAGTTTGGAAAGCAGTGTTTCATGGTCAAGTTAAGGCACTGAAAGCACAATAAGGTTAGAAGACATTTAATTTAATACAAAGTGTAAGGCAGATGATTAGAGGATGCTGCTTAATAAATGGGGCTATAATTACTATCTGGGGTATAGAATCTTTAGGCCAGTCATTTAGTTAGGGCGAGGGGCTCTAAAATAGGTTCTGTCACAGCACTGATCGAGGAGTCAATTCTTGTAATAAACGGGGACGATATCTTAGAAAAATCCTGAACTGAGGTCATATGATAGAAGTTAAAAACAAAAAGGGGCAATCCCATTGTTAGGAGTGTAGTATAGGCTCCCAAATAAACAGTTTGGAAGAGACAGAAGGGCAGATATGAAGGCACACCTCAGATGTGTACATTAATAAGGTGATAATAGCAGGGGATTTCAATTTTTCAACTCTTAAGTGGGATAGGTTTAGAGAGGTGGAATTCTTAGAATGTATCCAGGAGAATATTTTAGCCAACATGTAGAAAGTCCCAGAAGAGGTAATGTTGAACTGAATTTTAGGAGATAAAGCTAGCAAGAGGTAGAAGTACCAATTGGGATGCATTTTGCTGACAGTGACCATAACTGTAAGATTTTAGGTAGTTATGGAAAATGACAAACATGGACCATAAATAAAGGTTCTTAATTGGAAAAGACCAATTTTAATTTGGCTAAAGTAGAATGGAGCAGATACTTTTAGGAAATCTACAGAGTAGTGAGAGTCATTTGAAATGCACATCGTCAAAGTGCGGGAGCATAACCTGGTGTTGTGAGATTTTTAACTTTATCCAACCCAGTCCAACACCAACATCTCCAAATCATGTTTGTCAATGAGACCAGACTCTAGAACTGGATCTGAATCATCATGCTGATTAATTTGTCTGACTTTGGTTGATAGCTAGGTTAGGAAGCCCCACCAGGATTAATCAACAAACAAAAAAAATTAAAAGTAATTTTATCCTTTAACAATGAGCAAAACACATTAATAGCTGCTACTAAACAATTTTAAACTATGAGAAAGTGAGGACTTAAATTATGTCCCTTTAAACCCAAACTTGCATACATTCATTCACAAACAGGACAGACAGCTCTGTAGAAATATCATTGGTGGAAATTATTGTCAGTCACAAGGGTGGGAATGAGATGTCTTTATAGTTTGAGTTTTGGCAACTGTATTACATTATTATCAACTGCAGAATAATAGAAGTTCCTCGCTTTGGCAGGTGGTCAATGCACATAGGATTTTGTTTGAGTTATCTGTCAGGGTGTTGCAGTGTAGAGTTTTTACTTTGACTCTCAGAGAGGAGTCTTCTTCACTTGCAGGCTTTTTCGTGGGTCTGGGTTTGACTTCCCCAGATCTTAGGCCTGAATCAAGTTGCAAGTTAAATACTCAGAGGCTGTTAAAATTGACAGAACTAGGGATGCTGTAAACCAGAGGCAAAAATAGAAAGGAAAACAACAAACGCTGGAGATCACAGCAGGTCAGACAGCATCCATGGAGGGAGAACAAGTTAACATTTCGAGTCTAGATGACTTTACTTCAAAACTAACGTCAGAGAGGCGCTGGTGACTAGCATTCAGAATTGAAGAATGGTCACTCAGCCCAAAACATTAACTCTGATTTCTCTCCAAAAGTGACCTAAGGGGCAACTTTTTCACAAAGAGGGTGGTACGTGTATGGAATGAGCTGCCAGAGGAAGTGGTGGAGGCTGGAACATTGTAACATTTAAGAGGCATTTGGATGGGTATATGAATAGGAAGGGTTTGGATGGATATGGGCCGGGCGCTGGCAGGTCAGATGAGATCGGGTTGGGATATCTGGTCGGCATGGATGGGTTGGACCGAAGGGTCTGTTGCCGGGACCTGCTGAGCTTTTCCAGCAAATTGAATTTTTGACTCAAAGGCTGTTGCTGGGCCAGCTTCTCAACCCAACACCCTTGGACAAACATATTGCTCCTTTTATACCAAGTTGTTGGCCTTTTTTTACATGTATATATTGCTCCTCTGGCACCAAGATGTTGGCCCTCTCACACATGTCACTCCTCTAGCACCTCACCCTCTCACAGGCACACCATTCCTATGGTACTAACCTGTTGGCCCTCTCACATGGACATGTCACTCCTACGGCACCAAGCTATTTGTCTTCTAACGGACACATGTCACTCCTATAACATCAAGCTATCAGGCCTCTCATGCTCACATGTCACTCTTACGGCACCAAACTGTTTGGCCCCTCTCACCCGCGCTCGTGAGCGCGTGCACACAAATCCTCGATCGGGCCAATCAGAATTCAGGTCTGAACGGCCAATCAAAACGCCCTTAGGAATGACCAATCAGGGTAGCGAAAAACCGTCCATTGGCGAGAGGAGGCGTCTCTCCGCCTCAATCCCACGCCTCTCCGTCGGGCTGGAGCTGGGTAAAGTGCACAGTGCGCGCGCATCACCCTGAACACGCTCCCGCTCGGTGTCGGCGTGCGCGCGCATCACCCTGAACACGCTCCCGCTCGGTGTCGGCGTGCGCGCGCATCACCCTGAACACGCTCCCGCTCGGTGCCGGCGTGCGCGCTCCGTGCCTCAGTGACGTCAGCCGGCGTTGCTGCAGTGACGGTCGAAGATGGCGGCGCGGCGGAGCCAGCTCTCCCCCAGCGCCTCGGACCCCGGCCCGAGCTCCACCCCAACTCCGACTCCGGTCTCGGCCCCGGCTCCGGCTTCTGACAGGCCTGACTCACCAGGGTTCACTGGCGGCAACGCCACCTCCCCGGCTCCCGGGGCAGCGGTGCCACCGCCACCAGCAACAGGAGGAGGTGCAGCAGCAGCAGCAGCAGCAGGAGGAGGAGGGGTGGTGAGTGACTCGGGCCGAGAGCTGTTCGAGGCCTGCAGAAACGGCGACGTTTTGCGGGTGAAGCGACTGGTCGATTCGGGCAATGTGAATGCCAAGGACATGGCCGGCCGGAAATCCACGCCGCTGCACTTCGCCGCAGGTGTGTAAACCCGCCGGGCGTTTAGAGCGGGGCCTGTGGGAGGCGGTGCGGTCACCGATCTCCCTGTGTGTATGTGTGTGAGAGATGGGAGTCCAGGGGATGAGATCAAGAGCCTCATCCTCAGAGGCCTGGTCTCATCGCCGTCAAAACAACGCAACAACTTTGGACTGGGGCGGGGCGAGGGTTAGATGAAGATGTTGCCGTGGGTTTGGAGAAGAGTAGGATCTAGGATGGCTGGAATAAACACCCGACACCCGGCTCTATTGAATGCATTAAAAACTGATAGTCTGGTGCGATCGTTCTCCGTATGGTGGTATTATTGTTATGTAAATAGAATTCACCGAGATCTGGAGCTGGAAGAAGTGTTAGGGAGATTGTACGGGAAGGACAAATCTCCCTTCGACGCTGACGATGTAAACAATAGCTTCATTATTGGGTCATTTGTAAAAGGAGAGGCGGCTGGACTGGAATTTTGTTGCACACAACTCTCTTCCCAAGTAAAAGCTCCTTGTCCATTTTGTAATTTTCGGAAATGATGGTAGTGACAAGGCCAACTAACCTGTTCCACAATCATAATCCAAGGAGCTTGGAGGTGATATTCCCAAGAAGGGGAGGTTTACTCTTGTTAATGTAGGTTTCTTCCTGTCTCCTACTGAACTGTTCCTTTTAGTTTATAAAGTACATATCTAATTGGGAAAGGGTTTGAAAATGATCAAGCAGTGGTGTCGTGATAATATCACTGGACTAAAAAACCAGAGCCACAGGCTAATAGTGGGGGCATAAGATGAAATCCAACCATGGCAGGAGAATTTTAATTCAGTTAAAAAATCTGGAATTAATTAAAGCTAGCCTAATGACAACCATGTAACCATTGTTAACGTTATGCCCTTTAGGGAAGGAAATCTGTCATCCTTACTTGGTCTTGCCTCTTTGTGACTCCTGATCAATGCCACTGTAAAAGTAATAATAATAAGTGCTGGTCTAGCCAGTGATGCCCACATCCCAAGTCAAATTAATAAAGGTGCTTCATGATGCATAAAGAATCATAGAATCCATACAGTGTGGAATGTGTCATTTGGCCATTAGGTTTGAATTGAACCGCCCTATCCTTGTATTTTGCAAGGTTAATCCACCTAGCCTGTGTATCCCTGGCCAGTCCAACTAACTTGCACATCTTTAGGCTGAGAGGAAACCAGAGCACCCAGTGAAAACCCATGCAGATACAGGTAGAATGTCCAAACTTCACACAGTCACCTAAGGCTAGAATTGAACCTTGGAGGCAGCGTGCTGCCCACCCACAATGGACCAAGTGGTTGCGAAGGATTTCCTTGGGATGATTGGAGAATACATAGGATAGCTTATCATTGTTTAAGAGAGTGCATAGACTGAATAAATATTCTGATTTTGCTTGTTTTTTTCCCCAGATTGGGGAGTGCAAGGAATCCAGAAGTATTGTTAGATCTCTCACTGACTTTTATCATTTTTTAAAATTCTTTTTATTAGTTTTGGTTTGTTGATGAGAACTGTGAACTGAAGCTGTTGTTTGTGAGGGCAGGTATGGAAGTTAATTGCAGCTTGATTCTTGATCAAAAGAATTCAATAAACTCTTTGACATTGGGTAAAGCTGTATGTCTAACCAGATAGCAGATGTTTAGCCATTAACTATGTCAGTACCTGGGAAATCTTGCCAGCAAGTCTGGAAGGGAACATGATGGTCAAACAGAGTGGGGGGGGGGGGGGGGGGGGGGGGGGGGGCAGAGTTTGAACTGGGTTTTGGATTGGTTTATGAGAGAAGGAGGTAAAAACAATGACTGCAGATGCTGGAAACCAGATTCTGGATCAATGGCGCTGGAAGAGCACAGCAGTTCAGGCAGCATCCGAGGACCTTCAGCAAAATCGACGATTCGGGCAAAAGCCCTTCATCAGGAATAAAGGCAGAGAGTCTGAAGCGTGGAGAGATAAGCTAGGGGAGGGTGGGGGTGGGGAGAGAGTAGCATAGAGTACAATGGGTGAGTGGGGGAGGAGATGAAGGTGATAGGTGAGGGAGGAGAGGGTGGAGTGGATAGGTGGAAAAGGAGCTAGGCAGGTCGGACAAGTCCGGACAAGTCAAATGGACTGGAAGTTTGAAACTAGGATGAGGTGGGGGAAGAGGAAATGAGGAAGCTGTTGAAGTTCACATTGATGCCCTGGGGTTGAAGTGTTCCGAGGCGGAAGATGAGGCGTTCTTCCTCCAGGCGTCTGGCGGTGAGGGAGCGGTGGTGAAGGAGGCCCAGGACCTCCATGTCTTCGGCAGAGTGGGAGGGGGAGTTGAAATATTGGGCCACGGGGCGGTTTGGTTGATTGGTGCGGGTGTCTCGGAGATGTTCCCTAAAGCGCTCTGCTAGGAGGCGCCCAGTCTCCCCAATGTAGAGGAGACTGCATCGGGAGCAACGGATACAATAAATGATATTAGTGGATGTGCAGGTAAAATTTTGATGGATATGGAAGGCTCCTTTAGGGCCTTGGATAGAGGTGAGGGAGGAGGTGTGGGCACAGGTTTTACAGTTCCTGACGTGGCAGGGGAAAGTGCCAGGATGGGAGGGTGGGTCGTAGGGAGGCATGGACCTGACCAGGTACCGACGGAGGGAACGGTCTTTGCGGAAGGCGGAAAGGGTGGGGAGGGAAATATATCCCTGGTGGTGGGGTCTTTTTGGAGGTGGCGGAAATGTCTGCGGATGATTTGGTTTATGCAGAGGTTTGTAGGGTGGAAGGTGAGCACCAGGGGCGTTCTGTCCTTGTTACGGTTGGAGGGGTGGGGTCTGAGGGCGGAGGTGTGGGATGTGGGCGAAATGCGTTGGAGGGCATCTTTAACCACGTGGGAAGGGAAATTGCGGTCTTTAAAGAAGGAGGCCATCTGGTGTGTTCTGTGGTGGAACTGGTCCTCCTGGGAGCAGATACGGCGGAGGCGGAGGAATTGGGAATACGGGATGGCATTTTTGCAAGAGATAGGGTGGGAAGAGGTGTAATCCAGGTAGCTGTGGGAGTCAGTGGGTTTGCAAAAAATGTCAGTGTCAAGTCGGTCGTCACTAATGGAGATGGAGAGGTCCAGGAAGGGGAGGGAGGTGTCAGAGATGGTCCAGGTAAATTTAAGGTCAGGGTGGAATGTGTTGGTGAAGTTGATGAATTGCTCAACCTCCTCGCGGGAGCACGAGGTGGCGCCAATGCAGTCATCAATGTAGCGGAGGAAGAGGTGGGGAGTGGTGCCAGTGTAATTACGGAAGATCAATTTATGAGAGAAGAGAATGCTTTTGAGGTGAAGGCTCAATTTCCAGTGCCCTCAGGTTTTATTGAAACAAATTTTGATTCTATTGTATAAATTTTCATTTCGGTCTCGGTTAACTGAAGTTAAAATAATTTGGACAGCTTTCGACATGTTTTTAAACAATTGACCATTTCTTCACTTAAGTAGTAGATCTCCAGTCATTATCCTGGAGAACGAAAGGAGAGGTACAAGTACTGAAGAGGCTTTTCCCTCCCTGACAGTTGAGCAGCTGAGACCTGTATCTGATGTGAATTACATGGTTTGCTTTGGGATAGGAAATGACAGATTGTGTTGATATCCTGTATATTTCAAAGTCAACAAGACCTTCATGTTGCTGGGAGAATTATCCAACTCAAACCTCCAGTTCCAAAATGGCATTTTAAAGGCTAATGAGAATTAGATAAATTAAAGAGGCTGTTACTTGGTTTCAGGATTTGTATTTACTATTTTTTTAATATGGAAATATTAAGGCAAGAGGTGATTGGGGACTGAATGTTCCCTCTCAGCTAGGTGGGGACTATGTTTACAGCTGTTCTCAAACACCTCATCACATCTAGACAAATGTTCATGACCTCATCTTGTTCTGTGAAAAGAGCTATTCACACTTTGGAGACATCATATGGGCTTAGTTTCTTTTATTCCCCTTAAGAAAAAGAGGGTGCTAGAATATTCAACAGTTTTCTATTGTTACGACACGTGGTAAATCCTCCTGCTTAATTTAAAACAAGCAAAAGATTTATCTCGTGCAGTAATCTGTAAAATTCAAATGGCCAAGAAGTATGTAAAGTAAAAATTAATAACTTTTATTTCTTAAAGTAGAACTGAGAATAATTAACTAACAACTATTTACAATTCCTTTTCTAACTTATCTTTTACCTTCCCTTCTATGATATTAGTCCAATAAAACTCCCAATTAGGATTTATAGAAAAATCCAAATTTCAAAAGCAGCCTGGGGTTGAATTTTCTCTTTCTGTAGATTGCGTCTCCAGGTCAGTGTTGAGGTTTTCCTCTGTGCAAACTCCTTCTCTAGACAGGTACCACTGAGTGTTCTGACTGGCAGTCTACGGCTGTTGGTTTGGTGGCAGTTCTCCCAATTATTCAATTTCCCCCATCTTATATCCCAAAGTATCGGATTGTGTCATTGGCTTTAAAGATTATCAATATCCTCAATTTGAATTTGATTGGAATTTGGTATTTTTTGGGCTCTAATTTAAACTGGCCGAATTCAAATCTGTTTTGTCGTTTCCAGGCAACTAGCTACCCCAGTAGTTGGAGCACGTGTTACATTGTGTCTTATTGAGAACACTTGGTGCTGTCACTACTAGCTTTTACTCTCTCTTAAAGGTATAGTACACCCACATCTTCATAACACTAAAGACATCTCAAACTCTGCAAGTTCTCAGAATGTAGAAGGATGTAGTACAGAGGGATCCCAGCCCTTTGAAAGAATATTCAGTTACTCCCATTCCTTCACTCTATGAAAATTTCTCCTTCAAATTATTTTTTAACCAGTGGACTAATTGGTCAAAAGTTTCTGTTTTGAGTTCAGCTAATGAATATGACCGGCAAATATTGCTAAAATGTTAGTACTAGAATAGATTATGCAGTATGTAGTCTATAAAATTAGGAATTTCCTCTTTCATATTTGTTAATAAGTTATTTGAGGTATTAAAAGATATTTATTGAATGATGAAATTATCATCATCATGATCCTACATTTTAAGGATGAAGTGTGTAACTTCTTTGTGAATTAATAGAGCTAGTTTTTAATTTATCCTAAGCTGAGTGTTCTGTTCTGATGTTTTTGGCATGTTGTTCCATTGGAATGTTGCAAAATTGTTCAATGAGACATTTGGCTTGAAAGAAAATGTATTTTATCAGCAACGCTTGAGTCAGACTTGTTTTTTTCTGCCATGCATAGGACCGGTACCTTACTGTATATCCTCATTTTCAAATGCCAATCCACGCTCTCCATTACTGAGACATAGCCGTGGAGTCATTGTCATAGAGCCTGATAGCATGGAAACAGACCCTTTGGTGCAACTCGTCTATGCTGATCAAACATCCTAAATACGTTCAATTCTGGTCGCCTTCCTATCAGAAGTATGTTGTGAAACTTGAAAGGGTTCAGAAAAGATTTACAAGGTTGTTGCCAGGGTTGGAGGATTTGAACTGTAGGAAGGGGTTGATTTGGCTGGGGCTGTTTTCCCTGGCGTGTCAGAGGCTGAGGGGATGACCTTAGAGGTTTAAAATCATGAGAGGCATGGATAGGATAAATAGACAAGGCTTTTTCCTGGAGTGGGGAGTCCAGAACATAGGTTCAGGGTGAGAAGGGACAGACATAAGTGATCTAAGGGCAACTTTTTCATGTGGAGGTGGTACGTGGATGGGAATGAGCTGCCAGAGGAGGTGGTGGAGGCCAGTACAATTGCAACATTTAAAAGGCATCTGAACGGGTATATGAATAGGAAGGGTTTGGAGGGATATGGGTCAGGTGCTGACAGGTGGGACTAGATTGGTTTGGGATAACTGGTTGGCCTGGATGAGTTGGACCGAAAGGTCTTTTTCCGTGCTGTACTCAATGGCTCGAGTCCCATTTGCCAGGATTTGGCCCATATTTCTGTAAACCCTTCCTATTCATATACCCATCCAGATGTCTTTTAAATGTTGTAATTGTACCAGTCTCCATCACTTCCTCTGACGGCTTATTTCATACACTCTCTGTGTGAAAAAGTTGCCTCTTGGGTCCCTTTTAAATCTTTCCTCTCTCACCTTAAACCTATGCCCTCTAGTTATGGACTTGCCCACTTTGGGAAAAAGACGTGTCTATTGAGGAGAAAGTGAGGACTGCAGATGCTGGAGATCAGAGTCAAAACTGTGGTGCAGGAAAAGTTTATCCTGTCCATGCCCCTCATTTTATAAACCTCTATAAGGTCACCCCTCAGCTTCCGATGCTTCAGGGAAAATAGCTCCAGCCTGTTCAGCCTCTCCTCATAGCTCAAAAACCTCCAACCCTGGCAACATCCTTGTAAATCTTTTCTGTATTCTTTCAAGTTTCACAACATCCTTCCGATTGCAGGGAGACGAGAATTGAATGCAGTATTCCAATAGTCCATGTGGTAAGCTGTCTAGCATTTGTTAGAGCAAAGCTATTGCCAGAATTCCTCCTGTTTTAAGCTATATTGCAAAGTTTAACTTTATCATTTACATCTATGGTAGTTGTGCCTGCAATTGTGCATCCACCTGCCTCTGCAAAGGATTGTCAATGGAGGTAATCAAAACAATACCCAGCTAATGAGAAATTTGAAGCAAACAGAGAATCCTGGAGAAACCCAGCAGGTCTGGCAGCATCTGTGCAGTGAAGCAGAGTGAATATTTCAAGTCAGAGTTGAAATGTTAACCCTGTTTTTCTCTCCATCCGCAAATGCTGCTCAGTTATTCTAGCAGTCCCTGTGTTTGTTTCAGATTTCCAGCATCCACAGTATTTTAACTTTATTTGATGGGAGATCTGACAGGATCAAATGACACTAGTTTGTACTGTCTTTGTTACTTTCCATTAAACTGTTGCAATTAGAGCAATCACAAAAGTTGATATCTACCATCTATTAGGTTTGTAATATTCTGTCGGCTGCTTGAAATGGTGATACTTCCACATTACTCTGATTGTAACAAAAGTAAGTAACATTAATTTTGTTTGAATAAATAGATTGAAGTTAAATCAGAGCTTTGAAGAGATTCTCCATTAATTTGATACTTATGCTACTGAACTATTAATCTAGAGGCCTGGAATAATTATCTGGAGATAGGTCAAATCCTATAATCTGGAGACCTTAAATTTGTCAAGTGAATTTGGAGTGAATCACTGTCAGTAATTATGTCCATTAAATTACCAAATTGTTGGAAAAACCTACCTGCTTCTTCAGTGTCTTTGAGAGAAGAGTTCCTGTTGTCCTTATTCAGTCTGGCCTAAATTTATTTCAGACCTACAACAGTGTGTTGACATTTAATTATCATCTTAAATAATCTAGCAGGTTGTTCAGGTGGCTCACACCACCTTTTCAGGTGGTCAGGGATGGGCAATAAATGCTGGTGTTGCAGCAACACCCACACCCCAGAATAAATTTTTAAAAAGATTTTAAAATAACCTGGAATTTGAGTAAGGATAGAACATAACTCATTGTTACATGATATAAACCTGTAGAATTAATTGTTGGTACCAATTTTGGAACTGTATTTAAATGTGCATTTGTTTTTCTCTACATATGGTGTTTCATGTAGAATGTTTGAGCAGTTTCCTCCATTGTGTTGTTCATATTGCTAAAAAATATAAAGATAGAGAGCTAAGATTTTCAAGTACGTTACTAAAATCCAGAGGTGGAACTGTTGGGGGACAATTGAATGGGTTGGCTTTATTTCTAGATAAATGAAATCTGGGAGATGATCAGAGAGAGAGATCTTAAAATAATGAAAGAGTTTGATTAGGTGGAAGAAGAGAAATTGCTTTGACTGTTGGGTTGTCCACAAATAAAGGCAACTAATGTGAATTGGTTACCAACAAATCGATAAGGAGTGCAGGAGAGCTTTCTTTTCTATGGGAATGGTTAGAATACAGAACTCGCTACTGAATGTGGTTGAGGTAATTAGTATAAATATTTTAAGGGGAATATTTGTAAGTATATGGGGAATAATTGTATGGAAGAATTTGCTGACCGGATGATATGAAGTAAGGTGCGAGGAAGTTTTTATTGTAACTGAACACCGGTTTTGATCTGTTGGGTTGATCGGCGTGTTTTGGTGTTGTAAGTGCTTTGTGAAATCATATTTTTCCTAACCCCTGGAGCTATCAAAAATTATCTCATTCATTTTGCAGCTATTTCAAGTTTGTTTACATCCTGTGATACAAAGTACAGTAATGCGTTCATTTTCTATTTGTCAGCCAATTAACTTTTATGGCTTGTAGCTTTGCAGCAAATGGCAGTTTAATTTTTAGTTGATGCTTTTAAATTGTATCTGACAATGCTGTTTGACAGCTTCAAAGTTCTATTATTAAGAGTTGATGTCTTCAGGCATTGTAGTTTAGCGCTGCACTTTATTGGTGTTTGGTTATGAATATTGAGATCTTTCACCCATTTCATACCAAGGCACTGTATGTATTCAAGTGGTTGATTTTTGAGTGATGTTTTTAAACTAGATAGTGTTCTTATCAAATAGTCTTATCAGAATTTCCTGATGTTCTTGATAGCCTGACTGTAGTACTGTTGTCCAGTTACAGTTCAGGGAATTGAATTACCGGAATAGGCCAACTAAAGTCTTTGTGCATAAACTATAAGGTGAGGCATGTTTTGTCACTATCAGCTGTAACCAATTAAAATCTTTAGTTCATCGCAAATATGTTCTGCTGAGGTAAAGTCGCTGCTGGGATGCAGTTGGCTACTTACAATCATAGCGAGAACTTTGGCCTTACACCATTGAACCAAATTGTTCATGATTAAACCTGCTATTTTCTCCATTTGTTCCATACCCTCACATTGTCCATACATTACACTGAATGCCTTTTTGGATCAACATACTATCTAGTCAAATTATTCTAATATTTGTCAAAATTCAAAAGTGAGATTTTGTTAATACTTGGCAGGTTGAAATGTTGAGGAAATTATAATTTAGTAACAATTTTGATTGCCTTTATTGGTATTTTTAATCAACCAATTCATAGATTGCACATTTTTTGGAGCAGGTGGTTCAGAGGGAGGGAAACTATCACTGAGCCACAAGAACCCTTTACTCTCAGTAACATCTTGCCAAGGTTCCATAGGTATTTTCAGTCAACTTTGAGACATATGACAACAAAGCAAATCTTAGCAGGACTTAGGACTTATGATGGTAAGATCCTAGGCAGTGTTGCTGAACAAAGAGAGCTTGGAGTGCAGGTTCATAGCTCCTTGAAAGTGGAGTTGCAGGCAGATAGGATAGTGAAGAAGGCGTTTGGTATGCTTTCCTTTATTGGTCAGCATGTTGAGTACAGGAGTTGGTCCATCATGTTGCGGCTGCACAGGACATTGGTTAGGCCACTGTTGAAATATTGCGTGCAATTCTGGTCTCCTTCCCACTAGTTGTGAAACTTGAAAGGGTTCAGAAAAGATTTACATGGATGTTGCTACGGTTAGAGGATTTGAGGTATAGAGAGAGATTCAATAGGCTGGGGCTGTTTTCCCCAGAGCGTCTGAGGCTGAGGGGTGACCTTATAGAGGTTTATAAAATAATGAGGGGCATGGATAGGATAAATAGACAAAGTCTTTTCCCTGGGGTGGGGGTTTCCGTGCTGTACCTCTGTATGAGTCTGACTCTCTGTGCCTAGAGCAGGTGGGACTTGAACCTGGATCTCCTGGCTTTATATACTATATCCTATGACTGTACCCACAGTCTATTTTATCCATAATGTGCAGTTATTTATGTTTAGCCTACGTCCTGTGATTAAATTTTAATATTGTTTTTGGTACTTGGGAGATAGATAATTTCACAACACCTGTTTTTCCTAGGTCTCATTTTCCTTTACCTATTCTTAACGCACTGATACTCGAGAAAGCGTTTACTGAAATTAGCTAATTGAATGTGGGTCCTGGTCGTATGCTTGTTCACTGAGCTTTCAGGACTTTTGTGAAATATGATTTCAGATAAAAAAGAAAGCTGATATTGGCATTAACACCATGTTGCAGCATATTAAAATAAAGCTGGATTTTGATATTTCTCTCAATTTCATTGGATTTAATTATACTTGTTTGATTTGCTTATCCTCTTTGAAATATAGAGTTACAGCAGAATGTTCATGCATTTTTGCTTGCATTATGTCAGTGTTCATGTGACATTACAATTTGATTTGATTTATTGTCACATGTGCCTTGATATAAAAGTGAAAAGTTTTGTACTGCGTTGCCAGTGTCCAGCACCATCTCAAAACACAGAAAATAAACCAAAGCATAGAACATAAAGGCAGAAAAATGAAGAAATAATGAAAATGTACAACCTACTTCCAAGATGGGCCATGTGGCTGGTGGCCAGGCATGAGTCCCCTTCTCTACACTATCGCTGCGGGAACAAATTTGCCATTCTTCAGCACCATCTTGCCTCCACCTCACTGGACCTTATTAATACAGATGCCACTGATGTTGCTTGGTCCCTCATTGGTCCAAGCTCCACTGCCATGGGCCCTCTTTTTGGGTCCACCTTGTCAACGCAGCTGATGCTGCCTGGCATGTAATGGGCCCAAACCTATCCGTTGTGCCCCCCATGAATCTGTGCTGGACAAAGACGCCTTCAGGAACCCAAACTGGCCTCTGCAGCAGCAGCCACGAATCGTGCTAGGACTACCTTGATGATGCAGAAGCCGCCAGGAACCGAACTTCACCGCCACAAGTCTGTGATATTGGGTCTATTGAATCCAACACTACTGGTCCCACTCACCACCACCAATGCTGTTGCCACAATTGAGCTCTCCACCAAGAAGTAAGTAAAATAGAAGAGGAAAAAAAAGAAGAAAGGAAAAAAAGAAAAGCAGATGGAGCAGATGAGCCTGGGTTCAGAAGCCCTGCTCCACTGCCATCTTAGCAGAAGGGGTAATTACAGAGCTCAATTATCTAAATATATTTTATGACCAATGTTCCCTGTAAGCTGTAGTTCAAAAAAATACACATTTCTTCAGCTTTCATCATCTGATTTCCACTCTGGTTCAAATATACCACTTGTACAATTCAAAAGTTTATGCAGGTGTAACAATGATTAGAAAAATGAGAGCAAAGTACTACAGATACTAGAAATCTGAAATAAAAACAAAAAGTACTAAAGAAACATGGCATCTCTAGCAGCATCTGTTGACAAAGAAAGAGTTAATGTTTCAAGTCCAGCATAGTTCTTCTTCAGAACATAGTGGGACTGTTGTTCATAACCTATTGTTGGTTTGCTGAACACTGGGAATTCTATTTGTACCTAGGCAGGGAAAATTAAATCAAAAAAAGCTACAAAGATGGAGCAGCAGACAGTTGTGGTAATTTATTCATGCTACTTTCCTCGTTGTGATCTGTTGTTTAGCACTACAAGAAATCTGCTAAGTCAACATTTTAAAGTTTGTTGTATCTGAACTATCTCAAATCATATAAGATTTTGTTATTGAAACAAATCCTGAAATTGCCTGTGGTACTGTTTTCAGAAAATATCTTATCTTTGTATGTCTCATTCGGCTGTTTTTCCTCATTCTCTGTATCCCCATTATGTCTCTTTACCAATTAGAAACACTGTGGTCTCGTTTCATTTGTGACCTTAAGGTTTTGTGGATTGGGATAGTTTATCTCTTTAAACTATTTTATCACTGCTTAATCTTAATTCTTATTATTTCTTCTTGGAAGTTCTCATTTGTAATGGAATGGGGATAAAGGGTGTTGCATTATAGTTTGGACATGTATATTCTTGCCCTGAATAATAAGCACAGCTGAATTTGTTTACAGTAGGTGACTCTCACCTATAACAGCCAAAGCATGTGTAGAGACAAAAAAAGTTGCAGATGCTTGAATCCAAGGTAGACAAGAAGGAGGTTGGAAGGACATAGCAAGCCAGGCAGCATCAGGTGGTGGAGAAGCCAACATTTTGCATGTAACCTTCTTTCAATACGGGGGGTGGGTGAAGGAGGGTTTTGGATGGGGAAAGGGAATGGGTGTGAGGCAGGGATAGATGAGCACCTGTATAGCAAAATCTGTAATGGAGGTGGATCTCAAGGTGATCTTGGCTTATGTGATCCTGACACTTGAAATCTAATATTCCTCTGATTTTTGTTTAAGCTAGAAATGTCTGTTCTTGTAATTGTTGATATATAAGATGGTGCTGGTTCCTGGGGAGCCTGAATACCCCATTAAATGCTATAAAAACTGAATTTTGGCTAGTATGATGCTGCTGTCATGATGTAACATTGTTTAAAGGGCAGTTGTGAATAAGGATACCTTGTCATGATTGAATAATAGAATTGAATTGAGGACATTTGTGATGTGAAAAGCTGTTGAATGTTGCTCTGTATCCTGAAGGTAATATGAATGTTTTGGATTCATATTATTTTTTTTGAAAGTGGTTTCGTTAATTTTCCAACCGAGCAACATTTATTTGCTCCGTGACTGTTCAGTGTTCATATGGAAATGCAGGCATTTATTGGACTTTTCAGAAAAATAGATTTTGCCCAAAGCCTATTGCAATAACAAAATTTTAAGGCAGTATAGAGGCTATGTGTTGCCTAAAAGCAAGAATGTTATTGATTGGTATTTGAATGGACAGTCTACATTTTAAGAGTGAGGATGGCAAAAACCACCAGTAAATGTGCAATGCAAATCTGTCTTTCGGTTATCAGTGCTTATGGAAAGAATCTTCTGATCTGTTTCCACACAATACTAAGAATGGAATGCTATGAAGCTTTGATAAAAATCTGATGGAAGGCTTCAAGTGATGGGAGGGGCTCATTGGTAGAAAACGTTTTAATGGCATAATAAGAGGAGGACTTGATAAATGTCAGCAAAAAGGGAATATTGACCAATTGTAATTTGGCCACAGTGCCAGTATGGCAGTTTGGACAGCTCATGTAAACGGTAGTCAAGCGAGTAGGATTCACTAAGAGTATTGTCACTTGTGTTTCAGTCAATGCTTGGAATATAGGAACAATGACCTTTGATTCTGGATTGCCACACAAGAGGAAATATCCTCTGTGTGTGTATTTTGTCAATCCCCTTTGGCATCTTATATACCTCAATTAGATCTCCTTTAATTCTTCTTAACTGATCACCTAGAGAAGTGCCTGCTGATACTCCTTGGGCCTCCTACTCCTTATTTTTGGACTGTCTGCTCACACTGAGGGGCAAATTGTTTACATAGAATGTGGTTTGTGTGTGGGGAATATTCTTCCTGAGGAAGTGGTGGATGTGGGTACTGTCGCAACGTTTGAAAGATATTTGGATACAAACATGAATAGGAAAGGTTTGGAGAGATATGAGCCTGGCAGGTGGGACAAGTTTAGTTTGGAATTGCATTGGCATGAATTGGTTGGGGGGATGCTTTTCACACCCTCCTCTCCTTTAGTAACATCTCTTTGAAAACTGTGCATTTCATTAATGGGGCAGCAGGAGTTGAGAAAATTCCTGGCTTATTGTGTTTGCCTTGGGAAATGCTGACTCCAGAGATGACTTTTTTTGTTAGAGGGTATGTATCTGCTCTAGTCAGGCTGGTTGGTCTGCAGAAGAATCCAGACACAGGCATTGGTGTTATTAGCTGCGAAGGCAAGCTTTTTAAAAAAACCCTCGGGTGCGTACTGCCCCAGCTGCAAAATAAAAGAAGGGATTCTTTGTCCTGACCCATCCCTACATTCCATCCAGCTACCTTAGTGTCCCCTGAACACTTGAGATGTAAAGCTATGCTGCTCCGTCCACCTGCATGGCTCAGGTATGACATTTCTATGTCCATTCACTCACTCTGTACTGTATGGAAGTAATGAACACCCTGGTGACAGTTGTGTGTTTAAAAGAAAAACTTGTCTTCAATTTGTTTTCACAATATTAATTCCACTTCGCTAAAAAAAAGCTTTTACACTAGTCCATGAAGCTTTGAAATCATATAGACTCTCAAGTTTTACTAGCTGTATGGCAAAGATGCATGAAACCTGAAAATATTCTGAAATTGAAAGCAGAGACCAGAAACTCCTAACCATCAGTTAAGCTGGGGTGCAGGTGTTTCACAAAAGTAAGTTATCTTGGCTCTCAGCCAGGGAGGAGTGAGACCTTGGAGGGTTATGAAAATGTTAAAATTCAGAGCTGAGAAATTTCTGTCATTTGTGTGCTTTCTTCATACCTAGTGAGTAAGTAAATGGGTTTGAATGAAAGGTTTTATTCCACCAATGAACTGGAGAATGTCTCAGCAATGGCAGCATTCCATAGTCCCAAACCATGTATTGGCCAAACGTGAGTGTCTGTTAATGTTGGCTATTGAATGAAGGGACCACTGTCCATTCTACTCATTCAGATGGTATTAATAGTTTGGTTGCTTTCATATTCTGTTCCTTTATAGTGAGGTAACAGGAATTTCAGTACCCTAACTAGTTTGATTTTGGGGAAAATATACAGTCACCTGGAGTGTGATTTGTGATTGAGATTTATTTTGATAGTATGACTGGGATGGACAGCAGTAGGAGGGATTTGAGTATAAATTTCTTGGTGGGAGGGAAAGAACGTAGACTTGGAAGATGAGAATCTCTTAGGAAAGGGAAATTGGGGATGTAGTTGATGTTATAGGGATGACAATTTGAAGTATCTGAGGAGTGAGGACCATCAATAACGTGCTAACGTGAGGTTTAGAAAGGATAGTTCACTGACCCATCCAGTGGTCCCCAACATTAGAGTTATCAATCTTCAGCCAATTCAGTTTGTATCACATGATTTCAAGTCAAAGTTGAAGATTCTGGATACTGCAAAGGTTATAAGACATAGGATCAGAAATTTAAGCCATTCAATAAGGCTGATAAGTTTCTCAACCCTATTCTCCCGCTTTC
Source organism: Chiloscyllium plagiosum (assembly GCF_037043375.1). Taxonomy (NCBI): domain Eukaryota; kingdom Metazoa; phylum Chordata; class Chondrichthyes; order Orectolobiformes; family Hemiscylliidae; genus Chiloscyllium; species Chiloscyllium plagiosum. The sequence continues at coordinate 15,488,868 of NW_028270140.1, forward strand.
TTCCTGTAACCCTTGATCCCCTTGATACTCAAGAACCTATTTATCTCATTCTTAAATATGCTCAATGATCTGGTCTGTATAACCTTCTGTGACAATGAATTCTGTAGGTTCACTACAGTCTGGCTGAAGTTTCCCCTAATCTCCATTCTGAAAGGTCTTCCCTTTACTCTAAGTCGATGCCCTCTGGTTCTCGTCACTCCTACCAATGGAAACATCTTCCCAACATCCACTCTGTCCAGGCCATTCAGAATTCTGTATGTTTCAATTAGATCCCCTCCCTATGCTTCTCAACTCCATTTGAATGTAGACCCACAGTCCTTAAATGTTCCTCATATATTAAGCTTTTCATTCTAGGGACCATTCTTGTAAACCTCCTTGAACATGTTCCAGGGTTGGCCCATCCTTCCTGAGATATGGGGCCCAAAACTGCGCACAGTACTCCAAATGTGATCTGACCAGAGCCTTTTAAAGCCTCAGAAGTACATAACTGCTTTTATATTCACATCCTCTCAAAACAAATGCTATGATTGCATTTGCCTTCATAACTATTGGCTCAACCTGCAAGTTTTCCTTGAGATAATCCTGGACTAGAACTCCCAAATCTCTTTGCACTTCAGACTTCTGAATTTTCTCCCTATTTAGGAAATCATCCATACCTGTATTCTTCCTACCATTGTGAATGACCGCCCACTTTACCACATTTGTATTCCATCAGCCATTTCTTTGCCCATTCTCCTAACCTGTCTGAATCCCTCTGCAGCCTCCGCCTCCCCAGTGCTATCTATCCCTCTACCTACCTTTTGTCTTGTCTGCAAACTCAGCCAGAATGCGCTCAGTTCCTTCATCTAGATCATTAATGTATGAAGTGAAAAGTTGCAGTCCCAACACTGAGCCTTGCGGAGCAACCCTTATCACAGGCTGCCATCCTGAGAAGGACCCTTTTATCTCCACTCTCTGATTTCTATCATGCTAGCTCCTTGCCTCTAATACCATGGTCCCTTATCTTACTCAGAGCAGCCTCCTGTGCAGCAACATGTCAAAGGCCTCCTTGAAGTGCAGATAGATGACATTCACTGGCTGTCCTTGGTCTAATCTGCTCATTACTTCCTCAAAGAATTCTCACAGAATTGTCAGGCATGACCTTCCCTTGATGAAACCATGTTGACTTTGCCCTAATTTACCATACACTTTCAAGTATTCAGAAATCTCATCCTTCACAATGGATTCCAGGATCCTACCCATGACCAAGGTTAAGCTTCCAGGATCCTACCCATGACCAAGGTTAAGCTAATGGGTTTGTAACTTTCTGACTTTTGCCGTAATCTCTTTTTAAACAGCAGTGTAACGTTAGTGATTTTCCAGTCCTCTGGGACCTTCCCTGATTCTAGCAATTCTTGAAAGATCACCACTAATACCTCCACTAACTCTTCAGCTATCTCCCTTAGAACTCTAAGGTGTAGTCCAATCTGGTCCAGGTGATTTATCCACCTTCAGGCCATTCAAGTTTCCTAGCACCTTCTCCTTGATAATGGCCACCATACTCAGCTCTGCCCTCTCACTCTTGAATTTTTGGGGTATTACTCATGTCTTCCACCATGAAGACTGACGCAAAGTAATTTTTCAGTTCCTCCGCCATTTCCTTGTTCCCCACTATTTCTCCAGCAATATTTTCCAGCGGCCCAATGTTCACTTTTGCCTCTCTTTTGCTCTTTATATAGCTGAAGGAAACTTTTCCAGTCTTCCTTCTATATTACTGGCTAGCTTACCTTCATACATAATCTTCTCCCTCCTTTTTTTTATTGCCTTCTGTTGGTCTTTGTAAGCTTCCCAATCCTCTGGTTTCCCACGGCTGTTGGTCACATTGTATGCTTTCTATTTGCTTTTATGCTATCCCTGACTTCCCTTGTCAGCTACGGTTGCCTCATCTTCCCTGCACCATGCTTCTTTTTCCTTGGGATGAATCTTTGTGTCTCCTGAATTACTTGCAAAAACACCTGCCATTGCTGTTCCACTGTCTTTTTTGTTAGCCTCCTCTCCCAATCAGTCCCTCCAGCAACTTCCTCATGCCTTTGTAGTTGTCTTTATTCAGCTGTAATTCCATTACCTCTGCTATCTTCTCCCTCTCAAATTGCAGAATAAATTCATATTATGATCTTTGCCTCTAAAGGTTCCTTCACCGTAAGCCCCTTTTATCAAACCTGTCTCACTGCACAGCATTAAACCCAGTATTACCTGTTCGCTATTGGGCTCCATCTCAAGCTGCTCTTGTAGAAGCCATCTTTTAGACATTGCAAAAATTATTTTTCCTGCAATCCACTACCAACCTGACTTTCCCAATCCATCAACATAGTGAAATCCCCCATGATCACTTTAACTTTATCTTTCCTACATATCTTTTCTATCTCCTAATGTATCTTACGCCCCAGCTCCTGACTACTGTTGGGAGGCCTGTACGTTACTCTTGGGTTTTTTTTTTACCGTTGCTGTTCCTCAATTCTACCCACACAGTTTCTACACCATTCCGCCCATCATAAGGTCAGAAGTGGGCATGTTCGCTAATGATTGCAGTGTTCAGTACCATTTGTGACTTCTCAGATACTGAAACAACCAGTGTTTAAATGCAATAAGTTTTGGACGGTATTCAGGCTTAGACTGACAAGTGACAAGTCATGTTCGCACCACACAAATGCCAGGCTATGACCATCAGGAATAAGAGATAATCTAACCTCTGCCCCTTCTCAATGGTAACTAGGGAGGGGAATAACTGCTGGCCAACCAGTGATGCCCACATCCTACAAATGAATAAAAACAACCTATCAGCGGGCTTAAACTTTGAAAAATACAGGTGTTTTGATTTTTGTCCGTAATCCAAGTTTTACTCATTGACCAAATTAGCAGAATCAGCTTCTCAATTTAATGCTTATCCAGCAAAGGGAATGCAGCAGCTGACTCTGCCTCTGGTACACCCACAGGAGTCAATGATTCACTTGCCAGTGACTCAGAAGTTGTTGTGTTACTAAAAATATGTCTGTTTGGAGGCACAAACAACTAGCTGTTGTTGCTCAGGAACATGAGAAAACTGGATGATTTGTTCCCATGGGAACAAATCTTCCCTCTTTCCTCTGATTCCCGAGCTACTTTTAAAGGGAGGCGAGCCTAACCAAGACCCATTAGATTTTTGACTGACTTAGAAAAGTGAATTGTGAACTTAGTACTCTTATATTACTCATCAGTTATAGGCGATAGCGCTTAATTTGCATTTCACTTTAAAGCTCCTTACTGGCTTTATTGAAGAATCTGACAGAATTCCCAATGATGACAAATACCTTGTAAATATGGAATATTTAAGTTCTTCAATCTCAGAAATCCAGTGACTATTTTGTTGCATTTAAATTCCCTTGTTGAATTAAATGTTGACCATGTGAACTTGCTATTGTGCAGCAGGACCATCTCTCAGTATTTCAGCATATTTGACCAGATGTTCTGACCCTTTTTGGGTTTTTTAGAAAAAGTACCCACTTGTTTTTAGATGTCTTTTGCACTGGAGATTACTGGCAACGTGCCAGGTGAGTGAAGTTTGTGAGTAGTGTGACAGATGAATGAAGTGTTTGGATGATGTGTCCGATGTGTGGAAAAAGTATTGCTAGTGTATTAGTTGGATGAGCTGGATTGAGTAGTGTGCTAGGTTAGTGCTTAGGATAGGCCAGGATTCAGATATGTGTTGGGACTGATGGGAATGATAGGCTGGAATGTCAGGTTGGCAGGAGGGGAGTGTTAGTTCATTTTGGTGGATTATGTGGTTTGGTGGCATTAGGAAATGTCAGGTTAAGCTGAGGTTGGGTAGGTGCTGTTTTAGAGATCGGGGGGATTACTAACATACAAATTAGGAGCAGAAGTATTCAATTCTACCTGTTGATCTTGCTCTACTATTCAATAAGATTGTGGCTGATCTGTTTGTGTTTTGAATTCTATATTCCTATCCACTGCCACCTAACAGAAAGTATTCATTGACCCCACTTTGACTGCCTTCTGAGGAAACATCCCCAAGTTACGTAAGAAGTTCTCACCATCTCTGTCCCAAAAGGCCAACTTGATTCTAAGTGTCCTTCAGTTTTGGATACACCTCCAAGTACTTTAACACAAGAAGTAATATCCTTTACTTGTCCACCCTGTCAAGACTGTTTAGAATCTTATAACTTTAATTAAGTCACTCTTTAACCTTCAAAACTCAAGTGGAAGCAAATCTAGCCTATCTAAACTTCTGCTCTGAAAGCAACCCCCACTCGTTCCAAGTATAACTGCAGCAAACCTTCTCTAAACCACCTCCAATGCACTTGCATTCTCCTTTAAATAAGGAGACCAAAGCTACACAGTATTCGAAACATGGTCTCACCAATTCCCTGGATAACTGAAGCATGACTTTTATGTTCATTACCCCTTGAAATGAAAAATAGCACTTCATTAGCTTTTCTTAATCATGTGTTGTACCTGCATGCTAGCTTTTTGTGAATCCTGCACTCGAATGTCTAGATCGCTCTGCATCTCCGAATTCTTCAGTCTTTCTCCATTTAAGTTTTACTTCTACCCTTCCTGCCAAAGTGAACATTTCACATTTTCCCATATTATACAGAGGAACTTCGATTGTCTGAACGAGATGGGTGGGCACTATTTCTTTCAGATAATTGATTATTTGGTTAATTGGTTTCCTCTGGGGCTCAGTTTTCTGATAAGTCTGCTCCTTGTCCAGGAGACTAAGCAGCAGGACACTTCATGCGAACCCTGCCCATCCCCAACCCTATCTGCCAGGTAATTTGTTGGGCCTTGTAGCTAGTTGTGTTCAGTTTGAATGTCTGCAGGATTCACTTATCATGTCATCTTTCTGAGATAAAATATGCTCTTTTTAGGATGTTAAGTGGGAACAGAATTTTATGGGGTTGCTAAACTTGTTTTGTCTGTCTAATTGGTTAGAGGGATTTGGTCAAATGCTAGCAAATAGGACTAGATTAATTTAGGATATCTGGTCAGCATGGACAAATTGGACCAAAGGGTCTTTTTCCATGATGTACAATTCTATAACTCTAATACAAATATAAACCAACAGTGCCCCCAAGTGGGGAAATACAATGAAGGGATTAATCTCCTTTCGAGGTCGTGCTAATGTAAATGTGTTGCACAAGCAGAAGATTTGAATACCGATTTTTAAAAAAAAACAAAAATTATTTGAGGCTGTAAGAACAAGGGCATGCTCAAGAGCTGTGTTGTAGAAACCTTGAAAAGTACTGTTCAAGTAAAAATGAGAAATTCCAAATGCACCAAGTCATTAAAGGAAATGCTGGGAGCAAGCAGATCAGTCTGTAACTTAAAAAAAAGACAGTGAAGTTATAATGCTTGCGTGTGCATGGGAAGACAGAAGCAAGCAGTTGGTAAGATTGGAAGAATAGAGCAAAAGGACAAAGAGAATAAATTAGCTGATTAGACCAGTTTCTAGCAGGGCACTAGTGTTAATGATTTGTCAGAAGCTATTAATGAGATCCTATATGTAAATATCAAGGTAAACACAAGTTGTATAGAAATTGGTAAAAAGATAATAAGATTTTTGTACCAAGGTGAGATGGAAAAAAAAACTGCAGATACACACCAAATAAAAAATGAGAACATGTAGGTGATTTTGTGGATCAGCGTACCATCGGGAGAGCTGGATTCTGAGGTTTTGGATATTGATGCTCAGAATGGGCTTATGCAATAAATTAATGGGGTGGAGTCTGGAAAAGCAGGACTATTCTGCCCATTGAGTCCATCTCTGCAAAACAATCCAGTCGGCCCTTTTCCCCGGTTTTATCCATAGAAAACATTAAGTTGACTTCCCTTGTGTCGAAACCTTGTATCTGTGATGGTCTTTGCTTTCACGACATTCATAGGTAGTCAGTTCAGATCATGGAGTACTTGTTACACAAAACCTTCTTTCTCACATACTCGCTGCACAACTTGTCTTGGACCCTGAATCTTTCTCTTCTAGATCTTTTACCATCAGCTTATGGGAACAGTTTCTTTTTCTAACTATTATCTAGCAGATCAGTCCGATGTTTCACAGAGGACAACACCAGCTTTTCCAACATAACCTTGTAGCTAATTTCCCTCATTCCTGAAACCATTCTGGAAATCTTCTCTGCATCTTCTCAATTTTTTTTGCATAACACTTAAGATGACAGATACTCTTACATTTATAATCACTTTGTTGTCTCTCCTTAGCTATCATTTTTGATGCCATGCAATATAGCTGTTTATTTGGATAAACAGACCAAGCATTTTTATAATCTTCCTCAGATTGGTCAGCAATTTGTCAGCTCCATTCATCTGCAGGTGTGCAAGCGAGTCTGAGTTGTCCTTCCTTGAACATTGGCCCACATGGAGGGCAGTCCTTGTTCTCAAATGATAATGTCCTCCAATTATTAATGTCGCACAGATCAACTTCTTCCAGAGAAATAACATGACTTTCTTGGTTTCATATTAGTGTCCTGTCTTGTTGAACTGTCAACTAAGGTGGTGGACAGGACAATTTTTCCTTTTTATATTGCTGATCTTATCTTGCCCCTGGGAGTATTCAGGAGTACTTCCAGTGTAAGATAAATTGCATTCCATGTATTGTGACATAAAATGCAGTTCTAAGAAGTTGTTTTATTGAAAGTGGACAGTACCTGAGTGGAACCATAAATCTGATGTGCCTAGAATTGGTGAGAATTTTTGCCTTTGATAACAGCAATTAGAACATCCATGTCTTAGATCTTACTGAGATAGTCACAGGTGAGATGCCGGAAGACTGGAGTTTGGCTAATGTGGTGCCACTGTTTAAGAAATGTGGTAATGACAAGCCAGGGAACTATAGACCAGTGAGCCTGACATCAGTGGTGGGAACATTGTTGGAGGGAATCCTGAGGGACAGGATATACATGTGTTTGGAAAGGCAAGGACTGATGAGGGAGAGTCATGTCTCTCAAACTTGATTGAGTTTTTTGAAGAAGTAACAAAGAGGATTGATGAGGGCAGAGTGGTAGATGTGATCTACATGGACTTCGTAAGGCATTCAACAAGGTTCTCCATGGGAGACTGATGAGCAAGGTTAGATCTCATGGAATACAGGGAGAACTAGCCATTTTGATACAGAACTGGCTCAAAGGTAGAAGACAGAGGGTGGTGGTAGAGGGTTGTTTTTCAGACTGGAGGCCTGTGACCGGTGGAGTGCCACAAGGGTCAGAGTTGGGTCCACTACTTTTCTTCATTTATATAAATGATTTGGATCTGAGCATAAGAGGTACAGTAAGTAAATTTGCAGATGACCCCAAAATTGGAGGTGTAGTGGACAGCGAAGAAGGTCACCTTAGATTACAACGGGATCTTGGCCAGGTGGGCCAATGGGCTGAAGTAGCAGATGGAGTTTAATCTAGATCTTAGCAGGACTTGTGCACTTAATGGTAAGGCCCTTGGGAGTGTTACTGAACAAAGAGAGCTTGGAGTGCAGCTTCATAGCTCCTTGAAAGTGGTGTCGCAGGTAAATAGGATAGTGAAGAAGACGTTTGGTATGCTTTCCTTTATTGGTCAGCATATGGATTACAGAAGTTGGGAGGTCATGTTGTAGGTGTACAGGACATTTGTTAGGCCACTGTTAGAATATTGTGTGCAATTCTGGTCTCCTTCCTATTGGAAAGATGCTGTGAAATTTGAAAGGGTTCAAAAAGGATTTACAAGAATGGTGCCAGGGTTGGAGGATTTGAGCTACAGGGAGAGGCTGAAAAGGATAGGGCTGTTTTCCTTGGAGCATCTGAGGCTAAGGGGGTGATCTTCTAGAGGTTTACAAAATCATGAGGGGTATGGATAGGATAAATAGACAAAGTCTTTTCCCTGGGATGGGGGAATTTCAGAACTAGAGGGCATAGGTTTAGGGTGGGGGGGGGAAAGTCACAAAAGAGACCTAAGGGGCAACTTCACTCAGAGGGTGGTATGTGTATGGAATGAACTGCCTGAGGAAGTGGTGGAGGTTAGTACAATTGCAACATTTAAAAGGTATCTGGATGGGTATATGAACAGGAAGAGTTTGGAGGAATATGGGCCAGGTGCTGGCAGGTGGGGCTAGATTGGATTGGGATGTCTGGTTGGCATGGATGAGTTGGACCAAAGGGTCTATTTCCGTGCTGTACATCTGACTCATTGACCCTATAATAAAATAACCTGGTGTCGTGTGATTTTTAACTTTGTCCATCCCAGTCCAACACCGGCTATTCCACGTCATAATAAAATTTGCATGCTTTCATTGAAATGTAACTGCGTTATTTGTATAGGATGTGAAAAATGCAGCAGTTTGCTCCAGTGTGATTTGTTTTGGTAAGTTGCATAAATTATTTTGTTTAAAAAAAAAAATCAGCTTCTAAATCTCATCTACAGTATGATGTTGTCAAAATGTTGATTTTCATAAAGAATAGTTTGCATTATGTAAAGATCATATCTTTTTATTGTTTGTAAAAACTGTGGGCTGAAATGGGAAAGATTGCTGTATGTCTTGAAATGCAAGTAACCTGACAGCCACAGCAAGCATAATATAAACAGCTATTTGAACCATCAATAATTGAAGTTTGAAAGTTTGACAACAGTTATATTATTTCTGATAAATAGTAATACAGGTTTAGGGAGTAGGTTTGCTCACTGAGCTGTAGGTTTGATATCCAGACGTTTCATTACTTGGCTAGGCAACATCATCAGTGGCGACCTCCAAGTGAAGCGAAGCTGTTGTCTCCTGCTTTCTATTTATACCTTTCTCCTGGATGGAGTTCCTGAGGTTTGTCGTGATGTTATTTCCTGTTCGTTTTCTAAGGGGTTGATAGATGGCATCTAGATTTGTGTGTTTGTTTATGGTGTAGTGGTTGGAGTGCCAGGCCTCTAGGAATTCTCTGACATGTCTTTGCTTAGCCTGTCCCAGGATAGATGTGTTGTCCCAGTCGAAATGGTGGTTTTTTTCATCCGTGTGTAGGGCTACGAGGGAGAGAGGGTTGTCTTTTTGTGCCTAGCTGGTGTTCGTGTATCCTGGTGGCTAACTTTCTTCCTGTTTGTCCTATGTAGTGTTTGTGGCAGTCCGTACATGGAATTTTGTAGATGACGTTGGTTTTGTCCATGGGTCGTACTGGGTCTTTTAAGTTTGTTAGTTTTTGTTTGAGAGTGTTGGTGGGTTTGTGTGCTACTAAGATTCTGAGGGGTCTTAGTAGTCTGGCTGTCATTTCTGAAACTTCTTTGTATGTTAAAGTGGTTAGGGTTTCTGGCTGTGTTTGGTCTGCTTGTCGTGGTTTGTTCTTGAGGAATCTGCGCACTGTATTTTTTGAGTATCCGTTCTTCATGAATATGTTGTATAGGTGGTTCTCTTTTCCGAAGTTCGTCGGTGCTGCAGTGTGTGCTGGCTCATTGCAATGGTGTTCTGATACAGCTTTGTTTGTGTGTTGGGATGGTTGCTGATGTAGTTAAGTATTTGGTCAGTGTTTGTCGGTTTTCTGTATACGCAGATTTGCAGTTCTTTCGACTGTGACATCCAGGAATGCGAGTTTGTTGCCGGTTTCTTCCTCCTTGGTGAACTTTATGCCTGTGAGGGTGTTGTTGATGATGTTAAATGTCTCTTCTATCTTGTTTCGTTTTGTGATGACACCTTTGTCATCTACGTAGCGGACCCAGATTTTTGGTTTGATGGTTGGTAGGGCTGTTTGTTCTAGTCTTTGCATTACTGCTTCCGCTATGAATCCTGATAGCGGAGATCCCATGGGTGTGCCGTTGGTTTGTTTGTAGACTATGTTGTTGAAAGTGAAGTGGTTGGTGAGGCACAGGTCCACTAGCTTCATGATGTTTTCATTGGTAATGTGATTGGTGGTTGGTGTGTTTGGGATGGTCTCTTCTAAAAGTGTGGTCAGTGTTTCCTTTGCCAGGTCGATTGTTGATGGAGGTAAAACATCCTGTTTTAAAAAGATATGTTCTGTAAAATGTCCTGAAAATATTTATAGTCATAATCTAAGGCAGCTGTGCATACCAAATAGATTAAGTCTTCACACTTGTTCTCCCAATTATTGTATTTGCTGTCGGTCAGTGGAATTAGAGGCTGACCTTTTCAGAAAAGCCATGATGTGGAGGAGCCGGTGTTGGACTGGGGTGGACAAAGTTAAAAATTGCACAGCACCAGGTTATAGTCCAACAGGTTTATTTGGAAGCACTAGCTTTTGGAGTTCTGCTTCTTCAGGTGGTTGTGGAGTATAAGATCATATGAGACAGAATTTAGAGCAAAAGATTACGGTGTCATACAGTGATATATTGAACAAACCTGGATTGTTAAGTCTTCCATTTTTGGAATGGTTTCGGTTCATTAATATGTAAATTGCAGAATTTCTTTCAAGTCAAGGTAACTTATGGCCTAATACCTCAGCTCAGACAATGGATTGAAGCTGTGAGGTCGGAGTCTGTCTGTATCCCAGACTTGAGTCCGACTACTTCTATTTCCAGAGTGGAATTTACAAACTTTACAAAATACTCCTCAACCACCTGATGAAGGAGCAGCGTTGCAAAAGCTAGTGCTTCCAAGTAAACCTGTTGGACAGTAACCTGGTGTTGTGTGATTTTTAACCTTCTTCCAAAAAGTTTAGCAAATACCAACCAGTGCTTTAATGGCTAACATGATCCAAAGTGGAAACTTGGAAAGCAAACCTTGTATGGTACATTTAGTTTGTTTCAAGCTCGGTGAGTTTGAATCTTGAACAACAATAGTTATTTATTTGGGACACTGTTGATTTGTGTAATTAATGTGTTTTGTCATAGGTGGTGCTGCAGAAATTGAAATCATGACTGCTGTTTACTTGCAGCCATTTGTGGAAGAGTGAGAGTTTAGGGAGGTTAATCAAACTGGGATGAAAAAGTGTTTTAAAGCGAGAGAAGTTGCTTAAAGATAGTGAAAAGGGCAATCAGTTCTGTCATAAGCCTACTTTTTAAAAAAAGTTACTCTAAAGGCACTGCCTGTGCGCCTGAATATCTCCTAATGTGTGTTCAAACATACACACTTCCTACTTTAAACTTGCCATGTTTCCCTTGTGAAACTACATTTTTTTTCAACTAATGGCACTGAATGGGTATGGTCTTGTGGATTGAGATTTGTTGTTGCTCTGTTTTGCAATTTGCAATAATTGTGCCACACAAAATGTTAGGGTGATGAGTGTTTAAATGTGAAGCATGATTGTTTTTGATATAAAATAAACTTTTGCCTCACATTTGCAGTGATTTTAGTGAGGAGAGGGAGAGAAGAAGATTACAGATGATCCTGCTGCATTATATTTTGATTTTTAAAAAAACTTCAAACAAAGGTTGTGGGCTTTGGGCCAACATTTATTGCCCATTCCTAGTTATCCATGAGATCTTGAATATTTGGGTGTCACAGTAGCTCAGTGGTTAGCACTGCTGCCTCACAGCGCCTGGGACCCAGGTTCAATTCTAGCCTTTGGCATCTGTCTGTGTGGAGTTCTTATGTTCTCTCTGTGTATGGGTGGGTTTCTTCGGGGTGCTCCAGTCTCCTGCCACAATCCAAAGATGTGCAGGTTAGGTGAATTGGCCATTCTAAATTGTCACTAGTGTTCAGAGATGTGTAGGTTAAGTGCATTAGTTAGGGTAATTGTAGAATAATAGGGTAAGGGAATGGGTCTGGGTGGGTTATTCTTTGGAGGGTCGGTGTGGATATGTTGGGCAAAATGACCTGTTTCCACACTGTAGGAATTCTATGATTTGTCAGGGATTTGTTTTTGTGACAATTGCTATTTCAAATGCACTGTATTTTATATTGGATCACACTCCTTCCAGTGCCCTGTGGCAGATCTTTTCCAAAGTGACAGGGCAGGAACCTAACTGGTATCAGGAATTGAAATATTTGGGTTACAAGCTCAGAGACAGCAGTGGGCCCACCTCTCCCTCCCCTATTCAAAGGTGTCTTCTTCCCAGACTTTAACTTTCAGAGGTGTTCCCCATCAATCTTTCAGTTTTAACTGAGGAATTATGATAGCATTTCAACTTGGAATGGGGTCACCGAGGGAAGCACTACCTTCTGAATATTGATTGAAGTTTTAGTGAAATGTAATGCAAAACATTCTGGTTGTTCAAAATTCAAAGTAGCTGTCAAATTTGAAATCAGAATTTCTTTTTTTATAAATGAAATCTAATATTTTAGAAAAGATGTATATATTTATAATTTGCATGCAATTTTCTGAAAGTTTGTCCTGCATGGAAAATAGTTTTCCCATGCAAGCTTAGAAATCCAAAGGTGAAATGCTATAACATTAACATTTGAATTCGTTTTGACTTGATATTTCTGAAATATTTGGCAGTTGCAGTTTTGATTCAGTCTCTAAATTTTGTATCTTATTGCAGGATTTGGCAGGAAAGATGTTGTAGAACATCTCTTACAAAACGGTGCAAATGTTCACGCACGGGATGATGGTGGTCTGATTCCACTTCATAACGCCTGTTCGTTTGGGCACGCAGAAGTGGTCAGTTTGCTGCTGTGCCATGGGGCAGATTCAAATGCTCGAGACAACTGGAATTATACTCCCTTACATGAAGCAGCAATCAAAGGAAAGATTGATGTCTGTATTGGTAAGTAGTTTGAAATTTTGGAATTTTAAAAAATATCGTTGGCAAGATGTGGGATGTTCAGTGATTGGACCGTCATTTATTGCCCATCCCTAATTGCTCAGAGGGTACTTAAGAGTCACTCTGGGTTTGGAATCACACACAGGCCAGAGTAGGTAAGGTTGGCAGATTTGCTTCCTTATAAGATATTAATGATCCAGCTGGGTTTTTACAGCAATCGACAGTGATTGCAAGGTACTCTTTAATTCAAATTTCTCCACCTGGCATAGACAGATTTGGACCCATGTCCCTAGAACATTGATCTGGGGTTTTGGATTGCTAGTCCAATGACGTTACCACTGTGCCACTGCCTCCCCAAATGATCAAAGCTGAAGAGCGCATAGAGCTAGAAAACGTTCTCAATACGAAGTTTTGAAAGTGGTAGACCTTCACAAAAATGAAGGGGATTTTGATTAACGTGCCAATGATAGATTTGGTAAAGGGAAAAGAAACTTAATGAATAGAATAGTTTCAGTTTGAAATACTCAGTGCTGTTTTGAAAGTTCAGCTGTAGCTGACCAGAAACCTTTTGAAAAAGGGCTAAATATTCCAAATCAATGTTAGTTATAGATACATAACATGTAAAACATGCACAAACTTGGCATGAATGAAAGTGCTAACATAGAAGACACTCTTAACTTTTATTACAAAGGAGAGAAACATTAAAGCTTTTTTTATGCAAGCTCAAATCTCTGGAGAAAGATAGAAGTACTGTTTCTTCACTAAAGGAGCGGGAAGAACATGCAACCAGGATGTTTAGATTTTTGCCATTTTTGATATTGTTTCCATCTTTTTGGAGAACACACTAATTTTGCCCTTGAAACCAGAATTAATTATCTTGTAATAAACATTGATGTTTTAAACATTGAATTATTTGCAAATCTTGATGCAACTTGACAGCATCTACTTCCTTTTATTGAAAATGTGACCTTTGCAAGGCAATTGTTTGTTACATGTCATTAGTTTACATTTCAGCTCCTATGCTTGCTTTTATACTTCCAGAAAATATTAACATTAATTTAAATGCTTTTGCTCCATTGTAGTCAGGGAGTCACTGGCTTGATTTTTCTTCCCATTGAATCCTCCAACTCATGACTTGAGGGCAGTTTACTTAATGGTCCTTTGGTAAAGAGCTGGGTTAGGAATTTAGCTGATCACTGACTGTAATGATTTCCTATAGTGAGGCAAGCTTTTATTTGAGGTTGTTTTGCTTTTGCTGCATTAAACAATTCATGCTGCAGTTCATAATTGATTTTAGCCCTGTCAGAGTTAATGTTCAGCCTACAGCTTTTTTATAACTTTATTAGATAGTAATTACCATTATTTCAGCACAGAAGGAGACCATTCAGCCCAGTTGTCTACACCAGTTTTCTGAGCATTCTCTAGGGCTACTCTCTACCCTAATCCCTGTAACCTTGCACATTGTTCCTTTTCATATAATAGAATTAATCTTTTGACTCCATTGATTGGACCTGCCTCTACCATACTCTCAGGCGGTGCATTCCGGATCCCACCTATATGCTGTGTGGGGGAAAAAAAAAATTCTCATTCTGCTTTTGCTTCTTTTGCCAATTATTTTAAATCTGTGCCCTTTTGATCCTTGTATGAAAGGAAATAGCTTCTCTCTCATTTGTCCAGATCCCTCATGATTTTCAACAGCTCCATCAGGTCTCTTCTCAGTCTTCTCCAACGAAAGGAGTCTTAATTTCTCCAGCCTATCTTCATAACTGAAGTTCCTTATCCCTGAAATAATGCTTGAATTTTTTTCTGTACCTTTCTAATATTTTCACTGCCTTCCTGAAGTGTGGCACCCAGAACTGGATGCCATACCTCACCTGAGGCCAAACTAGTGTCTTATATAAGTTAAAATAACTTTGGTTCTTTTGAATTTTATGCTCCTTTTAATAAAGCTAAAGATGCTGTATACTTTCTTAATTTCACTCTAATCTTGTCATGCCATCCATGATGGCATATGGATATAAAAGCCCAGGTTCCTAAAGATTCTTGTGGTAGTGTACTGTTCCTGCCTCTGGATCAGAAGGTCTAGGTTCAAGCCCTACTTGCTTGAACAGGTTAGGACACACCTTCAGAGCAAGTTGATTTTAAAAATTAGTTTACACCCAGTTCCCTCTGCTCCTGCACCCCTTATTATTGTCATAATGTAAATGGTTGATTCTAACCACTTTGCAATCAACATTTCCTCTAAGCTCTGCATGTGCACAGTCACTTCGAGTGGTCAATATGCCCTTTCTATTTGCAGCATTGCTTTCCAGTTCCAGAAGTTGCTGCCACACGCACACATCTTGTGTGGAAGAAAAAAGGCTAGCAGGAATGTTGATTGCAGTCACTAGCCATCTGATAGGAATTGACATGTTCAGTCTGTTTGACTCGCTACTAGTTTTGACCTGAATCACAAGACAGTGGGTTCAGATATAACTTCTGGATTTTCACCAGGTATTTCAAAGCAGTGTTGAGAGAGTGTTAGGTGTTGGTGATGTTCCTTTTGTGTGGTAACAATTTCATATTATTTCAAGAGAAGGGAATTCTGAACAACTGTTCTCCATTACCAGAAAGATTAGTCATTAATTCATTTGTTTGTGGACTCAACAGGACTGGGTTTGCTGCTGTTTTTTTCATGGACAGTGACACCACAAAAACTCAACTTATTAAATCACATTTGCCTTTGGCAAAAGCATGGAGTTGTCAAGAGCACAACAAAGTCAGCAAAAGGATATAGATCAGTGAAATGAAGGAGTAAAATTTCCACAAATGGAGTAAAATGTGGGAAAATATAAGTTTGACTACAGTGGGAAGGACAGAAAAGCAGAAAATTATTTAGCTGGAAAAAAACTGCATAATGTGATATAGTGATCTCAGTGTCACATTATGTGAATCACATTCAGTGAGCATGTGGGTACAGCAAATAATTAGAAAGATGTATGAAATGTATTGTAGTGATTCTTGAGATAATGAACAAATTAGACAAAGGGAAACCAGTACATGTGATCCGTTTGAATTTCAAGAAGGCCTTTGACAAGGTGCTACGCAGCAGGCTGCAAAATAACATAAGAGCCCATGGTGTTAGGGCAAGGGACTGACATGGAGAGATGATTGGCTGACTATTAGAAGGCAGAGATGGGGATAAAGAGGTCTTTATCAGGATGGCAGCTGATGACCAGTGGCATTCCACAGGGGTCAGTGTTGGGACCACAAATATTCATGTTCAACATTAATAATCTGGACAGAGTAACTGAGGGTATTAAGTTTGTATATGATGTAAACATATCATTTCAAAGGGGCAGATAGTGTTAAGGAAATGGGCAAGCTGCAGATGGATTTGGATAGGCTAAGAGAGTGGCAAAGAAGTGGTGGATGGAATAGTATGTGGGAAAGTGTGATGTTTCGCACTTTGGTAGGAAGAATAGAGGCATGCACTGTTTTCAAAACAGTACCAGGCTTTGGGAATCTTAAGCACGAAGAGAGTCTTTGTTCAGGATTTTCTTAAGGTTAACATGCAGGATTAGTTAGGAAGGTAAATGCAATGTTAGCATTCATTTCAAGATTACTAGCATGCAAGAGCAGAGATGTGCTGAGGCTGTATAAGGCTCTGGTCAGACTACATTTATAATATTGAGTTGTTTTGACATTGTATCCAAGGAAGAGTGTGCTCGTGATGGAGGAGGTCCAGAGGAGGTTTATAAGAATGGTCCTGGGAATCAAATCTTGTCGTATGTGGAGCAGTTGAGAGCTCTGGGTCTGTCTGTAATGGAATTTGGAAGGGTGAGAGGGCAGCTGATTGAAACTTACAGAATACTGTGAGGCTCAGATAGAGTGGATATGGAGAAGGTGTTTCCATTAGTGATTCATAGAGATGTACAACACAGAAACAGACCCTTTGGTCCAACTTATCCAAAGTCTCCTTGATCAGCAACACTCCACAGGACCTTACCATTAAGTGTATAAGTCCTGTTCTGATTTGCCTTTCCAAAATGCAGCACCTCACATTTAGCTAAATTAAACTCCATCTGCCACTCCTCAGCCCTTTAGTCCATCTGGTCAAGATTCTGTTGTACTCTGAGGTAACCTTCTTTGCTGTCCACTACACCTCCAATTTTGTTGTCATCTGCAAACTTACTAACTATACCTCCTATAATCACATCCAAATCATGTGTATAAATGACGAAATGCAGTGGACCCAGCACCGATCCTTGTGGCACACCACTGGTCACAGGCCTCCAGTCTGAAAAGCAACCCTCCACCTCAACCCTCTACCTCAACCCTCTGTCTTCTACCTTCGAGCCAGCTCTGTATCGAAATGGCAAGCTCTCCCTGTATTCCATGAGAAGGAGAGGCCAGCACCTGAGCAAATAGCTTCAGATTCAAGGTGTGATCCTTTAAAACTGAGATGAGCAGGAATGTCTTCAGCCAAAAGGCGATGACTCTGTGCAACCCATTGCTGCAGAAGGCTGTAGAGGCCAAGTCATTAAGTGTATTTAAGGCAGTGGTAGGTAGATTCTTGATTAGTATGGAGATGAAGGGCAATGGGGAGAAGGCAGAAGAATGAGTTTGGGAAACATATCAGCCGTGATTGAATGGCAGAGTAAACTCTGGGCCAAATGGTTTAATTTTGCTCCTATATCTTACGGTCTTATGGAACCAGTCTTATTTGCATGGGAACATTGGTATCTCATTCTTAGATTTGAAAAGGTTACAGAATAATTTACTCAAGTGATTTAGACCTATAGCACAGAAAAATCACCCGTTGACCTGTTGCATCCATGCTGGTCAGATGCAGCTGGTCAACTATTATAATCCAGTCTCTCCAATCTCTCTTCACAACTGAAACTCTCCAACCCAGGCAACAGCCTGGTAAATCTCCTCTGCGTCTTCTCCAGTACAATCACATCCCTCATATAATGTGGATTCCAAAACTGCATACAGTACTGTTGCTGTGGCCTAACTAATGTGTTATGTATTTCCAGCATAATCTTCCTGCTCTTAAACTCCATGATGCAATTAAAAAAGGCACGTATATCAAATACCTACTTAGCCACTTTATTTACCTGTCCTGCTACCTTAAAGGACTGGTGTACATACACACCAAGGTTCCTCTGATCCCTGGTGCCTCTAAGGGTCTAATGTTTATCATATGCACAAGTGCATCATCTCATTAATCTGCATTGAAGATTACCTTTAAAATTATCACATTGATTGAAACTAATGTTGATAAAATGTTTCCATTGATGGACAAAATATGTTTAAAGGGCAAAAAGTTAAGATTAGCAGAATGAGTTGAAGATGAGGTTGCATAAACATTGTTCATGGAGAGGTTTGTTCTGTTCCATCTTGATCTACAAGAAGTATTGTTGAAGCAGAGACTATTAAATTATTGTTGTCAAGAGTGACTGCTTTTGAAGAGGAGTAGTTAAATTTTTGGGACAAGTGGAATGTACAATTAGTCTAAGTGGTCCATGATGAAACTGATGCAATTCTAGTATCTGTTCATGCATTTGGGTCTTTACATTATATGATTGTAAAACTCTTTTTTTTTCTGCTAGGCCTAGCTTATTAACTACAACTGAAATTTCTGACTCTATCTCTTTGGAGTGGCATGATGGTGCAATGGTTAGCACTGGTGCCTCTCAATGTTGGGGACCTGGGTTCAATTTCAGCGTTGGGTGACTGTTTCTGTGGAGTCTCCATCAGGTGCTCTGTTTTCTTCTCACAGTCCAAATATGTTCAAGTTAGGCAGATTGGCTATGGTAAATTGCCTTTGGTGTTGAGGGATGTACAGGCTAGGTGGATTAGCCATGGTTAATGCAGGATTACAGGGATAGGATGGGATGTTCTTTGGAGGGTCTGTGCAAACTAGCTAGGCTAATGACCTCTTTCTACACTGATTCTGAGTCTGAGTTCCCAGTTGAATTTTCTATAGTATTTAGTGATGCAAGTCAATTTACATTAGTTTCTCAGATTTGTCTCACATTGTGTAGTTTGTTTGAATTCCTATGATATGACCAGAATCTGTCAGCATGTTGTAAAGGTGGTACCTCAAATATTGATTACTGGTTCTAGATATTAAAGATGTTCAGCACTAAACTCTTCCAAGACGATTCCTTTGAGTATTCCCACTTATTTGGAGGCATGCATATCTGTATATGTTCTTCTCCTTCTGTCCTATCCTGTCCTATTTGTATGTGTAGGCTGAATTATCTTCTAAGGATACTACAGAATAGTAAAGATGCATAAATACTCTGCACTTGTGTGGCCTACGTGTGACTCCAGACCTTTAACTTCCCTCTGAGCAATTAGGGATTGGCAATAAATGCTGGACTGGTCAGTGACGTCCCACATTCTGTGAATGAATTTTTTAAAAAGTACATTTGTAACATTTGAGTAAAACTTTCAAGCTGCCATACCACTAACTGTTTTGTATCAGCTGAACATTGGATCCCATGAAGTCACTGCACCATTACAATTTCCTAACCTACAATTATAGCACTAATATGCTACAAGGTTGCTTTTGTCTATACTACAAGTTATAGAAGAGACAGTACATTAGCTGGATGCAACGGTGTTTGCACGGAGGGATTGTGGAGATCGTTTTTAATAGCAGTGCGCAGTCTCCTGTAATGATCTGGCATTAGTTAAAACCATTTGAAAACAGGATTTATGTTTTTAAGAAAAGCTCTGCTAGTTCCCTAGAGACCAAGCAATGTTAGAATGTCTGAAGGAAATAAGATATTGAATGATTTTGCCATGTTTTTGCTTCAAGGCCCTCAAGGGTTGAATGCAGTCCTTAACAGAAATATATAGAGAAACTCAGCAGGCCTGCGGACATAGAAACCAAGTTAATGTGTTAAGTCTCTATGACTCTTGCCTTAAAAGGAATATTCAGGACTGATTCTGAAAATTCAGTAATGCACAAATGTTCAATTCTGTACTTAAAGAAGAATCCTTTGTGGGTAAAACAGCCAATTGATGTCTGATTCACCACTCGTGTTCACAGTGAGTGAGGCGTAATGTTGGTTTATCTATCTCTGGACCTGGTGGCCTGGGTTCATCTCCCACTTGCTTCAGAAATATGTCACATCTGAGCAAGCTCATTAGAGAATTTTTTTTAAAAATGCGTGTTGATTTAAACAATGGAGTAATTTAGGGGAGGCTACAGCCTACAGTTATTATAGCTGGACTGTTAATCTAGAGACCCAGGTTCAAATTCTGCCATAGCAGCTGGTGGAATTTGAATTCAATTCTTAAAAATCTGTAGTTAGAGTCTAATGACGACCATGAATCCATTGTTGATTGAACCAGATAGACTTTTGTGACACTAATGACTTGAGGGAAGGAAACTGCCATCCTTGCCTCGTCTGGCCACATGTGACTCCAGACCTATAGCAATGTGGTTGCCTCTTCCCTTGAGGCAAATCTGCATGAGATTGCCACTCCCTGGAAACTCTGGTCCAACATATCCTTAAAAAAAAGTATGAATCACAATACTACTTTTCCAAACAGAAAATATTTGGAAAGGTGAATTACATTCTTGGGCTGCTGTTGTTATGTGAAAAAAAACCTATTAGCTGCCTTTTAACTGTACTGGCTCAACAATCCTCTTATAATTCTTAATTTACTAACTGTCAATAGCATCTGGCTATCTGACTGTCCTGACTCACTACTCCACTGCTGACCCTCCTTTTACGAATGCTTCAGCTTACTGACCCAAGCCTCATTCATCCTGACTGAGCCTTATAATCACCACACTGATCACCGTGCTACTTGCCTTCTGCTCATCACATCATACCCCTTCTTGCTTGGTGTCTGACCCTTGCAGCATGCTTTTAGGAGCAGCAAAATGTTTGTGCTCAAAAGGAAACTAGAAGGGACCGAGCAAAAAAGTAAGAAGCTGCAAGTCGAAGTGACTGAAATAATCATCGAGGGAGGCAAGCAACAGCAGGGTTAGCAAGGAGGCAGGAAGCAGGAGGTAGTGGTGGTGGATGGCAAAGTGTTTATTTGTTTTTAAATGGCACATTGATGACCCTAAAGCAAAAATGGTAACAGACCACAAGAAAGTTCCCTGAATTATGAATCGCACTAAAACAAAAACACACTTCAGTTGAGAACCCATATAGATCTGTAAAGCTGTTTGGAAATGGAGCTCCATGAATTTTATTCAGTGACAGTGAACAAGTCAGTATTATGAGAATTTTCTCATGTGGTGATGTTTCCATAATCTATTGTTGTCACTAGTTTGAATGAAGCTGCTAAGTGGGTTGCTGCAATGCTTTCTGCAGATGGTGCATTGCACTGGAATGAATCTTTTAGGTGGCAGATGGGATGTCATTCAAGTCACCTGCTTTGTTCTGGAGTCTTGAGCTTCTGTCAGAGCGGCACTCATCCAGGCAAATGTAGAATGGTTAGTTAGACTTCTGACTTGTGGCTTGGTACTTAATAGACAGATTTTGGATAGTCTGGAGGTGAATTGCTCACCACTGAATTTCTATCCACTGACCTGCTCATGTAGCCACTATTTGTTTAGCTGGTGCAGATCAGTTTCTGGATGTTGATTGTGGGTGATTCAGCACTGGTAATGTTATTAAATGTAAAGGAGATGAGGTTGGTTTTACCTTGTCAGAGATGATAATTACCTGCACTTGTGTGATGTAGTTGTTACTTGGAGAAAGTGAGGATTGCAGATGCTGGAGAATTAGAGTCAAAAAGTATGGCACTGGAAAAAGCACAGGTCAGGCAGCATCCAAGGAGCAGAAGAATTGACGTTTTAGGCATAAGGCCTTCATCAGGAATGTTACTTGCCATTTAACAGCCCAGTCCTGTCTTTCATATCTCCGGTGTCGTCAGTGAACACCTGTTCTTGTGACCTCACAGAGGTAAGGTTATTAAAGCAGCTAAGATGAATGGACTTATGACAGTCTTAGAGTGCTGTCCTGAGAAAAGTTGATTGGCCTTCAACAATTGCAGTCACCTTTTCATTGTGCTAGATATAAATAAGCGAGTTCCAGCCTCTAAACATAGACACACACGTATATACAGACACACATTCCCTTTATCCTGTATTTTTCTGAGAACTTTGTGAAGACATAATTTGGTCAAATGCTGCCTTTAACTGATGTAATCTTTAGCCTATTTGTCTGTTTTTGAAACAAGACTGTAATGAGGTCTTGGAGCCAAAACAACATGGCAGAAATCAAACTGTTAGTGTGCAGGCCGCGATAGTTAAAGTTCCGCTTGTAGGACTGTTGGTGACAAGTTCCATTGTTTTGTCAAAGATCTGTTGGCTTTATCGGGCAGTAATTGTCCAAATTGTATTAGTCTTTTTTTCCAACAATTCATACCTGGGTCACTTTCCACTTTATGTAGATGTCAGTATTGTAGCTATAATGGCATGGATTGGATGGGGGAAAGATTGTTCATCACCATGAGTGTCTGGAACTACAGCCAGTAGCCTTTGCTGCAGCTATTGCCTTTGTATGTCCTTGATATCATATGGAGTGAGTAAAAATTATTTGTCATGCTTGGTCCTCAGAAATTGGCTAAGATAGATCATTATGCTGTGCTACTTGCTGAAAATTGATTCAAATGCTTCAGTCTTGCCTTTGCACTCAACTGCTCGGCTGTTCTATCATTCAAAGTTAGGATGTTTATTCGTCCCATCATTTATTCATAACTGGATTCAGAGCTTTGATCTGATGGTTGGTTGTGTGAACTCTTGACATTTACCTTGTAATTCTTCAGAACTGGGAGCAACAATTCAACAGGGACAATTTCAGCACTGAACATATTCCAAGATTTCACTTGTATTTCTTTAAAGTGAGTTGCAACTCGTGTGGTGAAGTGATTAGGTAAAATAAACTGTTAGGAAATCAGTTGTACTAATATACAAACAATTTATGTCCCACATGGCTCCTTTTAATTTGATTTGCCTTTGCTTGTGTAGACTAAGATAGCACTCTGGCTTTAAATTTGGCTCTTGAAAATAACAAGTCCCTGTTTGCCCTTCATATCTGCTTTAAGATCATTTTTTTTTAATGTTCAGCAGACTAAGTCCATTTAGGCCACTGTGTTAATGGAGAAAGCAGAAGTTTGCTTCACCTTACTGTGAGAAAGTGAGGACTGCAGATGCTGGAGATCAGAGCTGAAAATGTGTTGCTGGAAAAGCGCAGCAGGTCAGGCAGCATCCAAGGAGCAGGAGAATCGACGTTTTGGGCATGAGCCCTTCTTCAGGAATGAGGAAAGTGTGCCAAGCAGGCTAAGATAAAAGGTAGGGAGGAGGGACTTAGGGGAGGGGTGTTGGAAATGTGACAGGTGGAAGGAGGTCAAGG
The DNA here is from genome assembly GCF_037043375.1 of Chiloscyllium plagiosum. Classification (NCBI taxonomy): domain Eukaryota; kingdom Metazoa; phylum Chordata; class Chondrichthyes; order Orectolobiformes; family Hemiscylliidae; genus Chiloscyllium; species Chiloscyllium plagiosum. The sequence goes on from NW_028270140.1 coordinate 15,511,895, forward strand.
TGAGGGTGATAGGCCAGAGTGGGGGTGGTGGCGGAGAGGTCAGGAAGAAAGATTGCAGTTTAGGAAGGTGGTGCTAAGTTCGAGGGTTGGGACTGAGACAAGGTGGGGGGAGGGGAAGTGAGGAAACTGGAGAAATCTGAGTTCATCCCTTGTGATTGGAAGGTTCCTAGGTGGAAGATGAGGTGTTCTTCCTCCAGCCGTCGTGTTGCTATGGTCTGGCGATGGAGGAGTCCAAGGACCTGCATGTGCTTGGTGGAGTGGGAGGGGGAGTTGAAGTATTGAGCCACGGGGTGGTTTGGTTGGTTGGTCCGGGTGTCCCAGAGGTGTTATCTGAAACGTTCCGCAAGTAGGTGGCCTGTCTCCCCAATATAGAGGAGGCCACATCGGGTGCAGCGGATGCAGTAAATGATGTGTGTGGAGGTGCAGGTGAATTTGTGACGGATATGGAAGGATCCCTTGGGATCTTGGAGGGAAGTAAGGAGGGAGGTGTGGGTGCAAGTTTTGCATTTCTTGCAGCTGCAGGGGAAGGTGGCGGGAGTGGAGGTTGGGTTGGTGGGGGGTGTGGACCTGACAGGGAGACACGGAGGGAGTGGTCTTTTCGAAACGCTGATAGGGGAGGGAGGGAAGGATATCCCTGGGGGAGGGGTCCGTTTGGAGATGGCGGAAATGACGACAGATGATACGATGTATACGGAGGTTGGTGGGGTGGTAGGTGAGGACCTGTGGGGTTCTGTCTTGGTGGTGATTGGAGGGGCGGGGCTCAAGGGCGGAGCAGTGGGAAGTGGAGGAAATGCGGTGGAGAGCATCATCGACCACGTCTGGGGGGAAATTGCGGTCTTTGATAAAGGAGGCCATCTGGGTTCAGTATTGGAACTGGTCCTCCTGGGAGCAGATGTGGCGGAGATGAAGGAATTGGGAATATGGGATGGCATTTTTATAGGGGGCAGGGTGGGAGGAAATGTAGTCTAGGTAGCTGTTGGAGTCGGTCGGTTTATAGTAAATATCCGTGTTGATTCAGTCGCCCGAGATAGAAATGGTGAGGTCTAGGAAGGGGAGGGAGGAGTCTGAGACGGTCCAGGTAAATTTGAGGTCAGGGTGGAAGGTGTTGGTAAAGTGGATGAACTGTTCAACCTCCTCGTGGGAGCATGAGGCAGCGCCGATACAGTCATACAGGCCACCTACTTGCGGAATGTTTCAGAAAACACCTCTGGGACGCCCGGACCAACGAACCCAACCACCTTGTGGCTCAACACTTCAACTCCCCCTCCCACTCCACCAAGGACATGCAGGTCCTTGGACTTCTCCATTGCCAGACCATAGCAACACGACGGCTGGAGGAAGAGCACCTCATCTTCCGCCTAGGAACCCTCCAATCATAAGGGGTGAACTCAGATTTCTCCTGTTTCCTCATTTCCCCTTTCCTCCCCCCCCCCCCCCCCCCCCCCCCCCCCCCCCCCCCCCCCCCCCACCTTGTCTCAGTCCCAACCCTCGAACTTAGCACCACCTTCCTAACCTGCAATCTTCTTCCTGACCTCTCCGCGCCCACCCCCACTCCGGCCTATCACCCTCATCTTAACCTCCTTCCACCTGTCGCATTTCCAACATCCCTCCCCCAAGTCCTTCCTCCATACCTTTTATCTTAGCCTGCTTGGCACACTTTCCTCATTCCTGAAGAAGGGCTCATGCCCGAAACGTTGATTCGCCTTACTGTCCCGAGCGCAGGTCCGTAGAAATGCAATGATATTTTCACAGATTTTCTACTTATGATTGTTATCTGGTTGTTGTTCAGTACTTTAAAACAATAGATCTTGGCCATTTAAAGTATCACCGGAGACCAAAGTGAAGATACAAATGTTACTGCCAGTCACACTTAATGCTTCTTTCTGGTTGCGAGTGGATTGTTAATCTATCCCCAGCTTTTCCACTGCCATTTCATTACCTGGCATAATCCAGAAATGCTGTGATCTAGCTTTTAGCTTCAAAATGTCTTTTGTATTCAGATTAGTCTCAGGTTATTTCAACCAACTGATAATTCATAATAGCAGTTTACTCCACAGGATTTAAGTAAAAGCAAAATACTGTGGATGTTGAAGATCTGAAATAAAAACAGAATGCTGGAGAAGCGTAGCAGGTCTTGCAGCAAGTGTGGAAAGAGAAAAGCAGAGTTAACATTTTGAGTCCCAATATGATAGAAACAGTTCCCTCCAGAGGTGCTACCCATCTTTGAGTATTTCCACTATTTTGTGATTTTATTTTAGTATCTGCAGTTTGTTTTTAAGTAATTGAAACTGCTTTTACACTTGGGTTGGATTACAGGAGATTGGTTTTAATACATTAGTCTGAACAGCAGTCAAGATGTTGACTGGCAGGGAGAGATGGTTAGATTCTGCCTTGTCAGAGATGATCATTGTGCAGAAGGCATTCTGTACTGAATTCAGTACTGGTTGCAAAATTTATAACTTCATCTATGACAGCATGATAATTGTTTTCCAGAGACCTGCAGTCTTTATTGTAGCAAGTTGAATGTTTTTTTTCTTAAAGGGGGTAGAAGTTCCCTGTCAGACTATCCCCAGCTCATGAGTTGCGGATGGCCTCACTGTGAAGCATCCGTGATGCTGAGGAGGTTGTGGATAGCATGTTGATGAATTGGTCCCACCGCAGATTAGAGGGAGACAGTGAATGGGTGACCGGAAGGTAGTGCAGGTGTCCCTTGCGCCATCTCCCTCCAAAACAGTTATATTGTTTTGGATACTGTTTGGGGGAGATGACTCACCAGGGGAGGGCAGCAGTTGCCAGGATCATGGGAAAAAGACTCATAGAGCCACAGTCATAGGGGATTCAATTGTAAGGGGAGTAGATAGGCGTTTCTGTGGCTGAAAACGAGACTCCCGAATGGTATGTTGCCTTCCAGGTGCTTGGGTCAGGGATGTCACTGATCGGCTGCAAAGCATCCTGAAAGGGGAGGGTGAGCAGCCGGTTGTCGTGGTGCATATAGGCATCAATGATAGAAGTAAAAAGTGAGATGAGGTCCTGAAAGCAGAATTCAGGGAGCTAGGGGAGAAGTTAGAGGAAGACCTTAAAGGTAGTGATCTCAGAATTGCTACCAGTGTCATGTGCTAGCCAGGTTAGAAATGAAAGAATAAGCAGGATGAACGTGGCTTGAGGGATGGTGGAGGAGGGAGGGGTTCAGATTTGTAGGACATTGGGACTGGTTTTGGGGAAGGTGTGACTGTGACAAATTGGATGGTCTACACCTGAACCAGACTGAAACTAATGTCCATGGGGGAGTTTTTGCTACTGCTGTTGGGGAGATTTTAAACTAATGTGGCAGGGGACTGGGAACCAGAAGAGAAGACAAGTAGACAGTGAGGTGGAAACTAGAGATTGTAAGGATCATGAAGTTAGCATTACCAGGGGGAAGAGTAGGCAGAGAGCAGGTGAAAGCAAAAGAACTGGCAGCCTGAAGTGCATATACTTTAATGCAAGGAGTATAGTGGGTAAGGCAACTTGGTTGAAAGAAGAGTGTAATTGGCAACTAAACGTTCCAGGATATAGATGCTTCAGACAGGACAGGGAGGAAAGTAAAAGTTGGTGGTGGGGGGGAGAAATAACAAGGCTGCAGTTACATAGTTGGGGCTGTACTACAGGCCTCCCAACAGTGAGCGTGAGGTAGAAGAAACAATAGGTAAACAGATTATGGAAAGATGTAGAGACAACAGGGTGGTGGTGATGGGAGATTTTAATTTTCCCAACATTGACTGGGATACACTTAGTGAGAAAGTGAGGGCTGGAGATCAGAGCTGAAAATGTGTTGCTGGAAAAGCGCAGCAGGTCAGGTAGCATCCAAGGAGCAGGAGAATCGACGTTTCAGGCATAAGCCCTTCTTCAGGAAGCCCTTTGGTCATAAGCCCTTCCTGAAGAAGGGCTTATGCCCGAAACGTTGATTCTCCTGGGATACACTTAGTGTCAGAGGTCTGGATAGGCAGAATTTGTAAGGAGCGTCCAGGAAAGCTTTCTAGAGCAGTATGTCAAGAGTCTGATGAGGGAAGGGGCCGTATTGGACCTGGGTTCGATTCCCGCCTTGGGCGACTGTTTGTGAAGTTTGCACATTCTCCCGGTGTCTGCGTGGGTTTCCTCCCACAATCCAAAAGATGTGCAGGCCAGGTGAATTGGCCATGCTAAATTGCCCATAGTGTTAGGTGCATTAGTCAGGGGTAACTATAGAGTAGGGGAATGGGTCTGGGTGGGTTACTTTTTGGAGGGTTTTTGGGCCGAAGGGCTTGTTTCCACACTGTAGAGAATCTAATCTAATCTAATATGAATTAGAGGGCAGCTATTTGAAGGGAAGTCCACACTTGATATGTGGGAGGTTTTCAAAGATAGTGCAGGATAGGCAGGTCCCTTTGAAAACAAGGGATAGAAAAGGCAAGGTTCGTGAACCGTGGATGACCGAAGAAATCGTGCGACTAGCCAAGAGGAAAAGGGAAGTGTACATAAAGTCTAGGCAGCTAAAAACAATGCGCTTTGGAAGAATATCAGGAGAGTAGGACCAATCTTAAATGAGGAATCAAGTGTGCTAAAAGGGGTCATGAAATAACTTTAGCAAACAGAATTAAAGAGAATCCCAAGGCCTTTTATTCATAAATAAGAAGCAATAGAATAACTAGAGAAAGGGTTGTTCACTAAAGGATAAGGAAGGTGTGTCGAACCTGAGAAAATGGGTGACATTCTTAATGATTACTTTGTATCAGTGCTCACTGAGGAGAGGGTCATGATGAATGTTGAGATTAGAGATAGAAGTTTGTTTACTTTGGAACACGTTGACATAAGGAGAGAATATGTGTTGGGTAGGCTAAAGGATATTAATGTGGACAAATCCCCAGGACTGGATGGGATCTATCCTTGGTTGCTAAGGGAGGCAAGAGAGGAAATAGCTGGGGCCCTGACAGATATCTTTGTAGCATTGTTAAACACAGATGAAGTGCTGGAGGGTTGCTAATGTCTCCTGTACAAGGGTTGTAGAGATATTCTAGGTAACTACAGACCAGTGAGCCTGATGTCAGTGGTGGGAAAGTTGCTGGAGAAGGTACTGGGGGAAAAAGTCTATTTATATTTGGAAAAGAATGTGCTCCTCAGTGATAGGCAACATAGTTTTGTGAGGGGGAGATCGTGCCTTACTAACTTAGAGTTCTTTGAGGAAGTGACCAAGTTGATAGATGAAGGAAGGGCTGTTCATGTCATGTGCATGGACTTTCGTAAGGCGTTTGATAAGGTTCCTCATGGTAAACTAATGGAGAAGGTGAAGTCACATGGTGTGCAGGGTGCTGTAGCTAGGTGGATAAAGAACTGGTTGAGCAACAGGAGGCAGTAGTAGTTGAAGTGAGTTTCTCGACATGGAGAAAGGTGATCAGTGGTGTTTCACAGACATCAGTGCTGGGACCACTGTTGTTTGTGATATACATAAGTGATCTGGAAGAAGGCACTGTTGGTCTGATCAGTGTTTGCAGATGACATGAAGATTGAAGGAGTGGCAGAAAGCATAGGGGACTGTCAAAGAATACAGGAGAGTTATAGATAGACTGAAGAGTTGGGTGGAGAAGTGGCAGATCGTGTTCAATCTGGGCAAATGTGAAGTGATGCATTTTGGGAAGTCTAATTCTAGAGTGAAATATACCGTAAGCAGAAGAGCCTTAGGAAAAGTTGATGAGCAGAGAGATCTGGGAGTTCAGATTAGATTCCCTACAGTGTGGAAACAGGCCTTTCAGCCCAACCAGTCCACACCGACCCTCCGAAGAGTAACCCACCCAGACCCATTTCCCTCTAACTAATGTATCTAACACTATGGACAATTTAACATGGCCAATTCACCTGACCTGCATATCTTTAGACTGTGAGAGGAAACCGGAGTACCGGAGGAAACCCACGCAGACACGAGAATGTGCAAACTTCGCACAGACAGTCGCCCAAGGCTGGAATTGAACCTGGGACCCTGGCGCTGTGAGGCAGCAGTGCTAACCATTATAGGTCCATTATACCCTGAAGGTGGCTGCACAGATGGATAGAGTGGTCAAGAAGACACTTGGTCTGCTTGCCTTTATCGGACGGGGTATTGAGTATAAGAGCTGGCAGATCGTGTTAAAATTGTACAAGATTTTGGTTTGGCCGCATTTAGAATACTGTGTACAGTTCTGGTTGCCACATTACCAAAAGGATGTGGACACTTTGGAGAGGATGCAGAGAAGGTTTACGAGGATGTTGCCTGGTATGGAAGGTGCTAGCTATGAAGAGGTTGAGTAGGGTAGGATTGTTTTCATGAGAAAAAAGGAGTTTAAGGGGGTGTACCTGATTGAGGTCTACAAAATCATGAAGGGTATAGACAAGGTGGATAGAGATCAGCTTTTTCCAAGGGTGAGGGATTCAATAACGAGAGGTCAGTCGTTCAAGGTGAGAGGTGAAAAGTTTAAGGGGGATACACGTGCAAAGTGCTTTAGATCAGATTCCCTACAATATAGAAACAGGCCCTTCACAGAGGGTGGTAGATGCCTGGAACGTGTTACCAGAAGAAGTAGTAGAGGTAGGCATGGTAGATTCATTTTAAGGTGTGTCTGGACAGATGCATGAGTAGGTGGGGAGCAGAGGGGTACAGATCCTTAGGAATTGGGCAATAGGTTTAGAAACTGGATTTGGATCGGCACAGGCTTGAAGGGCTGTAAATTTTCTTTGTTCTATTATGGTGATTCCGTGATGAGCCCACCAAAAATCTATGCAGTCTAAACTAATAGGGCTGGAATCACATTAAATGAATACACACTTTAAAAGTTTGCGCTTTAGAAGCAGTGCCCCCAATTCGTTTATTGAATTAACGAAACAGGTATTATAGCGGAATGACCTGTATTGGGAAAGGTTCCACTGTGATTGTTTGGTACAGCTATGAATTTTGGAAAAACCTTCTGTAGGATGTTTTGCCGATTGCTAATAATAGTGTGAGAGCAAAACAAAAACTACAAATTTAGCATTGAGCCATAATTGTAAGGATGCATAAAAAGGTAACTGCAAAGTTATGCGTGCAATGGTTAGAAGGTAATCCAGTGCTTGAGATTTTTAATATAAATAAAAATTAAGTATTTCTACAGGTTAGCAAGTGGAACTTGGACATTTGGAGAGTTTATGCAGTCTATCTGCAAAGTTGACATTACATATCAGCCGAATGAATTTTAAAAAGTGCTCACCTCTTTGAAAATCTATCTGATATACATTATTGACTATATTGAATTTGTTTGTTTAGGAAGACCTTGAAGGCTGACTTTATTTTGTTTTTTGTATCTTGGTGTTTAGTTATAGGCTTCTTTTAAATGTCAATTAAGTTAGTAGGAATATGTGCAGTATAAAACAAGATGTTCTATTGCTACATAAGCTGTTTGTCAGCTTCCAGTTGAAATGTTGAGTATGAATAATGTAGAGGGTGTTCCCCTTGAAAGATACAAATGACGAAAGCTAGATTTGTTCTTTATTTAGACAAAAGGAAATTTCTACATGATTTCAGAGACAATTTGAAGATTGTAAATGATATTGAGCCTGAGTTAGTACTAATTTTTGTGTCATCAATAACCACAGGTAATGTGCCAAAAAAACTGGAGGTGTGCTAATGGTGCCATTATTTAAGAAAGCTGGTTAAGGAAAAGCCAGGGAACTAGAGACCAGTGAGCTTGAAGTCAGTGGTGGGTAGCTTGGTGCAGGGAATTCTAAGGGACTGGATTTACATGCATTTGGAAAGGCAAGGATTGATTAAGAAGAGTAAATATGGTTTTGTGCATGGGAAATTTTCTCACTAACTTGATTGAGTTTTTTGAAGAAATGACAAAGATCGATGAACTTCAAGCTGGTTAGTAAGGTAAGATTACATGGGATCCGGGGGAGCAAGCCAATTAGATGCAAAATTTGCTTGAAGTTCGGAGACAGAGGGTTGGTGGGGGGTTGTTTTTCAGACTGGAGGACTGACCAGCCATGTGCTGCAAGGATCAATGCTGGGTCCACTGCTTTTCAAGATTTTTATAAATGATGTGATTATAAGAGGTATGGTTAGTAAGCTTGTAGATGACATCAAAATGGGTGTATAGTGGAAAGTGAAGAAGGTTTTCTGAGTATAACAGAACCTTGATCAGAGAGGTCACTGGGCTAAGGAGTGGCAGGTAGAGTTTAATTCAGATAAATATGAGGTGTTGCGTTTTGCAAAGTAAATCAGGGCAGAATTTATATACTTAATGGGAGGGCCCTGGGGAGTGTTGCTGAACAAAGGGACCGAAGGGTGCAGGTACATCGTTTCTTGAAAGTGGAGTTGCAGGATGGTGAAGAAAGCACTCTTGCCTTCATTGTCAGTGCATTTAGTACAGGAATTAGAAGGTCATGTAGCAATTATACAGGTCATTGGTTAGGCGACTTTTAGAATACTGCATTCAATTCTAGTCTCTCTGCTATAGGAAAGATGGTGTTAAACTTGAAGGGGTTCAGAAAAGATCTGGATGTTGACTGGATTGGAGGGTTTGAGCTGTAGGGAGAGGCTGAATAGACTGGGGCTGTTTTCCCGGAGTGTCAAAGTCTGAGGGGTGACCTTATCAAAGTTTATAAAATCAGAAGGGGCATGGATAGAGTGAATAGTCAAGGTCTTTTCCCCAAGGTAGGGGAGTCTAAAACTTGAAGGCATAGATTTAAGGTGAGAGAAAAAAGATTTAAAAGGGATCTGAGGGGTAATATTTATACTTAGAGAGTATTGTGTGTGTGGAACGAGTTCCCAGAGGAAATGGTGGAGGCTGTTCCAATTACAGCATTTTAAAAGGTAGCAGCTGGATGGATACATGAATAGGGAGGGTTTTGAGGAATACAGTATAGGCCAAATGCTGGCATTTGGGACTAGATCAGTTTAGGATATTTGGTCAGCATGGACGAGTTGGACTGAAGGTCTGTTTCCATGCTGTATAACTTTATGACTCCATGTCCTTTTGACATCTAGTCATGCATTCAGATAAATAACTGGTTAGCTGGAGTCTAATTTTTATCGGTGTTGAATGCAATTTTGGATCAGAAGTTAACTTTTATAAAGGCATTTATAAAATGGAAGCAAATCATCACCAATTTGTAGGATTTGTAATAATAACATTTCCAGAATTGAATATAAAATTATGAACATTTTGTATCGACGAAAGCGAACTGCATTCCAAAAACAGCAACCAGTGTGATAATAAATAGGCCTACATTGAGTGAGATTGATTGCCAAATTGATGTTTTTGAACAGAAATTTGTGTTCAGAAGCCTGTTCATTGCATTACTGTAAAAATATTGTTTATGCCAGTTAAAATTTAACTAGATGACTGCAGGCTTTAAGGGTATTACATTGAGGCAATATTTGATTACAATGCTAATTTTATTTTAATGTAAGTTGTCAATTATGGAAGGATTTTAGTCAAGTTATATTCTTGCATAAACCTATGACACCGTAGTAAAACTGAGATGTTTCTCATATGATGGCAGTCGATTCTCTAAACTTGGACAATACTGTGTCCATGAATGTTTCATATTATGATGGTCATATCTCATACAATCATTCTTTTGATTTGTTTCTCTGAATACATATGCTGCAGTGCAAGTTCGATGCAATGTGTTGCTTTGCATTTGCAATGCTTAGATGAATCTTGCTGGTTAGCAGTGTTTCTGTTCTTGATATGAGATATTGCTTTTGTTTTCCATGTACAGTTCTTCTGCAGCATGGAGCTGATTCCAACATTCGGAACACCGATGGAAAGACAGCTCAAGACTTGGCAGATCCATCAGCAAAAGCTGTACTGACAGGTAAGATGAATACAATATTGCCAGTGTGTTTTTTTTTCAATGTGTTCATGTACCATCCTTTCTCCATCACATGACTTTCCCTTGAGAGAGCTTACTGTTTCAATTATATCAACATCAACAACTAGTAAGCTATTACTCTACTTTTAGTAATATACACAGTCAAGAACAGATATGAATCAAAACCCCATGACCACTCCTGACCCTGCCTAGTAGCCTTATTCCTGCCTCGCAACCCCCGGCCCCACCTTGCAGCTCCATCCCTATCTTGTGGGTCCTGGTTCCTGCCCCAGCCCCACCTTGCAGCCCCATCCCTACCTTGTGGGTCCTGGTTCCTGCCCCGACCCCACCTTGCAGCCCCATCCCTACCTTGTGGGTCCTGGTTCCTGCCCCAGCCCCACCTTCGCAGTCCCATCCCTACCTTGTGGGTCCTGGTTCCTGCCCCAGCCCCACCTTGTCGCCCCATCCCTACCTTGTGGGTCCTGGTTCCTGCCCCGGCCCCACCTTCACAGACCTTGATTCCTGCTCTGTCCTCGCCTCACTGCCCCTCGCCGCCCTGCGGTCTGTTGACATTCTCCAATGTCCCTCTGAGTTGTATGCCTGTGTGACACAGAATTCTGTCAGCAGCCACTTTACTTGTTATTATTGATGAACACATTCTGACACTTGCATGAGATTTACTGCTACTTCAGCGCATGAGCAAAAAACTACTGGATTTCCCCAGAGTGGAAATTAGAGCCAAGAATAATCAAATGTATGTGGTGGAAACAATTTACAAGTGGGAGTGTTAGCTACTCACTGCTGTCTCACCTAGCTTCTGGTCTGCTCTTATAACCACAGTAAGCATCGACTCAACCCACTTAAATTTCTGATCATTGGTGAATCTCAATATATTGATGGTTGAAATTCAACAATATTCATATAATTGACTGATAAAGACATGATTTGGACATTTGATGGAAATAATCATTACATGGCAAATTTGTATTTTGCATGTTGCTTTCCAATTCCCAACTGAAGCCTGAATGTTCAGCATACTGCAGCGTTTTGATATGGAGCTCCTCATTAGCTTGAATATTTAGGTGAAATAATTGAAGGTGTTTGAATCAAGGACCAATCCCAATGTCCTTGAGCAGAGATGTTTGGCTTTCAGCACCCTACACAAAGAGCTCTGTCTCTACTGCTAAACACATGCTATATGTAATTCAGTATCTCTGTTAGCTTACATTAGCCTTTTATAAAGCTTTCGTTCCTATAGCAACCTTAGTCTGTTAAACTTCTCAGGGCTGATATCATAGCTAAGAATGCAATTATTATTCTTTTGAGAATTCTTTTTGGATTAATTGGATTAATTTCAGATTTAAAGGAACACTTCACATACAAGCCCTGTGCTATCAAGCTTGGACAAAGTGAGGACTGCAGGTGCTGGAGATCAGAGTGGAGAGTGTGGTGCTGGAAAAGCACAGCAGCTCTGGCAGCATCTGAGGAGCAGGAGAATCGACATTTCTGGCATCCGCTCTTTATCAGGAAGGGCTTATGCCCGAAACATTGTTTCTCCTGCTCCTCAGATGTGCCTGACCTGTGCTTTTCCAGCACTGCACTCTCGACCCCATGTATCAAGCTTATCACACTAGGAATCACTCCAGACAACAGAGAGCTTTCCCCCTTGATTTTAATTTTGCTGGGGCACCTTGATGTCAGGGACAGTCATTTGCATCTTAACTCTGGAAATCAGCTCTTCTAGTCATGTTTAGACTAAGGCACATGGTTCAAATGAAATGTGCATCAATTATCACATTATTAATGAGCAACTACTGCTTGATCACACTGATAACCCCTTCCATCACTTTGTTGATGATTTGGGAGTAGACCAATGGAACAGTAATTGTTTGGATTGGATTTGTATTGCTTTTAGTGAGACATCCATATCTGGGCAATTTTCCACATTGCCATGTGTTGCAACTGTACAGAAGCAGTTTAGTTACAGAGACAGGTTTTCTTTTTATATGGGGGGAAGATACTTAAAGGCTAGGGTCTCCCAGCGGTCTTTTTCAAGATGTAGAGCCTATTCTTAAATCTAGTATATAGTTGCAGATAAGCAATTAATTAATCTTGCTTAATTTACAAGATTGTATTTATTATACCAAAAGATATACCTTCACCGACATTAAACAGCATATAACCCTGAAGAGCACTCTCAATTAGGTTCAAATATCAACGCACACAACAGATCTTCCTCCTTCTGGTCAGGCAGGGCATATACCGTATTAATGATGGAAAACTGTTGAATGATTTGATGCTACATAATTTTAATGAACACAGCACAGTGCAACTTCTTAAAACATAAAGTACCTTTTTAAAATTTTGGTTTTGTTTTTTGCACCATTCAGCTGACTGGTTAAGACCCTTCTTGAACAATATTCTGTTCTGAGATTTTTTTGCTTTAGATTTAGTGGTACAGTTTTATCCATCATTCTGTGAAAACCATGTGATTTTTATTCATTTGTTTTAAAACAGTAATACAACAAGATGCTATTCAGAGTGTAGAATTAATGTGCCAAAGATGATGGTTTATGCTGTGGTCAGTACTATATTAAGCATTTTGTTGAGGTTCCCAAGTCCTCATCTGGCATGGCAGTTTCTGCTGAACTTTTTGTAGAGAATAATGATGGGCTGAAAAGGTGCACAATTTGCTGGCCTCAGTTTTCTCTGAGCCATGTTCTCAATTGCTTGAGCCTTTTGTTATTATTCATCCCTTCCATGCCCTTACAAAGATGCAGACCCCAGAAGTCAGGGCCAGCAGCAATCTGCTCCTATTTGCTAATGTGGATGTCTGCCAGCATCATAGCTCAATTGCAGGTTTCCTTGTTGTGGCAGTATAATTACCAAGAGTTGTGACCTTGTGGCCATTTCACATGCAGAAGATCTTTGGGTATACACCATCATCCAATTGATGAATGTGGCCAATCCAGAATCTACATCATTGGCTAGAATTAGGTATATGATATTTTAGCATATCTAGACATTGACAGAATTGGGATCAAAGTCAAGTTTTGAGAATGTTTCAATGGGATTGCAGGTATTTGTTAAAATAGGGAGATCCTTCAATCTGGCTGAACTGTGGAAGCACCTTGGTTTCCAGAAACGTGAAGTGGAATCATTGGGTTTGGCAAAACAATAGGAACTTGAGGTATGACTTTGGTTGTTTTCTAGTATGTCTACCCAGTCAGTGAGCAGTGTGGGTGGACAGAAGACAGACACTGGGGAATGTCCCTGACCTGGCGGTTCTGCTATGGAGCTTTCTAATACAAAGAATGCAATTTATTGTTCAATTCTGATGACTCTTGAATTTTCGGTCTGACTTCCTCTCTTCTTCCTTCCATCCTCTCTCTTATACTCTATATCTGCGTGCAGATGGCTTTAATAAGAACATTATTTTAAGAAAACAAATGTTAATGGTCTGTTTACTGTACAAACTGGGTTTTTAAGAAAATATAAATTGAAATATTAAAGATGCAGTTGACAACTAGTACACTCTTGTATTGTAGAATATTCAAAAGCCAATTAAACTTTGAACAGATATAATTAACAAAGTCTGCCATGTTTTTCTTTCTTTGGTTCAAATAACCATTTATCATTTTAAATGTACAAGCTTTTGAAATTTGGTTTTCTTCAAATAATTGAGAAATAACTAAACGCTTTTTTTTATACACCGAAGCATTCCATCATTTAGTGTCTTAAATGTGAATGATAAATATTGGAAATTGTGCATCCTGCAGATGTGAAAATGGCAGTGTTTGCTTTCAGGTGACAGGCACCATTCTGGAGAAAAGTTTCAAATCTTAACTTTTGAGAGAGGCTGAGTCCTTCAAGTGAAGAAATGAATAGTGGCATTAGAAGACGAGGCAATTCAGTCAATGATCTAAATTATTAGTCATTTAAAAAATTTCCTTTGTCGACAATCTTGAAATTTTTAGCTGAAGCAAAAATATTCTAAATAACTTTAAGAAGCACGTTAAGGGATTTGATTTTCCAATGCAATTAAATAAGAAAATGATATCAGATCACTGGAGAACTCTAAATGTCACAATCTTGTTCAAAATAAAAAGATGCAAGAAGCAGCACAGTAGTTACAGGCCAGTCAGTTTATCCTTTGTGGTAAGAAAGCTTTTAGAAAACCATAATTAGCACAGAATTAATAGCCACTTAGAAAGAAAAAGTGAGATTTAATTAAGTAAAATCAGCTTAGGTTTAAGGGAAAAGCTATGAATTTTTTGATGAGGTAATGGAGGCTAATGACAGTAATGCAGTTAATATGGCGCACCTGGACTTCCAAAGGTGTTGTATTTTGGGAAAGCAAATCTTAGCAGGACTTATACACTCAATGGTAAGATCCTGGAGAGTGTTGGAGTAGAGGATCATAGTTCCTTGAAAGTAGAGTTGCAGGTAGATATGATAGTGGAGAGAAGGCATTTGGTATATTTTCCTTTATTGGTCAGAACATTGAGTCTCGGATTTGGGAGGTCATGTTGAAGCTGTAAAGAACATTGGTTCAGCCATTTTTGGAATTTTGTGTGCAATTCTGGTCTCCTTCCTATCAGAAGGATGTTGTGAAACTTGTAAGGGTTCAGAAAAGATTTACAAGGATGTTGCCAGGGATGAAGGGTTTGAGTTATGGGGAGAAGCTGTATAGACTAGGACTTTTTCCTTGGAGTGTTGGAGGCTGAGAGATGACCTTATAGAGGTTTATAAAAATGAGGGGCATGGATAGGGTAAAGAGACAAAGGTCTTCTCCCTAGGGTGGGGGAATCCAGAACTAGAGGGCATAGGTTTAGGGTGAGAGCGGAAAGGTATAAAAGAGACCTGAGGGGCAACGTTTTCACACAGAGAGGGTGCTGCATGTATGGACTGAGCTGCCAGAGGAAGTGGTGTAGGCTGGTACAACTAAAAGGCATCTGGGTGGGTATATGAATAGGAAGGGTTTAGACGGATATGGGCCGAGCGCTGGCAAATGGGACTAGATTGGTTTAGGATATCTGTTTGACATGGACGAGTTGGACAGAAAGGTCTGTTTCCATGCTGTACATCTCCATGTATCTCTGTATTGGAGAAAAGGATTGTGGCAGTATAGATAGGAAACTGGTTAATAGTGCATGTTAACTGAAAGCAAGTCTTCACATCTGTTGAGAAATAACCTGACCACAATAAATGAGAATGAATGATTAATAAATGAACTGAGTGTATTTGGAATGCCTAATGTACATAGCTGTAGAATCACAAAATGGTACAACACAGAAGGAGGCTGTTAAGTTTGTCATGACCATGCTGGATCTCTAGAAAAGCAATGGAGTTACTCAACTCCACTGGCTTTTGCATTTTTCCTGTAGCTCTAAAAATATACCTGTTCAAATAATTACCAAATTTTCCTTTGTAAGCGATTGAATCCATCTCCACCATACTCTCAACAGAACATTCCAGACCCTAACAACTCGTCTAAGTTCTACAGTAGAAAACAGGTTGTCCCTATCTACTCTGTAAGGCCACTCATGAGTTGGAACAGTTACATCTAAAGTCATGTCAACCTTATTTTTCCCAAGGAGAAAAAACCCAGTTTCTCCAATTTATGTCATAACTAAAATCACTCATTCCTGGAACCACTCTCGTAAATATTTTCTGCAGTCTCTAACATCCTCATCGCTTTCATTAAATGTTGTGCCAAAATTGGGCACACTGCTCCAAATGGGGCCAATATTTTCCATAACTTGCTTAGTTTTGTACTCAACCTCTGATTTATAAGGGTTAAGATCCCATATGCTTTATTAACTTTCTCAATCTTCTTAGCACCTTTAATAGTTTGTGCATACGTTCACACAAAACCCTTTTTTTCTTGTGCCATCTTTAGAATGGCATTGTTTATTTTATATTGCTTCTCCTCATTCATGTTACTAAAATATACACTTCACACTTCTGTGTTACATTTCATCTGTCACTTGCCTGCACATTTCACCACCCTGATTATTTCCACACCTTGAAGCCATTGAAGCAGAGTCATTGAGATCTACAGCACGGTAATAGGCTCTTTGATCCATTAAGTCTGTGCCAGTCAAAAACAAGCACCTAACCATTCTAATCCCATTTTCCAGCATTTGGCCCACTGCCTTATATACCTTGGCATTGCAAATGCACATCTAATTAGTTTTTTAAATGTTAAGGGTTCCTACATCTACCATCTTTTGGATAATACCTTCCAGATTCCCACTAGATTGTAGGAGGAAAAAAAAATTATCTCCTCTAACTAGATTAAATTCTGTTTACCACTGATCAGCCCATCTGACCAGCCCAACTATATCTTCCTGTAATCTGTCAATTCTGCTCGCTATTTATCACCTTACCAAATTTTGTATCATCTGCAAAATTACTGATTAACTCTCCTACATTCAAGACTAAATCAATGAGGCGATTGCTGTTTGCGACTTTCATATATATATATATAAAAATTGATAGATTTCAAAATTATTGCTGTGCAGAAAGCTAGGAAAGGAGTGCATCATTTGCTTCTCCTAATTGAGGGCTCTTTTCAAACAACATTTGAAGAAAAGGGAGCATGCTTGAAGTCCCTTTCCATATGCCCCATGGAGAAAGATTAAGAAAATGGAAGAATATCTGTGACAACAACCTAGTACTTTACAGAACAGCTGCTGTTGCTGCTTCTGCTGCAACAGCCTGAGCTTCCTGACATTTATCTGAATGATGTTGCTAATACCTCTTATTCAGTGTAAAAGTCAACACCACACTATAGGACCAATGGGCCACTTAGTATATCAAATTATTCAAACAGTTCACAAATTAATTGATTGCATTCAATTGTGCTAACTATGGTATGATTGATATTCTCCTCGATTTGATATTAGCCCTGCTTGAGTTAAGAGATCCCACTCTAGAGTCTAGATTTTCTGGTTTTTCTTTTCTTGAACACAGATTTAGACCGATACTCCAGGGAAATCCTGAAGAAATGCTGTCCTTTCGGAGTTGTCATCTTTCTATTGGAAAATTTGATTAAGGCCCCATCTGGTGTCTCAGGAGGCTATAAAAGATTTGTTACGGGAATTATCCTTGCTGTGCTGGCTAATATTTATAGCAATGTTTATTAACATCACAAAAATAGATTATATCGTCATTATCACATTGCTGTTTTGGACGCTGTTTTGCACAAGTTATCTGCCATTGTTCCTTTAGTGCTATGATGTAAAACATTTTGGAACATAGGTTATGAAAGATGCTATATAAATGAAAGTCTTCCTTTAATTATATTTGAGGTCACAGGTACAAAAATAGTTAATATTGTTTAATGCTGCTATTTATTTTAGTGCATCTTTTGCATTTTTAATATTTCTATGTGAGTGTGACCGTTGACTGTTGGGTTGACTATCTGGGTTAAGTTGAAAAGGACCTCTGTTCAATGTTTTGTTTTAATATGGTGTTATTTTGAAAAGCTCTTAATATAATAAGCTGTGTGACGAATTGTTTACTTGTTTTATGATTGCAAATTTTATGAATGTTGAATTTGGCATTAAATCAAATGCAATTGTATTAAAAATAAAGATTATTCAACATTCAGTTCAGAATGTGAATAATACTAAATGTAAAATTTATGGTGTTACTGGAGATAGAAAATGAATTGAAATGTAATTGAAATATAAAATAAGAAATCTGCTATTGTAGTTTAAACAATCCAATTTTTAAAATGTTCTATATTCAGTCAAACTGAAGTATGGGAATATATAACCAACTACATATGTTACAGTAGTAACATTGACATTATGAATTCAGTTTAAAAGCATATCTAGTTTTTTTTTCTTGAACAAGCTCACTAAAAATCTATCTTCAAAATATATTTTCTACATCTGAGGTAGTTTCTGTGGCTTTGTCAAACACCATCAATGCTTTGAATCAAACCAGTGTCACCATGGTTACCATCTTAATTCTGGTACTTGTGTAAAGAAAGTAGCACCATGTCTGCTAGCAAATCGGCCTCTGCAGAAGTATATGGAAACGTGGCAGCCCACGTGCTATGCAGCAATAAATAAGTCCCCGGTTTCAGCCATTTACTGCACTCTGCATAAACTCAGTGATGTTACTTGAGTTGAACATGAAATCATGTCCACTTTTCCTATTCTAGTGAATTCATCACCTTTCCTTCCATTAGTATTCTGATAGAGGATTTCTGTTCCCTGAAATAAACCTGGTTGAATTTTGGAGGAATTATTGACACAAGAAGCTCTATTGCCATTAAAGCATTTGTTTTAATTTCAGCCTGAACTTCTACCTCTATTTAATAGCCTGGTGATATATTTGGCTGAGCTCTGGGGAGCAGAGGGGTTAGAGAGAGAAAATGACCAAAGGCTGCCTGTTTGTCCCAAGAATATTTAGAAATCTCATTGCCATTTTCATGTCTTATGAGCTAAAATTAGTCAATGACAATTCTGCCAATATTATGAATATTTATATTTTCAACTATGATTAAAGAATACGTTTGTAGCACAATGTCTTATTAAATAGCAGCATTGTTTTCTCAACTTAATTTAACAGACATGTTTTGAGTCAGTAGCTTTAGCAAATTTGAGAGCAGGCCATGCACTGTGCAGTTATTTTCAGTGCACAGTGAAAATCATTGTCATTATGAATGTGTCTCTGCATTCACAGCTGCTTGTACTCAAAGGCCAGTGGTGCTGATGAAATGGGGGAAACCTAGCCTGTGACATCATCAGAATAATATATTTGAAAGCAGTAAGTGTGGGCAGTGATTGGTTGTTTGACCGCATAGGATTCGTATACAATCTCCATGGCAGTAGTGATGCTCTATTTTCAGTTGTTAGTGTCATTGCTTCATTACACAATAGGGTGTGGATTTTCAGTATTTTCTTTGTGTTTACACCACTAACAATGTTTTTTTGCAATCACATAGGTGAATACAAGAAAGACGAACTTCTTGAAGCAGCGAGGTAAGTGATATCTACACAAAATGCCAGTAAAACTTAGAATGTGAATTACTTTGCTTGACGTATAAATTATAATGGATAAAATGTGATTTTTGTGTTGGACCGCTGGAGGAAATATTTCACTTCTTCCCCCCTCCCCACCCAATTTTTAAACACCTCAGCAAAAACTCTAATGTTTCTAATGTGCTGCATGGTTTTGGTGAAGAATCATATCAGTCAAATTGTCCTCATCCTTTTCAATTTATTAATTCTGCATTGAACAGCTGAAGCTTGATTTAGAACTGTTTTCTTGGAGAAGTATCACTGAAAATTTCTTGCTATCATTTCTGTTCCCTCATCAGTCTCCTCTCAGCTGTTGTACAGGTGTGGCCCTCATGTGCAACTTCCTGTCTCCCCTATATGCAAGTGCTGACATTGGCAGCTATGCAACTGTGTTTGTGTGTGTGTGTGTGTGTGTGTGACAGAGAGAGAGATCCTCCATGACAGTCCTCCCTCAACTGTCACTGTTTTTGTAATTAGATATCAAACACGTGACTGGTTTATTTTCTTTGTAATATTGAAAATATTGAGTCCCATGTGAAGCTTTCTCCAAATATAGCTCATCATCCAGATATGCTTTTTCTAGAACTTTCTCCAGGGTGAGAAAATGCATTTAGCTTACTGTGGATCTTGACATTCTGTCAATTGTAGGAGAAATGATCAGAACTGTGGATGGATGTTTGAAGTGTCATGGAAGTTTGTGTTTGAGCTAATCAATTTGTTGCAGTAGGCAATTGTTTTCAATTAGCTTGCATTTTTAGCCTTTAAGTTATAATGTTTAAATGGTGTCATCATTGTATAAGGGGCACTTCTCAGAACATATTTTGTGACAGATGCCTTTCTGGATCACCTGAAACAGAAACCGTGACGGGCTGGCCAAAGTGACCAGATATGACTGAGGAGACAGCAACAACTCATTGGTCAACTTAAGCTTGAAGTTCACTGTTGTCTCCAGTCATGATTTGGAGATGCCAGTGTAGGACTGGGGTGTACAAAGTTAAAAATCACAACACCAGGTTATAGTCCAACAGGTTTAATTAGAAGCACACTAGCTTTCGGATCGTCACTCCGAAAGTTAGTATGCTTCCAATTAAACCTGTTGGACTATAACCTGGTGTTGTGATTTTTAACTGTCTCCAGTCCAAGTATTGTTTCCTAATTAATTTATTGTAACACGAGTCATTAAATCATACAAATCCTACAGTGTGGAATCAACCATTCAGCCCATTGAGTTGACGCCAACCCTCCGAAGAGCAGTCCATTCCAGCCCAGATTTGAGAGAGAAACCTATAGAAACACAGAAAATAGGTGCAGGGTTAGGTCATTCAGCCCTTCAACCTTGCACCATCATTTAATATAATCGTGGCTGATCATGCAATTTTCGTATCCCATTCCCACTTTCTCTCCATATGCTTTGATCCCTAAAGCCGCAAGGTCCATATCCAGTTCCTTTTTGAATATATCTAACAAACTGGCCTCAGCAGCATTCTGTGGGAGAAAATTCCACAGGTTCACAACTGAGTGAAGGAATTCTTCCTCCTCTCAGTCCTGAATGATTTGCGCCTTATTATTCTTAAACTGTGACCCCCTAGTTCTGGACTTCCCCAATACAGTGAAACTTCGATTATCCGAATACCAATTATCCAAAAATTGGATTATCTGAAGGTGAGCTCTTGGTCCCGAAAGAAACACTCCATTAAAGAAGTGTTTCCAACTGTGATCACGTCTTTTGTTTACAGTGATTTAAACAGGCACGGTCTCCAAATGACTGACCTCCTGCCCTCTCTCTCTAATCCTACACACCTTCCCTGGAGTTCTACACAGGGGTGCACCCTCAACCCACACCTACCCCAGATAATCTCTCCAACATTGTCCTGTACAGGGCAAAGGTAGAACCTGTCAAAAAGGGGTGTGTGTTTGTGTATGTTATTTAGAGACTTACCCCACAAAGGCAGCAGCAGCAGTCTTGTTGGTGTACAGTCCAGCTGACCTGGAGAGGTTGGGGAGATGGGGGGAGTGGTGTGGGCCGGGAGTGGGAGGGAGGTGGTAGGGGCGGGGGGCAGTGGGCAGTGTTGGGCTGGGGGGCAGTTTTGGACTGGGGTGATGGTGGGGTCGGATGGGGTTGGGGGTGGGGCTGGGTGGGGGGTGGTGTTGGGCAGGGTTGGTGGTGGGGTCGGTGCTGGGGGGTGGGATGGTGGTGGATGGGGTTTGGGGGTGGGATGGTGGGGTTGGGGGCTGAGGGCGGTGTTGGACAGAGTTGGAGGTGGGGTGGGGGCGCGGTGTTGCCCATCCATAGTGTTTGCCCATCACGTTCAGATAATCAAGGTTCCCCTGTATTGGGAACATTCTTCCCGCATCTAGCTTGTCCAGTCCCATCAGGATTTTATGTTTCTACGTGATGCCCCTCACAATTCTTCTAAATTCCAAAGAGAACAGTCCCAGTCTATCCAGTCTTTATTCATATGCCACCCTGGAAATCAGTCCACTGAACTCCCTCACTAAAAAGAAATGTCCTTCCTCAGACCAGGAGACCAAAACTGCACACAGTACTCAAGGTCTTCCCTTACCTGGGGCCTATATAACTGGAGCAAGACATCCCTACTCCGATACTCAAATCCTTTGCCCTGCATTGAGATGCTTTGAATTATGTCATGTAATACTTTTGATGTTTAGTGGTTATTAAGAAAGGAAATATAGCAACCACTTTGAAGCATCAGTATGCTACACATGTCAATGCATGACATTTGTTTATTGTGCATTGGCTGAAAGGAGAATGTTGGTCAATACTACTTGCACTGAACTGAAAATCTTGAACAACAGAACTTGGTGACATGATCTCCGGGTATGATCCCATTCAAAAGTTGACACTTAACATGAAGCAACATTTTCTTAATACTGCAGTGGAATTGATATCTAGATTATGCATTCAAGTGCTGGCTGCAGTCATCTGAGAACAGTTCCAAATTTGACAGTGAAGCCTTTCTGCAAAAAAGTTTGACAAAATATACAAATCTTAATAAATTAATTCTAGCACCGCAGCAGAATTATTTTAGGACATGTGACGGTGTTGATCTTTCTTTGCTTCAAATTTGGGCTTGTACATACAGGTTCCTACATTGATGCAGCTTTCCCTTCTCAACTCACAACTATAGAAATATTGTTTCCTTGAGGATTGTTCATATTGTACCTCTTATTACACCAGATCACTACTTGCAGTTGCCATTTTGTTTGCAAATGTTGAGCTAAACTACTCATTGAATAGTTTTGGACTGTAAACTGGCTAGAGTTTGCATTGTCTCATATGAACATATTTCATGTCAAACTTTATATTTCCTAATTGTTTGATTAATCCCTTCACTTGTACCTAGACCTCAGCTGACGAATGTCCTAAAAAAACTCCATTCTTTTTTCTGTACCTTCCTGTCCTTTTATTTTAGTGAAAAACGGTTATTGAATATGAAAACAAGCATGCAAATTTCAGTGTAAAGGAATTGCGAGATTTGGTGCCATTGTAAGACAGCAACAACAGGAATGTTGGCTGAATGGGATTTCATGCAAATTAGAATACAGGCAGAAGAGATTTGAATGAGTTTAGGTTGTGGAGACTAGAAAGTGGGAAAATGAGGCCATTGTATAGCTGAGCCTGGAAATTGGGCGAATCTCTCAGCACCGGATGACAAGCATGGAGACAGGTGATACAGAGGTGAAGATAGGTGATCTGGATGAAGGACAGGATGTGTGTCAAACTCACCCAGGGACTGAAATGGAGCCAGTGGCTGAGTAAGTGTGTCTGTGGCAGGATGTGAAAGCCTTTGCTTTGATCTTTCCAATAGCTAATTGGGGAAAATTTTTGTTCATCCCCAATTAATCTTGGACAAGCAGTGTCACCGATTTTAGAATATTAGTGGGAGTGAGGGGTTTGGAGTGGAGAAAGATGTGTTGGTCAGCTGTTATGTTCAGAAATCCCTTCCAATTTGGCGTGAACAGGCTGTGATGGGTCATTGTATCAACTGATCTTGCTCCATGCTGTCCACAATTATTATTTCAGTCTACAACAGCTTCTATTCCTGTTCCATTTATAATTTTGTTAAACTTCTGTATACCTATTGGCAACCATCGTCCTAGATTAGCCGACCACTTCAACTTCCCCTCCGACTCTACCAAATTCAAGCCACCCGAGGACTGGAGAAAGAATGCCTCATCTTCCACCTTAGAATCTTTCAAGCACACTGCACCAACATCGACTTCACTAGTTTCCAAATCTCCCCTCTGCCCATCTCATCCCAGAGACAATCCTCCAATTTGGCACCACCCTCCTGACCTGTCCCACCTTTCCACCTTCCTTCCCACTTCTGTGCTCCACCGACTTATCACAATCATCCCCTATCTGCATCCACCTATTGCCTCCCCCTCCCCCTCCTGTTTATCTGAAGGGCTTATGCAAGAAACGTCAACTCCTCCTCGGATGTTGCCTGACCTGCTGTACTTTTCCAGCACCACAATTTTCCACTGACTGTCCAGTATCTGCAGTCTCCACTTTCTCATCTTCCTAGATCGGTTGGCTTCAATTTCCAGCTTCCCTACTCATGACAGGAGTAAAGATTTTTTAAAAACCTAATTGGTCAAGGATTTTTATTGCTGAATGTAACTTAAAACTACAAAAATAAAATTTGAAATAAAATTACATTTTACTGAGCAAATTTAAAAACAAAATATATGAAATCATAAGCATGAGGTCACTGCTTGTATTTTGGTTTCTAATTTTAAGGTACATTAAAACAGAATTCATTTCGGGAACTGTAGTACTTATTTTTACCTTAATAATCATTCTGACAAGCAGCAAGTGTCCTGTGGACCAAGTTTCTAAATTAACGAACTCTAAATTAGTTTTTTTTAAGGATTACCTTTGTTTCATCATCCTAAAGATTAGGTAGATAATGGAATGTGGTTCAAGCATTGCCCCTTCAGTCTGGGAATATGGATTTGAATTCCAGTAAAAATTTACATGAAAGCAGTTTGGGGAATCTCAGTCCAGTTGAAATTTTCCAAAATCAACTTGCAATAGTTTTGCACTCCATTGACCATCCTGCTCTAAGCAATAAATATAGTTGGAATATTGCAGTGAAAACTTTTCACTGGTGTTAGCAGGGTCTGCTGCTTTGCACTTGGGAGTGGAAACAGTAATTGGTGTGAAATAGCAGAAGTTTTAATATGTATCGAAAATATCCCATCCAAAATTCTAGTATACCAAAATGTAAAAAAATATTTTATATCACAACGTTAGCATCTTTGTGCTTAATAGCTGCTTAAAACGCTTAGTTAAATGAGTCTATACTTTGAAAAACTCCCAGTTAAGACTCAGGTCTTCAGTGTGACTAGTCATTCTTTTCATGGTGGTTAGAATTTTAGCAATCTTGGATCAGTGGTATTCTTTTTTTTACCCCTGACCTCCAGATCCCTTTCCTGACCTCCAGATCCCTTTCCTGACCTCCAGATCCCTTTCCTGACCTCCAGATCCCTTTCCTGACCTCCAGATCCCTTTCCTGACCTCCAGATCCCTTTCCTGACCTCCAGATCCCTTTCCTGACCTCCAGATCCCTTTCCTGACCTCCAGATCCCTTTCCTGACCTCCAGACCCCTTTCCTGACCTCCAGACCCCTTTCCTGACCTCCAGACCCCTTTCCTGACCTCCAGACCCCTTTCCTGACCTCCAGACCCCTTTCCTGACCTCCAGACCCCTTTCCTGACCTCCAGACCCCTTTCCTGACCTCCAGACCCCTTTCCTGACCTCCAGACCCCTTTCCTGACCTCCAGACCCCTTTCCTGACCTCCAGACCCCTTTCCTGACCTCCAGACCCCTTTCCTGACCTCCAGACCCCTTTCCTGACCTCCAGACCCCTTTCCTGACCTCCAGACCCCTTTCCTGACCTCCAGACCCCTTTCCTGACCTCCAGACCCCTTTCCTGACCTCCAGACCCCTTTCCTGACCTCCAGATCTCTTCCCATGCTTGCTTCTGATAAGTCCTCTCCATATGATCCATTTTAATTATATGTTATGTTCTACATTCAATCGCAAATAAACGTCTTTCAGAATACAGATGAGATAACGAAGCATTGCGGTCTTTTGCTGATGGTTGCCAAAAGGATGCTGTCAGACAGTGGCTGACATGGCCATAAATGAATGACGGCTTATGCAAGTAATCTCGGACTTGGTGTTTAAAGGCTCCCTGATGGAGACCTTGTGCTCCGATCTTGTAGAAGAACCTGAAGGTCAGAGTTGAGGTGAAGGTACATTGGAAGGTTGGACACAGGAGTGACTTCAAATTGGACAGTCATAGAACTGTCCAATTGGGAGCAATCATGTGGCAAAAAATGTTAGAACTAATCTAGCAACACTCAGCAAGATTACAGGCCCTGTTAACGTAGGTTTGTTAAAGTAAAACAATGTTAAATGGGGCAATGTTTTAAAATTGAGTCACAGCTTGGAACAAGAAAACATATGCAACTATAGCTCTGAGGATCAGGTTCACAGACTAAATTTAATTCCTTTTTCACTGCCTTTATTTGTTTGTAAGGTTTTGCATTGTTCAAAATGTAATACCTTTCTTCACTGAAGCATCCATTTTTCTTCACTGACTTAGTGTTTTCTTTTTTAGAAGCGGTAATGAAGAAAAGCTCATGGCATTGCTTACTCCATTAAATGTAAACTGTCATGCAAGTGATGGAAGAAAGGTAAGAATATGTGCATGGTTGTGCATCTTAATTATCTAAAGCATAGGTGTAGAGGAGCAAAATGAAGAGTCAGCTCCTAGTTGATTAAGAAGCAGACCTAATATCTTTTCAGTGTTCAGACCTGTAACAGCATGTACCAGTAAATTGTCAGTTAACTTGAGATCATTCTCGCTGCCACACTGCCCTCCACTAACAGCCCATATACAAATATTGACGCTATAGGTTTAAACTAACCTTTGTCGTGCCTTTAGGATTTTACCTAAAGTGCAAATATTTTCGTTTGAACTGTGGGGTGGAAAAACTATGCAGTTTGCTTGGAGATAGCATCTTCTGATGCATAGATGCAAGTGAATTATTGTTGCTTGAAGGTCTGTTGCAAACTGTGGCAATAATTAGCAGAACTTGAGGTATTGAATTAAGAAAATCTGAAGGCATTTATTGTGCAGTATTTAAAATGTATGGTTAAAACATGCTCGTATTTGCGAGGGGGGTAGCAGTGTCAAATGTATTGAATGGTATGGTGATATCAAGAGTGATATTTTTGTTCATCAGCTACGCTCTGGGTATCAAACTTAATTTACATGGGCCTGCTCTGCCATCCTGGTATTTGGCATGAGTCACATTCATCAAGGGACACAGTGGAGTAAACCTTGTGTCCATTTTACATCCACTGATGCATAGAAGAATCCTGCGACTGTTTTGCAACCCTTTTGTAAAATCTGTGAATGACTTGATGGAGCATGTGTCTCTGGTCTTTCACAGTCTACAACATTTCTCAACTGATAGTCTGGGCCACTGAAGAAATTGTAGGGGGGAGAAAATGTTTGCTTTTACTTCCATGGAATATAAAGGAGCAGGAATCAGTAAATGCCAGGCATGCTCACTCCTCTTGTACCCCACTCCTCCATGAGATGAAAATTCGGAGCTCCAACTTTGTGTGGTAGTAAACTTCAGCCCTGATCCCCTGGTTCCCATTTTAGTTCCAATGGAAATGGTCTTTCAACCTTTACTTACTGTGAGATCCTGAGGTTTCAATCACCTCAGTGCTATCTGATCTCACATCTCTGTGATACTTAGAGTCATAGAGATGTACAGCATGGAAACAGACCCTTCGGTCCAACTCATCCATGCCAACCAGATATCCCAACCCAATATAGTCCCACCTGCCAACGCCAGACCTATATCCCTCCAAACCCTTTCTATTCATATACCCATCCAGATGCCTTTTAAATATTGCAATTGTACCAGCCTTCACCACTTCCTCTGGCAGCTTATTCCATACATGTACCACCCTCTGTGTGAAAAAGTTGTCCCTTAGGTCTCTTTTATATCTTTCCCTCTCACCCTAAACCTATGCTCTCTAGTTCTGGACTCCTGCACCCCAGGGGAAAGACTTTGTCTATTTATCATATCCATGCCCTTCATAATTTTGTAAACCTCTGTAAGGTCATCCCTCAGCCTGCAACGCTCCTCTACTAACTGTTTCTGTTATTCTCAGCACTGCAGTAAATGTTGAGTTCCATTACCACCCATTTGACTCCCCAGTCTCTCTAGTTCCCCCTAACTCCTCAGTATCCCCACTTCCTCTCTGATGACCAATCCATGATTATAGGGCCATTCCCCAACCTGAATTTTTCATCTCCTCAGTCTTGTGTTAGCCTCATCCCATCTCAATTCTTTCTCTCTGATCCAATCTTATTACAGCCCCTGAAAGTTCCCACCTTATTGCTCCACGAAACTTGGTCTCCTGCCACCCTACTCTCTCAGTCCTCACCTTACCTAAAACCAGCTCTGCACTGCTCCCTCTCCATCATTCTACACCTTCACATTTTGTTTTGTTTCTGATCAGATGCTGGCTCTCTGTACCAGAGGAGGAACATAATGTGAGAAGGGACTGGGGACTTGCTGTAATCCAGAATTCCCACACAGTGGGAAAGAAGCATTGGGAGATTTGACTACCCAAATTAGAGCATTCTGTGGGCCAGATTAAATTGCTGTGCAGGCAATACTTCTGACACACCTGCATTAAATGAATATTGAGCTTGGTATAATAGATAACCCACTTAACTTTTGAAAACTAGAGTGCTCTAGTAACACGCATGGTCTGTTCTTGACTTTATTACTGTCAGTTGAGAGAGCTTGGCTTGATTTGAATCTGTTTCATTTGCTTTGTAAATGGTCACATCTGTTTATAAGATGTAAAGCCTGATTTGATTGAGTGCATTTCTGTAGAGTGGCCTCCGTATGTTGGAGCAGGAGTTGATGAAGAACAATCTTCAAAGCAACTTATCCTGTCTTTTTCAGTTTCCTGTTTTCTATAAAATGGCGTTCACATTAGCTGTGAAATCCATGGTCCAATGTTGTTGCCTTTCAAAATGCACATGGGCTAGGAGGTCTGGAGAATAAAATCAAATACAGTTGGGGGATGCTTTTTGAAAATCCAGTGGCATCCCTCAAGTGGAGATGGTAGCATGCACTAAAGTTATTAAGCAAGTTGATGTTTCCAACCTGACCAAATGCAAGTAACACACTTTTAATATAAAGATTTCAAGAATTTATATTAAAATCTTTACTGTAACAAATCCTGCAATTTTTTCACATTTAATGTGAGTTTTTAAACGATAAATCTTCAGAATTTTAATAGTGTATTTGTCACTGATATTGAAGGTCTTGAATATCCCATGCTAATTTTGTTAGAAAATCAAGATTGACTACTTGTAGAAAATTTACTGTGCCATTGAATCCATTTTTTCCCATTGGTCAACTGGTAGTTTACTGCTTTACTTGATTTATGTTTCACATGTCTGCCTCGTTTACCATACAATTCATGGATGACAGTATTTTTCACCTGTATGTTATAGATTTATCTAAAATTGCATTGTCCAAGGTTTTGATCAAGATGGGAGAAATAGTTCATAAATTAAATATTCAAAATGAATAAAGTAAGCAGTAGAAAACCATATCAGTGGCTTTTGCACTATTCCATATCATTAGAAGGATAGTATTTGGGTTTCTGTGGATTAAATCCGATATTAAGAAAATATGTTCAGTTTTGCACCAATTTGTGGTCACAAAGTACTTGCATGAGTTACGGAGGATAGCCACCACATTGATTCGAATAACAATGTTTTCTTAATGAACTACTTGAGTGTTAAGAATGTTATACATAGTTTACTATCACTAATGTTTGGGAAAAACCCAAGCTCAGAGTGGTATACAGTGATCACTTTTACTAAATAAGAATTTTTTTCATTTTTGACATTGCAGACTGCAGAACCACACCCCATCAGTCTACGATGTAGAAATGGAAATATGGTACACTTCTTATGCACTATGGTTATTTACTGGTACTGCAGTGTCAAATCTACGGTCTGTGACTTGTTCAAAAATTTTATATCCAAAATTTAACGGATGTGGGATATATAAATAAATGATTGATTAAATGTAGAGTTTAAGTATTGCAGCTTGCAGTGTTGCCAGTCCATGTATTATCTCCTTTTTGTTCCCCTCCCTATGTCTTAATTTCACCTCCATGATTTCTGACAAAAATGCTCGATGTAAAGTGCATTTTGGAAATGAGTACCACTTGTGTCTGGATCAGGTTGCTACCTGTTTGCATTTATGTTGCTGATATTTCACTGAAGTAGCATGGTTTGCTCCCAAAAATGTTTGTAGTATGAAACAGACTAAGTATTAGTTTCGCGACTGTGTCCAAAGCTGAGATAAGTATAATTTTTAATAAGTTCATACATTTTGAGTCCTGGTCCTTGATGACCCTGCATCATAAAATAGCGCTGATGATGTTTTAGTTCATTGCAGTAAATAGGAAATGATTGGCAGTGCAATCTTTTTTTTTGTCTGTGGTTACGGTAGGTTAGATATTTCACCACTGGAAAGAGCTTAGAAATTCTTGCAAAAAAAAAATTCAGAATGATGAAAATGCTCAATAATTTGATCAAATTTCATGTAGGTTTTTCCAAGATTGGGGGGGGGGGGGCCGGAGAAACTATGTAATTGCGTATTAAAATCACACTTCTTCACTGAATACTTGAAAGGAGATATAAAGCAGACCTGTCATAGAACAGTTAAATGATATACTTTATTTTCAACATGTTCTCTTCACAATTATCTTTAGGATGGTCAAGCTTATTGATTGTAATCAATTGGTGTGGTGCTGGAATGTCAAACATCTTGGTTTGAAACTCTTAGCATGACTGCAGTTGCATTGTTGGCTGACATGGCAAATATTGTTAGTTCCTCTTAAATCATTCAATGGATTTCAAGTCAAAATTAGAACGGAGACAAAAATTGATATTTGTAGTGCATCCTGTTGGAAACTTGAATTTGTAATGCACTTATATTACTGGATAAAAGTCAACATGATGGTATAAATTTGGGGCGCAGATGTACAGTTATTAAAAAAAAAAATTCATTTTTCTGATTTTTGTCACAAATTTGGAGACTGAATAAGTTGGACCTTTGTGAAATAGTTTCCTGGCTGCAGCAGGAGGGGGTAATGCTTTAATAGATTGATGTTGTTTTTGCATGTTGTGTGCAAAATTTCACAAACAGCGATACAATAGAATCATGCAAGTTTTGAGAATTCGAGTAGGTTGCTCCAAACTGGGTTTCTTTCAAGGTGGTAACAGCAGTGAAATGAAATAAGATCTCTAACCTTACATTTGAATAGATTTTTAGAAGAAATTCCCACATCAAAACCATGGCTGTATTCAGCCCAATCATAGGAATATTGTTAAGGATTCTTTGTATGACTTGTGGGTGATGTATTAACTTATGAACTTCAATGCAAATGCCCATGCAGCGATCATGCTGCAAGTTGTAAATACAGATCATTTCCTTCCTTCACTTTTAATTCCTTATGGGGTTATTTCAAATGTGTATAGGAATATTGCATCTAGCAAGTTAATCACCACAAACACTGAAAAATACATTAGTGCTTCAGTCCAGACATTCAGACTTTGCAGAGGCCAAAGCTTTTACCACTTACTTTTGTGACTTGTGATTGTTTCTTCAGCATGCATTTGATTGAACATTTTCCATTTTACTCTTTGGCCTCACTGGGCTATCCTTATTCAATTTTTCACTTTTTTTTGCTGGTGTCTTTGAAGGTCATAGTATGAGTTTCTACTGTTTCCATCAGTTCTTCTATCTGTCCTTCATCTCCTCTCTACGAAAGGAACAATTTGTATTTAGCACTTTGCTGAAGTGAGGTGGTAAATATAAATTCACCTTTTTTCCCCTCAGGACTTTGGCCTTTAATTAAAACTGCATCATTACACCTGATTTGCAGGTGTGTTCATTCAGCAGGTTTTGCAGCTTTCATTCCTTGTGGATGGAAAATAATATCATTAACTAAATGATATGATGGTGTAGCTGTGATTTGAGACTTGGTTGAAACATGAAAAAGATTTCCAGCTGAACATTCCTGGTCTTGGAGTATTCAGATGAGATGGAGATGGGAATAACAGGGGAGACGAAGCAGAGCATTCATTGAATATTCAGTTAAATTAGTGAGGAGGGATGATAGCTGAGAAAGATCATCAAATGAAGCCATGTAGGTGGAAGTTTTAAAAAAAAAGAGGGCAAGTGCACTGTTGAGTATGTACCATAGGACCCCAAAGGAATCCAAGAGAGATAACAACAGATCAGATGTGGAATCAGATTTCAGAGCAGTATCAGAATAAGAAGTCAGTAATAGGGGATTTTAACTTCCCAAATATTAATAGGGATATTTAATAGAAATAATTCTGAGGGATAGACTATATCCGCACTTGGAGCGACATAGATTAATCGGTGATAACATGGATTTATTACAAAATAGCGTCTGACAATTTGATCGAATATTTTGAAGAGGTGACCAGGAATGTTGATGAGTTCATATGTTAACACATCACCCACAAGTCTATACAAAGAATCCTCAACAATTCGATATGGTTTCCTTGGGCTTGAGCAAGGCTTTTGATAAAATCCTTCCTGGAGACTGGTCATGAAAGTAAGAGCCTGTGCGACCCAAGGCAAAATGGCACATTGGATCCCAAATTTGCTGAGGAAGCAGAGGGATGTTTTTGCGACTTGAACTCTGTTTCCACTGGGGTTATGCTGGGCCCGCTGTTGGAGCCCTTGCTGTTTGCGGTGTACAATAATGATTTGGACTTGTATCTTAAGAATATGATTAAGTGGTGCATAGATGGCAGAAAAGTTGACAGGGTGGTTAAACAGTGAGGAAGGTCTCTATAAACTGCAGGATATCAAAGCACTAGCCAAGTGGGTAGAGCAGTGGCAAATAGAATTCAACCTGGTACTGTGTGAGTTAATATACTTAAGGGCTAACAAGATAAGAGGATTAAATTATTAATGGTAGTCCCTGTGATCTTCAGTATTTTTATGTGCATGTTCATGGGTCTTGGAAGGTAGAAGGACAAGTAGATGAAGTGATTTATAAAGCATGTTATACAGAGCAAAAAGGTTTATGCCGGAGCTATATAAGAGGCTGAATAGACTACAGCTAGAATACTGTGGCTCAGTGGCTAGCACTGCTGCCTCACAGTGCCAGGGACGTGAGTTCGATTCCACCCACGGGCAACTGTCTGTGTGGAGTTTGCACGTTCTCCTAGTGTCTTCGTTGGTTTCCTCCCACAGTCCAAAAATGTGCATGGTAGGTGAATTAGCCATGTAAATTGCCCCTTGGTTTTCAGGGATAGATAGAGTCATAGAGATGTACAGCATGGAAACAGACCCTTCGGTCCAAACTCTCCATGCCGACCAGATATCCCAACCCAATCTAGTCCCACCTGCCAGCATCCGGCCCATATCCCTCCAAATCCTTCCTATTCATATACCCATGCAAGTGCCTCTTAAATGTTGCAATTGTACTGGCCTCCACCACATCCTCTGGCAGCTCATTCCATACACGTACCACCCTCTGCGTGAAAAAGTTGCCCCTTACGTCTCTTTTATATCTTTCCCCTCTCACCCTAAACCTATGTCCTCTAGTTCTGCACTCTCCGACCCCAGGGAAAAGACTTTGCCTATTTATCCTATCCATGCCCCTCATAATTTTGTAAACCTCTATGAGGTCACCCCTCAGCCTCCGAAGCTCCAGGGAAAACAGCCCCAACCTGTTCAGCCTCTCCCTGTAGCTCAGATCCTCCAACCCTGGCAACATCCTTGTAAATCTTTTCTGACCCCTTTCAAGTTTCACAACATATTTCCGATAGAATGTGTAGGTTAGGTGCACTAGTTAGAGGTAAATGCAGAGTAACAGGATAGGGGAATGGGTCACTCTGGAGGGTCGGTGTGAACTTGTTGGGCCAAAATGGCCTGTTTCCACACTGTAGGGATTCTATGATGCTGTGCAAGATTTTGGTCACCGCAAAGGAAGGATGTGATTGCTGTAGAGAGGGTGGGAAGTAGATTTACCAGGATGGTCTGGTCCTGGACGGTCTAGGCTATAATGGAAGAATGGATGCACTGGCGTTGTTGAGGACCAACAAAGGTTGCATGGGACCTGATAGGGTGGATAACCTTCTGGGGGGGGGGGGAATCGATAGATTGGATGTGGAGGCACTTTTTCCATTAGTAAGGTGATCAATAACCAGAGGCGTAGATTTAAAGTAAGAATTAGAAGGCTAAGAGGAGAATCGAGAAATGTTTTCATTCAAGGTAGTGAGACATTTCATAGCATTTAAGCACTATTTAGACTTTCACGTGCGTTGCAGTACACCCTCTAAGGCTTTAGTTCAAAAACTGGAAAATAAAATTATTGTAATCTAGTCTTTTGTTGACTGGCATTGGCATGATGCTCCTGTGCTGTAAGGGTCTATAAGAGAACCCATTGGTGAATAATCAAATGTTACTGAGGTCCAAATTGGACAAACCAGTCAGTCCCATTTCCTGTGCTATCCCCAGAACCCTGCACATTTGTTTCCTTCAAGTGCCTATCAATTCCTTTTGAAATCATTATTCATATTTTCCATTACTGTAATGGATAGTGAATTCCAGGTAATTAGCATCCAATGTTCTTCGCATCCCCACAAAACCTGACACCTGTGCCTTCTAGGCCATGTGGTATCAGCCAGAGACAGCCATTTCTCCGTAACTATTTTATCCAAACCCATTATAATTTTGTACCCTGCTTATTAAATCTTCCTTAGATCTCCTTTCCTCTAACCTGGTAGCTACAAATTTCTGAGCCATTCTGGAAATTCTCCTCCTGCATTACTCTCTGTATTACCCTTCCCTTTGCTGCCTCTTTTGAAAATATGTATTCCTGAGCTGCCTTTGCTTGTTGTAGAGTTCTAGACTTCTGGAGTCTATCCACTGTGGTCGTTATCTCTGTCCGTGAACATTTGACATCGACTATAGATGTGCAATTTGAATGGGAGCCATTTGAGATAAGCCAGATTCTAGTGACATTTGAAGTTCATAATTTATTAGATGTGGAATTTATAAGTAAATAACTTTTATGCATTGCAGTGGTTCTCTTCCTTTTGTTGTCCTTCCCTCTAACTTCATTTCCGTGGTTTCTGACAAAGTGCTTGACCTCCAGTGTGTTTTGAAAATGTCAACTTGTTTGTGACCCAGGTTACTATTCTGTTTGTGATCTGTTCTGTTTTCTCAGGGGATGTGGGTAGGGCCATATTTATTGCCCAACCTTAATTGCCCTTGAACAGACTGTCTTGCATGGACATTTCAGAAGCAGTTGAGAGTTTGCCACATTGCTGTGGGTCTGAAGTAAATCTAGGTTACAGCAGGTAAAGAATGACGACAGGTTTCTTTCCCTAAGGGTGTTAGTGATCCAGATGGGTTCTTATGATAGTTTCATCATTTCCATAAATTGAACGCCAACTGCTTTGGTGAAGTTTGAGCTCATGTCCCTCGGATAATTAACCTGGCTGTCTAGATAATTGCCTCAGTAAGGTTGCTGTACTGTCAAATCACTTCTGTGTCTTCACAATCCTAACCTGACTTCCACTTTTCAAACCGGAAGCTTCAGCTATCACTAGGTAATGTTTTTGAGTCATGAGATGTATTTGAAAGCTTCTCGCTTCAGACTAGAAATTGTCCTGCAATTTAGTCTTTTGGGATCTCCCTAGAGAGTAGGGTGGTTTTCTACATTAGTATATTTCAGCTCGCTATTCTGTACAGATAATATTAAGCAAGTGTGCAAGTCTGTACAA
Source organism: Chiloscyllium plagiosum (assembly GCF_037043375.1). Lineage (NCBI taxonomy): Eukaryota > Metazoa > Chordata > Chondrichthyes > Orectolobiformes > Hemiscylliidae > Chiloscyllium > Chiloscyllium plagiosum. The sequence continues at coordinate 15,546,705 of NW_028270140.1, forward strand.
TTTCACTTTATTTGGCAATGAATGAAGATAACTCTACCAATAATCAATATATTAAATGCCTTAGTGTAGCTTAGTGATAGTTATTAGGCACCATGAAGTAGATAATCACTAACTGCTTCAAAATGTCAGAATGAAGATATTGTATTCTCATTTTCATTGTTAAACAGCTGAAGTACTGGACCCATTGTCTTGGTTGAGACAGCATTGAGCACTCGGGTGAATTGACATCATAGATGTATCTTTTCCTCTGATGCTTCTTAAAAAAAATCCTCTTTTAAAAAAAAAATTGATTCCTGTGTCATTGCAAAGTGCTGCTCCATTTTCAACGTCCACTTCTTATGTCTTTTCTTGACGATACTGTGACCTTGTAAATCTATACCCATCTTTCCTGTAACTTCATGATTTATGATCCGGGTTTTCATCCTCTGATTGTTACTGTGGTGTATTTTCATTTTTCACCCACTTTGACATATCTGCACCCTTTGATATGTTGGTCATAAAGCCAGTTCTGCCTGTTCTCTCGATCAGTGGGACTGCATTCATTAATTCCAGTTTCCTATCTGATCATAACCAGAATATCTCCAGTAATGATTTATCTTCCTGCCATTACACCATTGTCTATGGGTTCACCAAACTATTACTCTTTGCATCCCTCTTTTGCATCTATATGCAGGTCTTGAGTGACATTGCCCATGGAGCCAGCTTCTGTGCTGTCAAATTATTGGTACAATGTTCACTCCTGGATAGCGCTGTATTTCAGCATTTCTGAAATTAAAACAGAAAATGTTAGAGAAGCATTTAAAATTTCAAGTCCAATGTGACTTTTTTTGGAACTCCTGACGATGAGACAAATTGGCTTCAAAATATTAACTTTGTTTCTCTCAGACACTAGACTTGCTGAATTGCTCTAAATCTTTGTGCATTATTTCAGGTCCTCAGAATCTGCAGTATTTTGCTTTTATTTTAGCATTCATGTAATTGTACATTCAAAATTTAAAAATTTTGGTAATCTCCTTTGTGATTTTCTCCATGGTCATACCAGTCTGTCTGGAAGTATGTGTAATGTAAATATTGCAAATATGAAGCTCATGTTGTAGGCATCCTTTTAAAAGAAAGTTCAGTTGCTTTGCTTGTTTGTCCCAATGTACAAAAAAGTGATACTTCCCTTCTACATTTAACTCATCTTTGCAGTTTTTGAGGGAGCAAGGATTTATTCAAGATAATTTCCAGATAAGTTGTTGTGAACTGTGTTTTTACTGTTTACAGTACTATTGGGTAAAACAACCTTTCCAATCAAAAAGATGTTTTCAATAAGTCATGCAGTACCATTTTATCATTTAACTACTTGCCATGAATTGTGGGAGTATACCCTAACTTGGTTTCAGAACAGGTATAAAAATTCCCTGGTGCCAGTGCCTGTGTCCTTCTGAATCATATTTAAAAGGATGTTCTGGTTATGCACCACTATAACACTTCATTAAATGGTTGCAATCCCTGTTTTCATAATTTTTGTATGAAGCTTTCAAGCTTGGTTTTATTCCCAAGGGTGCATTGACAATGCATAGTTCCTTTTAAGGCAGATGGTTTTTCCAGAACCTAGAAATCTTCAGTGTAGGTTTTTTTAAGACAGCTATATATCAAATTCAGATCAGGCATTTTCAATAGCTTGCAATAAGGAATATTTGCACCAAATCAGTAGTGTCTTTGTTCACATTTCTTAAATGGATATGAAACCTGTTCTGAAGAATTGTAGAAAATTGTCATCCCAGTTGAACTCTTTGGGAAGTGCGGACCTCTTGTTGCCAGTGACATGGAAGTGTGTCAGTATTATGTAACAGTTTACAATTAGAGGAGGATTCAAACATCTTGTAAAAGAAAGGATATTTATAAACCAAACATAAAATTAAGGAAAAGGTCAAATGTTCATGAATTCCTCACCTAACGTTGTGGTTGCATTTTTCAAAATCGCAACTTGAAATGTAATGCCATTAAGTGAATCATAATTTCCCATGGGAATCAATATCAAGGTTAGCTAGGTTCCTTTGCTTTTTTTTGCCCAAGTTAAAATAAACTACACGTGCAATGTCATGCATTACTACCATATATTAGTTGCAAAATAATACACATCATTAAGTATGAAAGTAATCAAATGCAGGATATATTTTAAAGACCACCTGATGAAGGAGCAGCGCTCCGAAAGCTAGTGCTTCCAACTAAACTTGTTGGACTATAACCTGGTGTTGTATGATTTCTAACTTTGTACTTTCAACACCATTCCAACACCGGCATCTCCAAATCATTTTAAAGATTATACTTGCCTGTGCCGTACTTGGAATGATCAGCCTCCGTCTACTGGCAGGGACTAGTCAATTCCGATAGCAGTTTAAAGCCCAAGACTGCTTGCACTGACAATCATCTGCCACTAGCTAGAGCCTAAGACCCCAGTGACAGTTCAGAACCAAAGCCAGAAGAACAGAGCAGCTGAAGCACAGAACCTTAGAACAGATCTAAGATCAGAGGGTGAGAAGCAAAGTGGGATTGGTGACAGACATGCCAGAAGGGAACTGAGCTTATTTGAGGGGGTAGGAGAGCAAGACCAGGGAATACCACGATTGTCTCAAGATTACCTTTGATTTTTTTCTTTCTGCCTTGCACAGAAACAAAATGCAGTTTTCGGTTTGTTGCATACCTCATTTTCTCTGTTAAAGCAGCTTTATCGGTGACATCAGTGGTGGGAAAGTTGTTGGAGGGAATCCTGAGAGACAGGATTTACATGTATTTGGAATGGCAAAGACTGATTAGGGATAGTCAGTATGGCTTAGTGCATGAGAAATCATGTCTCACGAACTTGATTGAGTTTTTTTGAAGAGGATTAATGAGGGCAGAGTGGTCTATGTGATCTATATGGACTTCAGTAAGTCATTCGGCAAGTTTCCTCATGGGACACTGGTTAGCAAGGTTAGATCTCATGGAATACAGGGAGAACTAGACAATTGGATACAGAACTGGCTCAAACGTAGAAGACAGAAGGGAGGTGGAGGGTTGCTTTTCAGACTGGAGGCCTGTGACCAGTGCTGTGCCACAAGGATCGATGCTGGGTCCTCTGCTTTTTGTCAATTATATAAATGATTTGGATGTGAACATAGGAGGTATAGTTAGTAAGTTTGCAGATGACACCAAAATTGGAGGTATAGTGGACAGTGAAGAAGGTTACCTCAGAGTACAATGGGATCTTGATCAGATAGGCCAATCAGCTGAGGAGTGGCAAATGGAATTTAATTTAGACAAATGTGAGGTGCTGCATTTTGGAAAAGCAAATCAGAGCTGGACTTGTACACTTAATGTACGGTGCTGGGGAGTATTGCTGAACTAAGACCTTGGAGTGCAGGTTCATTGTTCATAGAGTCATAGATGTACAGCATGGAAACAGACCCTTCGGTCCAACCCGTCCATGCCGACCAGATATCCCAACCCAGTCTAGTCCCACCTGCCAGCACCCGGCCCATATCACTCCAAACCCTTCCTATTCATATACCCATCCAAATGCCTCTTAAATGTTGTAATTGTACCAGCCTCCACCACTTCCTCTGGCAGCTCATTCCATACACGTACCCACCCTCTGTGTGAAAAAGTTGCCCCTTAGATCTCTTTTATATCTTTCCCCTCTCACCCTAAGCCTATGCCCTCTAGTTAATAAAGGAAAGCATACCAAACACCACCTTCACTATCCTATCTACCTGTGACTCCACTTTCAAGGAGCTATGAACCTGCACTCCAAGGTCTTTTTGTTCAGCCACACTCCCTAGGACCTTACTATTAAGTGTATAAGTGCTGCTAAGATTTGCTTTCCCAAAATGCAGCAACTCGCATTTATCCTTGAAAGTAGATTCGCAAGTAGATAGGATAGTAAAGAAAGCATTTGGTATACTTTCCTTTATTGGTCAGAGCATTGAATATAGGAGTTGGGAGGTCATGTTGTGGCCGGACAGGACATTGGATAGGCCACTTTTGGAATATTGTGTGCAATTTTGGTCTCCTTCCTATCGGAAGCATGCTGTAAAACTTGAAAGGGTTCAGAAAAGATTTACAAGGATGTAGCCAGGGTTGGAGGTTTTGAGCTATAGGGAGAAGCTGAATAGGCTGGAGCTGTTTTCCCTGGAGCGTCGAAGGTTGAGAGGTGATTTTTTTTTTTAAAGAGGTTTATAAAACCTTAGGGGCAGGGATAGGATAAATAGACAAGGTCTTTTTCCCTGGGGTGGGGGCGTCCAGAACTAGAGCGAATAGGTTTAGGGTGAGAAGTGAAAAGTTTAAAAGGGACCTAAGGGGCACTTTCTTCACACACAGGATGGTTTGTGTATGGAACGAACTGCGAGAGGAGGTGATGGAGGCTGGTACAATTACAACATTTAAAAGGCATCTGGATGGGTATTTGAATAGGAAGGGTTTGGAGGGATATGGGTGAAGTGCTGGCAAGTTGACTAGATTATGTTAGGGTATCTGGGCTGGACTGAAGGGTCTATCTCCATGCTATACATCTCTATGACTCCATTATGACACATTGGACGTAAATTTAACCATTCTGATTCTAGACCGACAACTGAGTTGTGGTTTGGCAAATGGAAATCATTGTGCAATGTTAGAAGTCATTGTAGAGCTTCCTTAGAATGATCTTGAAGTTCAGTATCTTCAAATCTAGTATTTGACTATCCCTGAATTTCGGTTTAGTATCAGAAAGGAAAACCCTTCTTGGAGGGTTGAGTTATTGTCTGCCTTGAACAACAGTTAACATTTCATATTGAAACATCTTCCAGAGGCAGGCTATTTGGTCACGGATGTGGAAGCTCTCTTCATAGTTGAATTCTCATTGTTCTGAGAAGTTAATATACTAGTTTGTTAGGGCAAGTATAATCTAGGAAAGCAGAATTATTTCTTTCATCCATGTAGATGGTGAACAAGCTCTGGAAAGTTATATCTTTCTCACAGTGTCATACATGTTGAATGGACAAGACCCTCATTCTTTTAATATCATCTTGAATCATTTAAAGTTTACAAACAATTACGAATTTCCAAGCAATGATCATATCAAGAAGCTACCCATCTCCCCTTAGAATTCACTGGTATTACTTACAAAGGCTGAATGTCCCACTATAAACATCCTGATGATTAACCTTGATCAGGAGCTGATCTGGACCAGCTGTATAAATAAATTGATGGCATGGTGGCTTACTGGTTAGCACAGCTGCTTCACAGTGTCAGGTGTTTGATTCCACTGTCAGACAACTGTCTGTGCGGCGTTTGCACATTCTCCCCATGTCTGTGTGTGTTTCCTCCGGGTGCTCCACTTTCCTCCACAGTCCGAAGATGTGCAAGTTAGATGGATTGGCCAATGCTAAATTCCCCATAGTGTCTGCAAGGATGTACAGGCTAGGTGCATTAGTCATGGGAGATGCAGGGTTACAGAGGTAGGGTATGGAGATCAGTCTGGTTGGGATGCTGTACAGAGATGAAGGGCTTTTGCCCGAAACGTTGATTTTCCTGCTCCTCAGATGCTGCCTGACCTGCTGTGCTTTTCCAGCACCACTCTAATGTAGATTCTGATTTCCAGCATCTGCAGTCCTCACTTTTGCCTATGCTGTATATAGAGTCAGCATGGATGTGATGGGCCAAATAGCCTGCTTCCACACTGGGCATTCTACAAGAGCAGATTCTACAAGGAGGCTTGGAATTCTGTATCAATTCACCCCCTAAATTCCCAGAGCTTGTTCACCATTTACAAGGATGACGTCAGGAGTGTAATGGAACACTTTTCACTTTCCTGGATTAGTGCTGCTCTTAAAAATAGCAGATACCACCCATAACACCAACACCATCCAGGTCAATAGACAATAGGTGCAGGAGTAGACCATTCTGCCCTTCGAACCGGCACCACCATTCAATATGATCATGGCTGTTCATCCTTAATCAGTATCCTGTTCCTGCCTTATCTCCATAACCCTTGATTCCACTATCCTTGAGAGCTCTATCCAACTCTTCCTTAAATTAATCCAGAGACTGGGCCTCCTCTGCCTTCTGGGGCAGATCTTTCCACACAGCCACCACTCTCTGGGTGAAGAAGTTTCTCCTCATCTCTGTCCTAAATGGTCTAACCCGTATTTTTAAGCTGTGTCCTCTGGTTTGGCACTCACCCATCAGCGGAAACATGTTTCCTGCCTCCAGAGTGTCCAATCCTTTAATAATCTTATACGTCTCAATCAGATCCCCTCTCAGTCTTCTAAACTCAAGGGTATACAAGCCCAGTCGCTCCAGTCTTTCCAGGAATTGACCTCGTGAACCTATGCTGCACTCCCTCAATAGCCAGAATGTCTTTCCTCAAATTTGGAGAGCAGAACTGCACACAGTACTCCAGGTGTGGTCTCACCAAGGCCCTGTACAGCTGCAGAAGAACCTCTTTGCTTCTATACTCAATCCCTCTTGTTATGAAGGCCAGCATGCTATGAGCCTTCTTCACTACCTGCTGTACCTGCATGCTTGCCTTCATTGACTGGTGTACAAGAACACCCAGATCTCCCTGTACTGCCCCTTTACCTAACCTGACTCCATTTAGGTAGTAATCTGCCTTCCTGTTCTTGTCACCAAAGTGGATAACCATACATTTATCCACATTAAACTGCATCTGCCATGCATCTGACCACTCACCTAACCTGTAATCTCCTAACATCCTCCTCACATTTCACCCTGCCACCCAGCTTAGTATCATCAGCAAATTTGCTAATGTTATTACTAATATTGTAAAAAGCTGTGGTCCCAGCACTGATCCCTGCGATACCCCACTGGTCACTGCCTGCCATTCCGAAATGGAGCCGTTTATCACTACTTTGTTTCCTATCAGCCAACCAACTTTCAATCCAAGTTAGTACTTTGCCCCTAATACCATGCGCCCTAATTTTGCTCAGTTCGGATGTTTGGCACCCCATTCGTCACCTTCAACAATATCTGTCTCTACCCCTAGCATACAGTGTCAGCAATGTTGCCATCTGTAAGATATATCGAAATTGCTCACTGTCCTTTTACAGCACTTTACAAACCTGTGACCTCCACTAACAGGAAGGACAATGACAGCAGCGCCACTATCACCTGCACTTCTCCTCCAAGTTGCTCACTACTCTGCCTTCGATCTGTATCACTGTTCTTTCATCTGGTCAGTATCCTAGAACTCTCTTCCTAACAGTAGTGTTGGTTTACCTAACCTATATGGATTGCAGTGGTTCAAGAAGGCAGCTCTCAGCTACCTTTAAGGCGGTTAGGGATGTGCAATAAATAATTGCGGATCTAGTTAGCGGCAACTGTATCCTGAGGGCAAATACATTTTTTAATAACCTTATCTCATAAAGCAGAAAATAGAGGTGTTAGTGCCTTCAAATAAATGTCCAATTCGTCTATTCTTTAGTCACTTAACCTATGCAACGCTAAATTAAATGTCCTCCAAAATCGTGGACTTTCATGCGCTTTCAGGTTACTGTTGAAATTTGATTTTTGTGGAAAAGCATATGGATCTGTAAACTTTGCTTTTGTGTGGTTTATATCAAATATTGTTAGTGAACTGGGCGTTTTGAAAAAACAATGATGCAGTGAAACTTTTGTGTAAAAATAATAGAGGGCTACTTGAGAACAAAATTCTCTCATTTCTAAGTGACATGAAGCTTGGCTTTCTTATTTACACATTGGTAAATCATGTACACTTCCTGTTATCAGCAACGGGACATAAAATCATACAGCATCAAGCCAGTTCTTGCATCATTGTGGACCATTTAATTGGCATGACTTCTCAAAAAATGTCAGTCTTTGCTGAACTACATTTTTCAGGCCAGAAATTTGCATGATTGTATGTATTCGCACATTTCAAATTGCTTCGTTTGCTTGAATTTGTGTTGTGCAATTCTGACATGATACCAGATGGATTTGTTTACTATTTATTTTGAGGAAATTATAAATATATTGTGCACTATGAACATTCTGTTGCTTTATTAAGTAGTTTGTAAATGCAAGCAGGATAGTTTTTGTGACATTTTATTTCTTCTCTGGCAAATTGTCCAAAATTCCCAGCTTATGTCAAATTCTTGAAGGTTCCTGGGATCAAATTTCATCTTTTCATTAGTTTATACGGTTTGTTTAGAGCTCTATTTGAATTTGGTTCTGTTTACTTTTGCATAGGATCTATTCTGATACATGTTATTGTACTCTTCACTGGGCAATCTAGTCTTAACTAGGTAGCCGTTCGGTCTTTGAGAAGTCTCCAATAAACACATCAAATAGCTAGATGTAGTGGGGAGATTTGTTAGTTCTATTTTGGGAGCCTGTAAACTAGTGGGGAGGGGTTGGTGGGGGCAAGGGTTCCTAAGTAACAGTAAAAATAGAATGACAGGATGGTTCTGCATCAGAAAAGAGCAATTTGGTTAGAAACAGCAGGCAAGGGCTTAGCAGAGGACGAGGTAAGACTGAAGAATTAAACTGCATTTGTTTCAATGCAAGGGATCTTACGGGTCGGACTGATGAACTCAGAGCATGTATGGGAACGTGGGACTTGGATGTCATAGCTATTACAGAAACTTGGCTGAGGGAAGGACAGGACTGGAAGCTCAATGTTCCACGTTTTAAATCTTATGGGCAGAATAGAAAGAAAGGCAAGAGAAGAGGGGGAGTGGTATTTTTGATTAAGGAAAACATCATTACTGTCACTAGAGAGGATATTTCTGAGGTATCATCCAGTGACTATATTAGTAGAAATAAGAAAGGTATGATCACCTTGATGAGATTGTATTGCAGCCTTCCCGATAGTCAGAGGGAAGTTAAAGAATAAATATGTAGAGAGCTCTCAAATATTTGTAAGAATATAATAGGGGATTTTAACTTTCCAGACATTGACTGGGACTGCAATAGTGTTAAGGCGAAGCCTGACATCTGTGGTGGGTAAGTTGTTGGCGGGGATTCTGAGAGGATTTACATGCATTTGATGAAGCAAGGACTGATTATGGATAGTCAACATGGTTTTGTGTGAGGAAATAGAGTCTTGTCAACTTAGTCATTGAGTCATAGTTTGAGGAATTAACCAGAAAGATTGAGGGCAGAGTGGTAGATATATGGACTTTAGTGAAGTCTTTGATAAGGTTCTGCATGGTAGACTAATTAGTAATGTTAGATCACATGGGACTCAAGGAGAGCTTGCTAATTGGGTATAAAATTGGCTTTGTGGAAGGAGACAAGATGGTGGTAAAGGGCTGTTTTTTGGACTGGAGGACTATGACCAACAGTGTTCCACAGCGATCAGTACAGGGTCCACTTTTGTTTGTTGTTTATGTTAACTATTTCGGATGGGAATATAGGAGGCATTGCTAGTATGTCGCCGATGACCCCAAAATTGGTGGTATAGCAGACAATGAAGAAGGCTATTTAAGATTACAAAGAGATTTTGATCATTTGAGTCAATAGGCTGAGGAGTAGTAGATGGAATTTAATTTGGATAAATGAATGCAAGGTATCGCAATTTGGTAAAACAAACAAGGGCAGGACTTGTACAATTGATGGTGGGGCCTGGGGTAGTTTTGTAGAGCAGAGATGTAGGGGTTCAAGGTACATATAATGCTTTGAAATTTGCATCGAGTATTTAGTACATTTGTCTTCACTGCTCAGATCTTGGAGTTGAGACACTTGGTGAGGCCTCTTCTGGAGTACTGTGTGCAGTCCTAGTTGCCGTGCCATAGGAAGCATATTATTAAATTGGAGAGGGTTCAGAAAAGATTTACCAGGATGTTGCCAGGAATGGAGGGTTTGAGTTATTAAAAATAGGCTGGAACTCTTTTTTGCCCCCTCTGGAGTGTAGGAGGTTGAGGGGTGGTCTTATTGAGGTTTATAAAATAATGAGTGGCATAGATAAGGTGAATACCAAGGTTCTTTTCCCTAAGGTGAGGGAGTTGAAGACTAGGAGCATATTTTTAAGGTGAAAAGAAGGAGAAAGTTTTAAAAAGGGCAACTGTATTTTTGTACAGAGTGGTTCGTGTGTGGAATGAAATGCTAGTGGGCGGCACGGTGGCACAGTGGTTAGCACTGCTGCCTCACAGCGCCGGAGACCCGGGTTCAATTCCCGCCTCAGGCGACTGACTGTGTGGAGTTTGCACGTTCTCCCCGTGTCTGCGTGGGTTTCCTCCGGGTGCTCCGGTTTCCTCCCACAGTCCAAAGATGTGCAGGTCAGGTGAATTGGCCATGCTAAATTGCCCGTAGTGTTAGGTAAGGGGTAAATGTAGCGGTATTGGTGGGTTGCGCTTCGGCGGGTCGGTGTGGACCTGTTGGGCCGAAGGGCCTGTTTCCACGCTGTAATCTAATCTAATCTAATCTAGTGGATGTAGATGCAGTTACAGCATTTAAAAGACATTTGGATGAGTACATGAACGGGAAAGGTTTGGAGGAATATGGTCCAAAACCAGGCTTGTGGGATTAGTTTAATTTGGGGACATGGTCAGGGTGGACTAGTTGTTCCGAAAGGTCTGTTTCCATGCTGTGTGACCCAAATGAAGCTGTTGCTATGTTTTGGATATAGGGATGGCAGAAATGGATAGTAATTATAGAGAAATATTAAGACTCTTGAAATTTTACTGCAAAACAAAATCATTCAGCTATTAACTTAGTTTTAAGATATTCTGTACTTTATAATCTCAATTAGTCTGAGTTTTAAATTTTCTCAAACATGTTCTACACTGGAATTCTTGGTTTCCCCTGGATTAGCAACATTTAAATCTGGAAACAAGAGCAGTCTTTTTGTTTGTTTTAATTCTCAGTGTTTGGCATTTATTGGCAAAATACATAACTTGTCTGTTGAATGAAAGCTTTAGTTTCTAAGGCCATGGCCAACTAGTAAAGACTGCAAGACCAAGCCAGTCAGTTGATGTAATGTATGATGCTGGACTGCTACAGGTGTGCTGTGCAGTAGGTAGCTATTCCTATTTTCTTCGAAATGTAGGCACAGTTTATAATACTCTTCATAACCAGATCACTGCTACATCAAATTCTTGGATAATTTTTGCTTCAGATTCAGTCATTTTTCAAAACCTATTTACACAAAATTTTTTTCTTGACACTAAGTATGCTGGACACTTGCCATTTGCTTAAATCATCACTAGATTTGTTTTGTTTTTCTAAAAGTATTGTTAATTCTTACAGAAAAAAAATGAAATTGTATTGGAAAGAATAATATTTAAGTGATTTTTAAAATTAGTTCTACAGACTTGAATCTGTGTGGTGCTACAGATTTTAGTTTGTGTAACAGAATCCAACTGAAAAAGGCTGTTTTCCTCTGCAGTAGTTTAGGTCCCTCAATATCTCTTTCTCAAAGATTGAGTTTGCAGATGAGTAACAGCTACTCTGCAATTGTTAATTTGTTGACCTAGTTAAGTTTGCATTAGTAATTTCTTACTGTACTGGCATGTGTGTGCACTCATGCTTGGTTTGAAAAGAGGATTGTATTGGTGGACTGTATGAAGTGTTTCTGATAAAATCATGACATCTGATATAAAACATTGTGGAATATGTTGCTCATTAGAGAATGTAATTGTGGCTGATGTTATCTTAATTACAAAGCAGAAAATATCAATCTCACGTTTTTTTTACTGCAGTGGTACCAATGACAGATGATATCAATATAAATAGTTACTTGGCAGACCTGTTTAATTATCAAAATTACTTAACACCTTAGGCTACTTATCACATTTTTTAAAAAAAACGTTTTCTAATAAGATCAGAATATCTTAACTTAAGTGCAATTAACAACGTGTCTTGCACATGTATTAAACTATATGGTAAATGTTTCCCTTCTGTCTGGTGTTAATTTGCCACTGTGGATCTCCTAACTATTGTAGAACCTGCCTGATTTTCAATAGAAAGCAAGTTAAGTAGGTATAGTATCAGACTATCTGCTCCACTAGATTATCAACTAGTAAGCAAAATCAAGCATTTCCCCCTATCAAGCACAGAATTGTTCTAATGTGGAAAGAGAACATTCAGCCCATCATGTCTTCACCAGCTTTTAAGAATTTCAACTTCGCGACAATCTCCTGCCTTCTCCATGTAAACCTGCAGTTTGTTTCTATTGAAATAATCATCCAATTCCCTCTTGAATGTTTCAATTGAAACTACCTCCATCACACTTCCAAGCAGTGCATTGGTTTTGGAGGGGGAAAAGTTTTGTGCCCTCTGTTTCCTGATCTGTTAAATAATGGGAATAGTATCTCCCCATGCACTCTGTTGAGACTTCTCATGATACTCAAAATTTTCAAATCCCCTGTTGCCTTCTTCTCTCAGAGGATAACTGTTTCTGCTTCTTCAATCTTCCCTCATCCTTGGAATCATTCTCATAAGCCTCTTCTGCCCTCTCTCCAGTGCATTTGCACCCAGAACTGTACATCGTATGTTAGCTGTCACAGGAATGTGAATACAAAACTATTAATTTTAGTATCTTATGTAAGTTCTTCATAACCTCCCTGCTCTTGTACTCTATGCCCCTGTTTATGAAGCCTAGCATACGATGTATATTAACAGCTGTCATTTTCTGTCCAACTTCTCTTAGTGATTTATGCACATATGTCTCTCAGGTCTCTCTGCTCCTCTGCACCTTTTAGAATAGCATTTTTTATTTTATAGTGTCTCGTTCTTCTTTGTTACCAAAGTGTATCATCTCAGACTTCTCACATTGAACTTCATCTGCCAGCTATCGGTTTGCTCCAACTTGTTGAAGTTCTGCACTGTCCTCGCAGTTTACATTTCTCCCAAATTTTGTGCTGTCCACAAACTTTAAAATTGTCCCTTTTAGATCAGGCAATCTATATTTTTTAATATATATCTGAAAAAAATAAGGGTCCCAGTACTGATGCCTTGGGAATCCCACTGTAAACCTTTCAGGATGATAATTACCCATTAACCATTTCTGTTTTCTTCCTTCAGCCAGTTTTGAATCCTTATCCCTTTTATTGTATAATTTTGTACAGTCAGTGTAAGATTTATAGAATTTCTCATTTTGTAGTGTTATGGTAAATGTCCACAATCAACCCTTGTTGCATTGGAAGGGAACTTACAAAATTGAAGACTGAAATTCTATTAGGCTATTAATGCAAGCTATTAATGCTTATTGCAAACAGTATGTAGAAATTAATTATTTTAGTCGCTTTCAAGGTTTTTTGTCAAAAATGTTACCATTTATGCTAATTATTTTCTTAATTGTTGGTTATTGCTTCCAGTCTACTCCTCTGCACCTGGCTGCTGGTTACAATCGTGTTCGAATTGTTCAACTCCTTCTCCAGCATGGGGCTGACGTACATGCAAAAGATAAAGGGTCAGTTGAAGGCTGAATTTAATGTGGTGTGGTATAGTATGCTTTCATGACATTGGCCTTTGGCTCTGAATAATTAAATGCCATTTGAACTGCTTGGGATGTTAACTGTTAATTTAAGGTCAGGTACAATGAAAAACATGCTCTTATATTCATTGTAGAAGATATTTTCTCTCAAGCTCAACATTTTTAAAAAATACATTTTGCTGTCTGCATTTTTCTGCAGACAATAACAGCAGTGTGTTAAATGGAATGGTACTGCAATACAGCCTTAAAGTGTAAGCACTCAGTCCACTGACATGTCACAAAGAGCTTTATCTCTACAATCTTTCCATAAATCCAGCACAATTTTGAATCCAATTCTCTATTGCAGTTAACTTGAAATTTACTTTTGATGTTTAAGAAAACTTGCCAGTAATGTCTCTCTCCTGTATGAGACAGGCTTCATTGTGCAGTTTTCTGGAGGTGTAGCATTGAAATGTTTGAAATAATCCTCTCTCCAATCTCTATTGCTGTGCTGAAAAGTAAAATAGAAGTATTGTGTGAACAGAAGTTACCACTTTTTATTAAGACTAACATCCATGTCTGTCTGATATATTGAGGGAGAAATGGACATTTTTGAAGTTTAATTAGTACTATCTAACATAAAGAATATTAAAACAGATGTTCTACTCGTGCAGCATTGCTGTTTTGAAATAGATTGATGTATATAATTGGGTGCTTAGCTACCTAATTTAAATAAGGTTTAAATATGATTGAGGAGAAAGTGTGTTTTAGTTTGTGTATGGTCTGCATTGACTGTGGCCTAAAAGCAAAAATTTAAATGTTTCTGATAGAATATGGAACACAGCAGATTAGCCTAATTTTTCATAACTGTTGAGGTTCCTTTTTTAGACCTCAAACCAGAGTGACAGACAGGTGGTAACATGGCCTTCAGTTGTCTTTATTAAGAGAACTTGCTGTTAGTTTCTGAGCTGAAGCTACAGCATTGAGTAGAAGTGGCTTTTTTATATCTTATCTTAATAGACAACTCATTAATATGATCAACATTTTCAATTCATTCATGTGCCTAACATTTACAGAATGCACTTATCAGTTCATTGAAAAGTACTTGAAACTGACCAATTCAGACAGGTACTTGAGTGTTGTCTGTTCAGTTAAGTGTCGAGAGTGTGGTGCTGGAAAAGCACAACAGGTCAGGCAGCATTCAAGGAGCAGGAGAATCGACGTTTCGGGCAAAAGCCCTTCACCAGAATGAGGCTTGAAAGCCTTGTGAGCCAAGGGGGTGGAGAGATAAATGGGAGCAGTGTGGGGCTGGGGGTAAGGTAGCTGAGAGTGCAATAGGTAGATGAAAGTGGGGGTAATGGTGATAGGTCAGAGAGGAGGGTGAAGCGGGTAGGTGGGAAAGAAGGTGGACATTTAGGACAAGTCAAGAGGGTGGTGCTGATTTGGAAAGTTGGATCTGGGATACAGTGGAGGGAAGGGAAATGAGGAAACTGGTGAAATCTGCATTGATCCCGTCAGCTGGAGGGTCCCAAGGCGGAAGATGAGGTGATCTTATCCAGGTGTCAGATGGTTAATGTCTGGCGAATGGGTTAAGTGGTTTAGACCAAATGTAAACATTCTGCAGTTCCCTCTTGCTTTGCGCTGAAGGGCTTTTACGATGTTAAACGGTTACGTCTTCCTGCTGTCTTTAGTTCCCTTTTTATCTCTATTGTTGCCACTGGAAACTTTGATTCTGATCTAACGAAGTTTCCCTGATTCAATTCATTCTCCCCTTTTATTCTTTCCTGCCCTGTGAAATTCCGCTGAGCCCCACAGAAAGGCTGATCAGACTTACCATTCATAAATTATTGTGGCCAAATCTGATGCTTCCAAGAATGCTAAGTGATTTGAGGATGGAAATTGCAGAGGCACTGTCAATGATCTTCCAATGTGTGATTTTTAACTTTGTCCATCCCAGTCCATCGCCAGCTCCTCCACATAATGATCTTTCAGTTCTCTTTAGATATAAATGTAAATTTGAGATTATAGAATTGCTAATGTGTTACCCTTTAGTTAAAAAGATGAGGATAAACACAAATCAGTGAACATAATACTTGGGAAATCTTTCAAAAATGATACTGAAGGACAAAATTAATATTGTTGTCTTAATTTTAGACTAATTAGAACAATCAGATTTATTGGATTTATTAAAGGCAAGTCAAGCCCAAATGCAAGAACATGAAATAAAAGTAGACCATTCGGCGACTCGAGTTTGTTCTGCTGGAGGGTTGTTTTTCAGACTGGAGGTCTGTGACCTGTGGAGTCTCAGAAGGATCAGTGCTGGACTCTCTACTTTTTGTCATTTACATAAATGATTTGGATGCCAACATAAGAGGTACAGTTAGTAAGTTTGCAGATGACACCAAAATTGGAGGTGTAATGGACAGCAAAGAGGCTTACCCCAGATTACAACAGGATCTTGACCAGATGGGCCAATGGGCTGAGAAGTGGCAGTTGAAGTTTAATTTAGATAAATGCGAGGTGCTGCATTTTGGGAAAGCAAATCTTAGCAGGATTGATACATTTAATGGTAAGGTCCTTGCGAGTGTTGCTGAACAAAGAGACCTTGGAGTGCAGGTTCATAGCTCCTTGAAAGTGGAGTCGCAGGTAGATAGGATAGTGAAGAAGGCGTTTAGTATGCTTTCTTTTATTGGTCAGAGTATTGAGTACAGGAGTTGAGAGGTCATGTTGCAGCTGTACAGGATATTGGTTTGGCCATTGTTGAAATATTGCGTGCAATTCTGGTCTCCTTCCTATCGGAAAGATGTTATGAAACTTGAAAGGGTTCAGAAAAGATTTACAAGGATGCTGCCAGGGTTGGAGGATTTGAGCTATAGGGAGAGGCTGAACAGGCTGGGGCTGTTTTCCCTGGAGCATCGGAGGCTGAGGCGTAAGCTTAGAGGTTTACAGAATTGAGGGGCATGGATAGGATAAATAGGCAAAGTCTTTTCCTTGGAGTCAGGGAGTCCAGAACTAGAGGGCATAAGTTTAGGGTGAGAGAGGAAAGATATAAAAGAGACCTAAGGGGCAACATTTTCACACAGAGCGTTGTACGTGTATGGAATGAGCTGCCAGAGGAAGTGGTAGAGGCTGGTATAAGTGCAACATTTAAGAGGCATTTGGATGGGTAATATGAATAAGGAAGGGTTTAGATATGGGCCGGGTGCTGGCAGGTGGGACTAGATTGTGTTGGGATATCTGTTCGGGTTGGACCGAAGGGTCTGGTTCCCTGCTGTACATCTCTATGCCTCTATTCAATAAGAGTATGCTGATCCATGTGTTCCAAATGCCATTTTCCATATGTCCCCAGTAGCCTTCATTGCCTCCTAACCACTGTCTATCCATCTATGTCTTAAAAATACCCATTTACCCCAATTCCACTGCCTTCTGAGGCAGAGTGTTCCAAAGCCATACAACCCTCAGAAAAAAAGGTTCTCTGCGTTCCTGTCCTGAAAGGGCAACCCCTGATTTTAAAGCACTGCTCTGCTCCCCCCCCCCCCCCCCCCCCCCGTCCCTCTCTGAGTCTGGACTGACTCAGAAGCAGAAACATCCTTTCCATGGCCACCTTGTCAAGGCTGTTCAGGATCTTCTAAGGTGTAGGAGCTCCACCTGACCAACCTATCCTTGCAAGTCAGCTTGTTCGTTCTACATATCAATCTAATAAACCACCTTTGTGCCATCTTCAATGCATTTACATCCTCCTTTGGTTAAGGAGCTAAAACTGTACACCGTATTTGACATGTGTTCTCACCCATGCCCAGTACAACTAAAACATAACATACTTAATTTTATGTTCAATTTGTCTTGTAATAAAGGAAAGCATCCCATTAGTACAGTTGAAACTCGATTATCCGATCGTGATGGGCGGGCACTATTTCGTTCAGATCATCGATTATTCAGTAAATCGATTAAATGCCTTTCCTCTGGGGCTCGCACTTTTGAAGTCTGCTCCCTGTTCAGGAGACTGCAGCAGCACACAACAGCGAGACCCCACCCCCCCCAGCACAAAGCGCACAAGCCCCCGCAACCCCCCCACATACACACCCCCGCCCACCCCTGGCCTCTCTCAGGGTCATCCGGACTGCACACCAACAACAAGACTGCTGCTGCCTATGTGGGGTAAGTCTCCCAAAAGTGCACAGACACACACGCAGCCCCACACGCAACTTTTTACTGCAACCTTTTGACAGGTTCCATGTTTGCCATGCACAGGACAACGTTGGAGAGATTATTCCTGGGAAGCGGTGTTGGAGAGGTGTGGGGAAGAGGTGGTAAGGTAAGGTTAGAGTACACCCCTTTGTAGAACTCCAGGGAAAGTGTGGGGAGAGAGAGGGCAGAATGTCAATCATTTGGAGATGGTGCCTGTTTAATCACTGTAAACAAAAGATGAGATCACTGTTGGAAACATGTCTGATGAAATGTTTCCATCGGGACCTCGAGATCTCCTTCGGATAATCTGATTTTCGGATAATTGGTATTCGGATAGTCAAGTTTCCTCTGATTCCTGATTACGTGCTCGACCTGCATATTGGTCATTTTGTGACTTATGTATCAGAACACCTAAATCCTTTTGCAACTCAGAACCAACTTAATTAAATATCTTGATGAGGTAACAGAGCACATTCAGTGGTGGAGTTTCAAAAGGCCTTTGCTGGAGTGTGACTTAACAGTCTTGTCAGCAAAGTTGAAACCTATGGAATAAAAGGGATAATGGGAGATGGTTACAAAATTGGTTGAATGACAAGAAGCAGAGTATAGTAATGAACATCTTGTTAGAAGAAGATTACAGTAGGTCTCCTCAGAGGCCAGTACTAGTAACACTGCTTTATCTTGAACGATATTAATGACCTGCTCTTGGGAGTGCAGAGTACAGTTTCAGATTTTGAAAATGATCTAAAACTTGGAAGTATTATTAATTCTGGGAAGGATACTGATAGATTTAAAGTGGAAATAGTCAGATTGTTGTAAAGTGTGAACATATGCCAGGTGAGATTTATTGCAGAGGATTGTAGTATGATTCATTTAGATTGGAGAAATAAGGAAAATAAAAAGTAAGGGATCCACTTATGAAGTGGAGCAGAGGGACATGGTTGTAACTGTGAATGAATCATTGAAGGCAGCATGGCAGGTGGGAAAGTGGCAAATAAGGCATTTGAAATTCTGGCTTTTATTCTAAATAGTCAGAATACAGAAGTGAGGAAGTTATAGTCAACATTTTTATAACACTGATTCATCTGGAGTTGTGTGTCCAGCTATGGGTGCCATACTTTAGAAAGGATGTGAAATCACCAGGGAAGATATAGAAAAGATTTACTAGTATGGTTCCAGGGATGAAGATCTTCAGTTAAACGGATTGATTGAAGAATAGAACTTTCAGACTAGATGTGATAGAGGTGCTCAAAACCGTAACAATTATAAACTGATTAGATAGGGAGCGCCACCCTTGATGGAAGAGACAAGAAGCTCAGATTACTATAACTTCTGTCTCTTGGTCAATCACTTGAACTGCAATCTCTTTGAGATATCTTGTCCATTAATATCCATAGAATTGCTGCCTTTGAAGAAGAGGGCAAGGAGAAAGTTGTGTGTAAAATTTCATGAAAGTACAGCAATGGAATTTGAAATCCATAAGATCCCTTTCTCAAAACAAAGTTGTTTAAGAGCATTTGTTTATATATTTTAATACATAAAGTCCTTTCGCTGACCTCTGCTTTCTCCCCTTAGTGGCCTTGTTCCCCTTCATAATGCTTGTTCATATGGCCATTACGAAGTCACTGAACTTCTGCTTAAGGTAAGATCAGCCACCATTCATTTAAGGTTTCAAATCATGAGTATTAATTACATGGGAATTGACATGTTTAAAACATCGTATTAGGTTTTGTTTAACTTACTAAGTGTGAAATAAGTACATATGTTTTCTTGTCCACTATATACAATTCTGAGACTTATTTGCGAGAAAGAAGTCATAGAATTCTTTGTGAGGAAGCAGGCCATTTGGCTCATTGCGTCCACACTGAACCCTCCGAAGAGCATCCCATCCAGACCCACCTCTCTACCCTGTCTCTGTAACCCTGCATTTCCCATGGTTAATCCACCGAGCCTACACATCCCTGAACACTAGAAGACAATTTAGCATGGCCAGTTCACCTAACCTGCACATCTTTGGACTGTGGGAGGCAACTGGAGCACGTGGAGGAAACCTAGGAGAATGTGCAAACACCACACAGGCAGTCGCCTGAGGGTGGATTCGAACCTGGGTCCCTGGCCCTACATGAGACTTATCTATTTGAATATAAGCATAGAGCTGAATTTGCTGTTGTTTTAATGGAAAACTTGATTACAATAATTTGCACTTTCTTTACATATCAGAAGTTGCAGAATAAACTGAATCAGCCAATCAGTGTTACAAGATGTGCAAATTATAAAAACTTAAGAAATGCTATCAATTTATTATTTTGGCTTTTCAGATAGAACAAAAGGAAAAAGAACTCTGGGAGATATTATGTTAGTTACGATAATGGAAGTTTGTAATTGTAATTAGATTTTTTTTGTCTTTTAGCATGGAGCCTGTGTAAATGCCATGGATCTCTGGCAGTTCACGCCACTACATGAAGCTGCATCCAAGAACAGAGTGGAAGTATGTTCACTTCTATTAAGCCATGGTGCAGATCCCACTCTAGTTAACTGCCATGGTAAGAGTGCCATGGATATGGCTCCCACTCCAGAGTTAAAAGAGAGGCTTGCTTGTAAGTATCAGAACTGTACAAAGATCTTAATGCAGTGACTGTTTTGTTGTATATTAAATTAGCTATGGCATTTAACATTCTTGTTTTTTTCAATTCAGTCATTGGATGCAAGTATTAATTGTTAGACCAGCTGCAGCTGTTTGTTACAGCTGCCTAGTTTCCTTTGAGAAGACTATGGTGAGCCTTGAACCACAATAGTATGTATGGTTTAGATATAGGTACAGTACTGTCAGGAAGTAAGTTTTGGGGTTTTGAACCAAAAAAGGAATGATAATATATTTCCAAATCTGGATACTGTTGCTTGTAGGGATACCTACAAGTGGTGTTCCAATGAGCCTTCTACTCTTTCAGTTGTAGATGTTGACAAAGACTAGATGAACTGTTGTCGCTGCATAACAGTGATAATAGAAGTGACCATTTAAGCTAGTGAATAGGGTGCTCATTAAGAAGGCTGGTTTGACTTGCATTGTAACAGGATTCTTGTTGGAGCTGTACTCATCCAGACAAGTGGAGAGTATTCCATCACACTTCTCAATGGTGGTGAAATCGGCTGGTTTTCTCTTGTTGGAGATGGTCATTGCCAGACACTTGCATGGTGCAAATGTTACTTGCCGTTTATGACCACAAGCCTGTGTGTGTCCACATCTCTCTACACAGAAACCCATAACTGTTTCAGTATCTGAGGAGTCAGTGAATAATACTGAATACTATATAATCATCTCCAACTTAGGATGGAGGAAAGACCATTTATGAAGAAGGTGAAGATGGTTCATGCTCGGGCTCCTGGGTATAACTTGGGCAAACATTGCTTTGTGTCAAGGGCAATCACTCTTGCATCACCTCCCAGGTTCAGTTCCTTTGATTACATTTGGACTAAGGCTATAATGAACTGTGGAGCTAAATGACTATGGCAGAATCCAATCTAGGTTTACGTGAGCAGATTGTTGCAACACTTCCCATCACTTTACTGATGTTTTGAGAGTGGAATGATGGGATGGTAATTATCCAGCCTGGATTTGTGCCTTTTGTAAATGGTCTTGGGCATAATGTTTAGTGTGTTTGAGTGGCCTGTAGGTTAGGAGGAAATGGTCACGGAAGAAGGGGAAATACGTTACCAGCTGCATTACCCTAACAAAAAAGGGATGAGAACAATTAGGAGCAAAGTTTCAACATTGTGTTCTTTGAATTTCCAAAAGCATTTTAAAATTTGCCTCACTGAGCAACCTAGCTTATGAGTTTATTTTTTTCCTCACCCTTCCCTACTCCAGGGATCACAGCCACAATATTTAATAATTAGATCATACTACTATCATTTAAACTATGTATGATGATAAATCTTATTCAACCAAGAAATTAAAATAAAACAACCAATTTAAAAGTTGTAATCAAAGCTGTACATCCTAACCCCACACAACTGATGCTTATTGTTCACCTTGAGAACATTTAACCCATTGTTTACTTTCTAAATTAGCATTCCCCTTATTGTCTTCTGTTTATTTTACTCCTATTTATAAGTACACAGCTGATTCTCAAACTTCTTATTTATAGACTTTTTAATTATGAGTGTCAACTTTGTGTTTTGCATATCTGTTTAGTTCTGAAACCCCTGTATTGATGTTTGTTAACACGGTGGCACAGTGGTTAGCACTGCTGCCTCACAGCGCCAGAGACCCAGGTTCAATTCCCGCCTCAGGCGACTGACTGTGTGGAGTTTGCACATTCTCCCCGTGTCTGCGTGGGTTTCCTCCGGGTGCTCCGGTTTCCTCCCACAGTCCAAAGATGTGCAGGTCAGGTGAATTGGCCATGCTAAATTGCCCGTAATGTTAGGAAAGGGGTAAATGTAGGGGTCTGGGTGGTTTGCGCTTCGGCGGGGCGGTGTGGACTTGTTGGGCCAAAGGGCCTGTTTCCACACTGTAAAGTAATCTAATCTAATCTAAAACTTCCCTTT